>NC_139013.1:29527653-29944735 GCF_964374135.1 Grampus griseus | reverse complement strand
CTTTGCCTCTCCGTTGACACTGAGGGCACGGAGGCTCCAGGCTGTCCTTCTTGAGGTCACCCGGCAGGTCAGGGGATTGCTAGACCGGGACCCAGCGTTTGGAGGCGGTCTCGGACCTGCCACGATTTGATGGGAGGAGGGGACGCTGCCTCTTTAGGGTTCAGGCCATGGGCCCCGGCCCCCGGCCCCAGTCGGCCTGGGCTGCGTCTGGAGCCCGGGACCTTCCCTGTGGAGTCCCATCAGGAGGGGACTTACTCTCCTTGGACCAGAAGAGAGGAGCTGGGGCTTCTCTATCCGCCCGAGTGGACACGAGCTCCCAGGGCTGGGTCCTGACAGAGGAGGAGGGCTCAGGGAGGCATTGCTGACCGTCTGCTGTGGCTCCTGCATCCCCGTCCCTGCTCACTGCTGGCCTCCTTTCCCTTCCCGGCAGGCGGCTCCTGCGGCTGCGCTGGATCCTGCACCTGCACCTGCAAAGCCTGCAGATGCGCCTCCTGCAAGAAGAGTGAGTGTGCGGGGCCTTCTCTGGGAATGCGGGGTCTGGGCTGAGTGCGAGGAGGGGGCCCAGAGCTCAGCAGGCAGGCAGGAGCAGGACAGTGACCAGACTTCCCGGCACCCCCCTCACCAGGAAGGGATTCACAGTCAGAGCTGGAATCACCTTCGGCATGACCGAGACCCAGGCGCGCACTAGAGAACAGGGAGACTGAGGCCCAGACGGGCCACCGACAAACAACCTCAGACCTGTCACTAGAACTAGTCCTCCTGCCTCCTGAGTCCCGCTTCCGAATCCTCTCAGGGACTGAAGCACTTTAGGGACAGGAACCAGTGGCCGTGCGTGGCTTCTCGGACCTGGTGCAGCCCCTCCCTGTCGAAGCAGCCCAGAGCTTCCCTATCCCGAGCGGGAGCTGCTCTGTGCGGGCTTTGCCTCCACTTTGATCCCGAGGACTTGGCTCCCATCACTGGTGGTGCTGGGGGCTGGCTTTCTCCTGTCCCCAGAGGCCCTGCTCACTGTCTCTCCAAGGCGCTGTGCCCTGTCCTGGGCACAGATGGGCCGGGCAACCTGAACCTAGTGTCTGAGAGCAATTACCTCAGGACAGAGGACACCATCGTAAACTCAGGGTCTGGGCCCGAGGGCGGCTGGGGCCAGGCCTGCTGCTGGGAAGGGTGGTTCCGGACAACGCGTGGTCCGACCGCACGCTGCCCTTGCCTCCCCAGGCTGCTGCTCCTGCTGCCCCGTGGGCTGCGCCAAGTGTGCCCAGGGCTGCGCCAAGTGTGCCCAGGGCTGCGTCTGCAAAGGGGCCTCGGACAAGTGCAGCTGCTGTGCCTGATGTCGCGGAGAGCCTGCCCCTGGTGTCCACAGAGCAACCAGGACAAACCTGCATTTTACCGTTTTTCATACAACCGGACCTGACGCTACATTCCTTTTTCTATGAAATCTGTGACTTGTAATAAAAGCTGTTGACTTTATTCTGGCTCTGTCTTCCTTGGTGTGTCTTGGACAAAGAGACTCCGTGCCCATCAGGGCTGGCGTGGGGAACTGGACTGGACGTGCAGAGACCTCGGCTCTGGACCAAAGAGCACCCCCCACACACACCCCACACCCCCAAAACACACACACTGAGCGTCTCAGCCGCTTAGGTTAATTTGAGCTTCCGTTTCTCAGCTCCAAAGGATACCCTCGCCAGATGACATAGGGCATTGGACACACAGAGGACACACTCCCTCTATTCCCCTTAGGAGTACGGATTGCAGAGAAAGTTGCCCATTTCTCATTTTCCTTCTCTGGGGGCCCCTGCCAAACTCAGCGCTCGGTGATGAGAGCCTAGAAAAGTACCCAGAGGGGATGGAATCCCACACCCCTCTCGTGTGACTTCTGCACGGGGCTTGCGTCTAAAACACCCTGGAAAGACCTCTTTGTATTTTCTGCCACAGTTTTCACCCTGGTCAGGAAAACGGATCGCGAAGAAAACACGTCAAAGGACACGATATGTGACACCCAGTTTTCCCTTCAACACGTAAAACCACCTTCACACGTGGAGGAGCAATTCTGGAAACTGGACGCTCTCATATGCTGCACGTACGTTGAAAGTGTGCCCGAGTCCTGGGAACACTTCACAGATGCCCCACTGTGTGGACCACACACGCCTGGAGCAGCTCTGCCCCCTGCCTCCCCACAGGGAACCTCAGTCTTGGCTTGCCCAGGGCTACGGACAGGACACTCGCCACCCGTGACAGCTCCCTGCAGGGGCTTGGCTCTGAATCTTCGCAAGTACCTCCCTAGGTCAGGCTGACATCTTCCCTTCCCTCAAAAACCAGCCCGTGGCTCCCTGACACCCCGAAAGAAAGTGATTTGGATTTGGTGGGAATTTCCCGGCTGTTTCCCTGAGACCTGGTTTCAGAAGAAGGGCTTCACGTGTTCCTCTGCAGAGTGATGGTGGTGCTGCAGTGCGTGGCGGGGGGGGGGGGGGGCCTGGTGGGGTTTATTAGCAACAAGTGTGTGCTGAGGGAACGGGTAGTCTATTTCAGGTGTTGGGCCCCCTGGCGGTCTGGGGAGGGAACTCCTATTTGATGGGCACTCCGAGAGAAAGAGGAGACACGTGGCTCAGAAGTCAGGACCAAGATGGGCCACAGGTGCCCCGAGTGCACAGGGCATTTCGGGAGCCGGCCCGTGCTGCGTGCGTGGGCGTCGGCGTCAGGCACTCAGGTTCACAGCCACCGTGCCACTTCCTGACCTGGCAAGTCACTGATACTCTCTGAGATTTCATTTCCTCCTTTCGATACAAAAGATTAATGTCAAAGAGGGGGAATGAGCGAGATAGTGGCCTGGCTCCCAGCTCGGGCTTCCCCCACGGTGTCCCGTACGATCGCTCTCTCCACACTGACATCTGTGCACAGAGAATCCTTGAGCTCCCGACAAGCTCCTGGAGAAAGGCTCCCTGGTTTGCAAGCAAGCTCATGGTGAGGGCAGAGATGGATAGGAACCTTGCTTATCCAGGGCCAGAGGGCGTGGGGATGTCCTCCAACAAGCCCCGTGGAACGAGTCACCGCCACAGCGTTTGGACAGACTCGGTGAACCTGCATGGTCTGGAGTGATGGTGCCAGTTCCAGAGAGGTTAAGCAACTTACCCAAGGGCACACAGCCTATACTCAGAGGACTAAACCTACACTGCAGCTGTCTCACCTCCCGGCCACACGGTGCCGGTTATGACATCACTGGAGGCTGAGTCCGGCCTCTCCTTTTTCAGGGCTGCAGGGTCTTCGGAGACAGTCCAGCTGTGCTCCTGGCTGCAGAGGTGGGAGGCCGAAGCCCACAGAGGTCACAGAGCTGTGCGGAGGGTTCTGGCTGCCGGCTCAGGGCTCTCCCACTGCTGCCTCTGTGCCAGGTGTTCAGTGTTCTCACCCTTCGTGGGATGACATGGTGTCCGGTTGGGCGCGGGGCTGCAGTCAGCCTGCAGTCAGCCTGCAGGAGGGCCAGTCCCATCTGTGCCACGTACAGCCATGGGACATAACCTCTCTGTGGCTCCGTCTGCTCTGCTCTAAAGGGAAAATAATAGTGTCTGGCTCTCGGGATTAAAGAACTGAATACATGCCAAGAAGGTCAGAATATACTGGGCACTCAGTGAGCAATCGATCACATCACCCATTCATTTATTTATCTATTGATTTATTTGTTATCATCAGCCTAGGAGACACTGTTCTCCTTCCAGACACGCAAGCAAGGACGGTGTGTTTCGCTCTGTGCTCTGGGCCGTCCCCATCGACCCTGTGAGCGTGGGACCAGTACCCCCGAGAGGGTTATCCTGCCTTCACGCAAAGAGCCGTCGACACTACAGATAGAAAGCCGTGAGGAGCACAGTCGGTGTCCTCCTCACAGACACAGAAGGGTCCTGCCACTTCTGCTGTCACCTGCATCAGGATTTCCTTACCATTTTCTTTTCAGTGATTTTCTGAAATACGTTATACCAAAAGAAACCTCTCGAACGCTACTGAAGGAGAGAGTCAGAAGGTAGCCACAAAATCATAAATACATTCCTACTGTGTCACCTTGGTCGCCCCCAGGATTGAGCTGGACATGGTAGAGACGGGCCGAGGACACAGCTCTGGGCCAAAGGGGAGCTTGCTCACTGACTCCCTCTTTCAGCTGCGAAGCGACAAAAACACAGAAGCAGGGCACCACTCCCCAGCCCTGTGTGCCTGCCTCAGTAGCCTCCCTGTACTGTAGGGACTTTGGACTTTGGGAAGCGGGCTCCTGACTGCTGTCTCCCTTCCCGGTTGGTGTGACAACTCAAAGAGCAAAAGTGACTAACAAGGCTTGGCATGGACTCCATGGTGAGTAACTGTCAGGACTACTCAAAGGGAACTCTATCCACTTGTCTCGCTTTGTTATTTACCGCCGGGTCTGCCTATCACCTACAATGATGCCGCCCCTGGGGAAGCATCCCATGATGAGGGAACCTCCACCCTGGCGTGGGGGTGGACCGGCTACAGTGAGGAGCGCCCCTGGAAAGTTCAGGCAAAGAAGCCCCCGGACAAATGAGCCAGGATCCCTCCAGGAAAGGAAAACACAAGTGACGCCTCGCGGCTGAAGGCAATGTTCACCGCGCTGCGGTTACAGGAGGCGGTACCGGAAAAACGCTTCCAAAGGACCGTGGTGGGGACCGGGGCTGGCAACGCCCGGGGACACATGGGGTCGGCCAAACGGTGGTGAGGGTCACATCCGCCTGCGCTCTCTGACACCGCTCCCCGGCTCCAGCCAAGCCAGGGACACGAGCGGGAGGCGGGGGCTGTTCTCAGGCTGCAGGAAACGGCGACCCGGAGGCCGGCGGCGCGGGGCCTGGGGCCTGGGGCGGGGAAGACCGGAGGACGCGGGAGCCGGATTCCTGCACAAGCCGCCAACACGGTGGCTGCTCCCGTCGGGCACATTGGGAAGGGGCGGCCAGGGGGCTGGGACACCGCTTACCGCACGGCACCCGGTTCCTCCGCTCCAGCCGGCACCGACGTGGAATCGTGCGCTCGGCCCCGCCTGTTGCTCACAGCCCGGCCCAGGGCGCTGCGGGCGGCACGGGCGGCGCGGGCGCGGAGCCGCGGGGCGGGTGCAAGGCGGGGGCGGGGCCTCTGCGCCCGGGCCGCCTCCTCGGCCTATAACTGAGCCCCCGGGCTCCTCGCTCCCACACGGCCCCCACCGGACCCGTGAAGCGGCTTCGCCCCTTGCTTTGGACCTCGGGCCTCACTCCTCCTCCAGATGGACCCCAAGTGCTCCTGCCCCACTGGTAAGGGAGCCCTGCCTTTGAGCCTTAGGATGCCCCCTTCCCGGGCACAGGACGAGAAGGGAGGGCTTTGAGTTTGAGCTCAGGAGGACTCCTGTCACGGGTCCAGGGCTTTCTTGGTAGCCAGGCTCCTGAGGGCACGTCAGTCTCCCTTTGCCTCTCCGTTGACACTGAGGGCACGGAGGCTCCAGGCTGTCCTTCTTGAGGTCACCCGGCAGGTCAGGGGATTGCTAGACCGGGACCCAGCGTTTGGAGGCGGTCTCGGACCTGCCACGATTTGATGGGAGGAGGGGACGCTGCCTCTTTAGGGTTCAGGCCATGGGCCCCGGCCCCCGGCCCCAGTCGGCCTGGGCTGCGTCTGGAGCCCGGGACCTTCCCTGTGGAGTCCCATCAGGAGGGGACTTACTCTCCTTGGACCAGAAGAGAGGAGCTGGGGCTTCTCTATCCGCCCGAGTGGACACGAGCTCCCAGGGCTGGGTCCTGACAGAGGAGGAGGGCTCAGGGAGGCATTGCTGACCGTCTGCTGTGGCTCCTGCATCCCCGTCCCTGCTCACTGCTGGCCTCCTTTCCCTTCCCGGCAGGCGGCTCCTGCGGCTGCGCTGGATCCTGCACCTGCACCTGCAAAGCCTGCAGATGCGCCTCCTGCAAGAAGAGTGAGTGTGCGGGGCCTTCTCTGGGAATGCGGGGTCTGGGCTGAGTGCGAGGAGGGGGCCCAGAGCTCAGCAGGCAGGCAGGAGCAGGACAGTGACCAGACTTCCCGGCACCCCCCTCACCAGGAAGGGATTCACAGTCAGAGCTGGAATCACCTTCGGCATGACCGAGACCCAGGCGCGCACTAGAGAACAGGGAGACTGAGGCCCAGACGGGCCACCGACAAACAACCTCAGACCTGTCACTAGAACTAGTCCTCCTGCCTCCTGAGTCCCGCTTCCGAATCCTCTCAGGGACTGAAGCACTTTAGGGACAGGAACCAGTGGCCGTGCGTGGCTTCTCGGACCTGGTGCAGCCCCTCCCTGTCGAAGCAGCCCAGAGCTTCCCTATCCCGAGCGGGAGCTGCTCTGTGCGGGCTTTGCCTCCACTTTGATCCCGAGGACTTGGCTCCCATCACTGGTGGTGCTGGGGGCTGGCTTTCTCCTGTCCCCAGAGGCCCTGCTCACTGTCTCTCCAAGGCGCTGTGCCCTGTCCTGGGCACAGATGGGCCGGGCAACCTGAACCTAGTGTCTGAGAGCAATTACCTCAGGACAGAGGACACCATCGTAAACTCAGGGTCTGGGCCCGAGGGCGGCTGGGGCCAGGCCTGCTGCTGGGAAGGGTGGTTCCGGACAACGCGTGGTCCGACCGCACGCTGCCCTTGCCTCCCCAGGCTGCTGCTCCTGCTGCCCCGTGGGCTGCGCCAAGTGTGCCCAGGGCTGCGCCAAGTGTGCCCAGGGCTGCGTCTGCAAAGGGGCCTCGGACAAGTGCAGCTGCTGTGCCTGATGTCGCGGAGAGCCTGCCCCGGGTGTCCACAGAGCAACCAGGACAAACCTGCATTTTACCGTTTTTCATACAACCGGACCTGACGCTACATTCCTTTTTCTATGAAATCTGTGACTTGTAATAAAAGCTGTTGACTTTATTCTGGCTCTGTCTTCCTTGGTGTGTCTTGGACAAAGAGACTCCGTGCCCATCAGGGCTGGCGTGGGGAACTGGACTGGACGTGCAGAGACCTCGGCTCTGGACCAAAGAGCACCCCCCCACACACCCCACACCCCCAAAACACACACACTGAGCGTCTCAGCCGCTTAGGTTAATTTGAGCTTCCGTTTCTCAGCTCCAAAGGATACCCTCGCCAGATGACATAGGGCATTGGACACACAGAGGACACACTCCCTCTATTCCCCTTAGGAGTACGGATTGCAGAGAAAGTTGCCCATTTCTCATTTTCCTTCTCTGGGGGCCCCTGCCAAACTCAGCGCTCGGTGATGAGAGCCTAGAAAAGTACCCAGAGGGGATGGAATCCCACACCCCTCTCGTGTGACTTCTGCACGGGGCTTGCGTCTAAAACACCCTGGAAAGACCTCTTTGTATTTTCTGCCACAGTTTTCACCCTGGTCAGGAAAACGGATCGCGAAGAAAACACGTCAAAGGACACGATATGTGACACCCAGTTTTCCCTTCAACACGTAAAACCACCTTCACACGTGGAGGAGCAATTCTGGAAACTGGACGCTCTCATATGCTGCACGTACGTTGAAAGTGTGCCCGAGTCCTGGGAACACTTCACAGATGCCCCACTGTGTGGACCACACACGCCTGGAGCAGCTCTGCCCCCTGCCTCCCCACAGGGAACCTCAGTCTTGGCTTGCCCAGGGCTACGGACAGGACACTCGCCACCCGTGACAGCTCCCTGCAGGGGCTTGGCTCTGAATCTTCGCAAGTACCTCCCTAGGTCAGGCTGACATCTTCCCTTCCCTCAAAAACCAGCCCGTGGCTCCCTGACACCCCGAAAGAAAGTGATTTGGATTTGGTGGGAATTTCCCGGCTGTTTCCCTGAGACCTGGTTTCAGAAGAAGGGCTTCACGTGTTCCTCTGCAGAGTGATGGTGGTGCTGCAGTGCGTGGCGGGGGGGGGGGGGGGCCTGGTGGGGTTTATTAGCAACAAGTGTGTGCTGAGGGAACGGGTAGTCTATTTCAGGTGTTGGGCCCCCTGGCGGTCTGGGGAGGGAACTCCTATTTGATGGGCACTCCGAGAGAAAGAGGAGACACGTGGCTCAGAAGTCAGGACCAAGATGGGCCACAGGTGCCCCGAGTGCACAGGGCATTTCGGGAGCCGGCCCGTGCTGCGTGCGTGGGCGTCGGCGTCAGGCACTCAGGTTCACAGCCACCGTGCCACTTCCTGACCTGGCAAGTCACTGATACTCTCTGAGATTTCATTTCCTCCTTTCGATACAAAAGATTAATGTCAAAGAGGGGGAATGAGCGAGATAGTGGCCTGGCTCCCAGCTCGGGCTTCCCCCACGGTGTCCCGTACGATCGCTCTCTCCACACTGACATCTGTGCACAGAGAATCCTTGAGCTCCCGACAAGCTCCTGGAGAAAGGCTCCCTGGTTTGCAAGCAAGCTCATGGTGAGGGCAGAGATGGATAGGAACCTTGCTTATCCAGGGCCAGAGGGCGTGGGGATGTCCTCCAACAAGCCCCGTGGAACGAGTCACCGCCACAGCGTTTGGACAGACTCGGTGAACCTGCATGGTCTGGAGTGATGGTGCCAGTTCCAGAGAGGTTAAGCAACTTACCCAAGGGCACACAGCCTATACTCAGAGGACTAAACCTACACTGCAGCTGTCTCACCTCCCGGCCACACGGTGCCGGTTATGACATCACTGGAGGCTGAGTCCGGCCTCTCCTTTTTCAGGGCTGCAGGGTCTTCGGAGACAGTCCAGCTGTGCTCCTGGCTGCAGAGGTGGGAGGCCGAAGCCCACAGAGGTCACAGAGCTGTGCGGAGGGTTCTGGCTGCCGGCTCAGGGCTCTCCCACTGCTGCCTCTGTGCCAGGTGTTCAGTGTTCTCACCCTTCGTGGGATGACATGGTGTCCGGTTGGGCGCGGGGCTGCAGTCAGCCTGCAGTCAGCCTGCAGGAGGGCCAGTCCCATCTGTGCCACGTACAGCCATGGGACATAACCTCTCTGTGGCTCCGTCTGCTCTGCTCTAAAGGGAAAATAATAGTGTCTGGCTCTCGGGATTAAAGAACTGAATACATGCCAAGAAGGTCAGAATATACTGGGCACTCAGTGAGCAATCGATCACATCACCCATTCATTTATTTATCTATTGATTTATTTGTTATCATCAGCCTAGGAGACACTGTTCTCCTTCCAGACACGCAAGCAAGGACGGTGTGTTTCGCTCTGTGCTCTGGGCCGTCCCCATCGACCCTGTGAGCGTGGGACCAGTACCCCCGAGAGGGTTATCCTGCCTTCACGCAAAGAGCCGTCGACACTACAGATAGAAAGCCGTGAGGAGCACAGTCGGTGTCCTCCTCACAGACACAGAAGGGTCCTGCCACTTCTGCTGTCACCTGCATCAGGATTTCCTTACCATTTTCTTTTCAGTGATTTTCTGAAATACGTTATACCAAAAGAAACCTCTCGAACGCTACTGAAGGAGAGAGTCAGAAGGTAGCCACAAAATCATAAATACATTCCTACTGTGTCACCTTGGTCGCCCCCAGGATTGAGCTGGACATGGTAGAGACGGGCCGAGGACACAGCTCTGGGCCAAAGGGGAGCTTGCTCACTGACTCCCTCTTTCAGCTGCGAAGCGACAAAAACACAGAAGCAGGGCACCACTCCCCAGCCCTGTGTGCCTGCCTCAGTAGCCTCCCTGTACTGTAGGGACTTTGGACTTTGGGAAGCGGGCTCCTGACTGCTGTCTCCCTTCCCGGTTGGTGTGACAACTCAAAGAGCAAAAGTGACTAACAAGGCTTGGCATGGACTCCATGGTGAGTAACTGTCAGGACTACTCAAAGGGAACTCTATCCACTTGTCTCGCTTTGTTATTTACCGCCGGGTCTGCCTATCACCTACAATGATGCCGCCCCTGGGGAAGCATCCCATGATGAGGGAACCTCCACCCTGGCGTGGGGGTGGACCGGCTACAGTGAGGAGCGCCCCTGGAAAGTTCAGGCAAAGAAGCCCCCGGACAAATGAGCCAGGATCCCTCCAGGAAAGGAAAACACAAGTGACGCCTCGCGGCTGAAGGCAATGTTCACCGCGCTGCGGTTACAGGAGGCGGTACCGGAAAAACGCTTCCAAAGGACCGTGGTGGGGACCGGGGCTGGCAACGCCCGGGGACACATGGGGTCGGCCAAACGGTGGTGAGGGTCACATCCGCCTGCGCTCTCTGACACCGCTCCCCGGCTCCAGCCAAGCCAGGGACACGAGCGGGAGGCGGGGGCTGTTCTCAGGCTGCAGGAAACGGCGACCCGGAGGCCGGCGGCGCGGGGCCTGGGGCCTGGGGCGGGGAAGACCGGAGGACGCGGGAGCCGGATTCCTGCACAAGCCGCCAACACGGTGGCTGCTCCCGTCGGGCACATTGGGAAGGGGCGGCCAGGGGGCTGGGACACCGCTTACCGCACGGCACCCGGTTCCTCCGCTCCAGCCGGCACCGACGTGGAATCGTGCGCTCGGCCCCGCCTGTTGCTCACAGCCCGGCCCAGGGCGCTGCGGGCGGCACGGGCGGCGCGGGCGCGGAGCCGCGGGGCGGGTGCAAGGCGGGGGCGGGGCCTCTGCGCCCGGGCCGCCTCCTCGGCCTATAACTGAGCCCCCGGGCTCCTCGCTCCCACACGGCCCCCACCGGACCCGTGAAGCGGCTTCGCCCCTTGCTTTGGACCTCGGGCCTCACTCCTCCTCCAGATGGACCCCAAGTGCTCCTGCCCCACTGGTAAGGGAGCCCTGCCTTTGAGCCTTAGGATGCCCCCTTCCCGGGCACAGGACGAGAAGGGAGGGCTTTGAGTTTGAGCTCAGGAGGACTCCTGTCACGGGTCCAGGGCTTTCTTGGTAGCCAGGCTCCTGAGGGCACGTCAGTCTCCCTTTGCCTCTCCGTTGACACTGAGGGCACGGAGGCTCCAGGCTGTCCTTCTTGAGGTCACCCGGCAGGTCAGGGGATTGCTAGACCGGGACCCAGCGTTTGGAGGCGGTCTCGGACCTGCCACGATTTGATGGGAGGAGGGGACGCTGCCTCTTTAGGGTTCAGGCCATGGGCCCCGGCCCCCGGCCCCAGTCGGCCTGGGCTGCGTCTGGAGCCCGGGACCTTCCCTGTGGAGTCCCATCAGGAGGGGACTTACTCTCCTTGGACCAGAAGAGAGGAGCTGGGGCTTCTCTATCCGCCCGAGTGGACACGAGCTCCCAGGGCTGGGTCCTGACAGAGGAGGAGGGCTCAGGGAGGCATTGCTGACCGTCTGCTGTGGCTCCTGCATCCCCGTCCCTGCTCACTGCTGGCCTCCTTTCCCTTCCCGGCAGGCGGCTCCTGCGGCTGCGCTGGATCCTGCACCTGCACCTGCAAAGCCTGCAGATGCGCCTCCTGCAAGAAGAGTGAGTGTGCGGGGCCTTCTCTGGGAATGCGGGGTCTGGGCTGAGTGCGAGGAGGGGGCCCAGAGCTCAGCAGGCAGGCAGGAGCAGGACAGTGACCAGACTTCCCGGCACCCCCCTCACCAGGAAGGGATTCACAGTCAGAGCTGGAATCACCTTCGGCATGACCGAGACCCAGGCGCGCACTAGAGAACAGGGAGACTGAGGCCCAGACGGGCCACCGACAAACAACCTCAGACCTGTCACTAGAACTAGTCCTCCTGCCTCCTGAGTCCCGCTTCCGAATCCTCTCAGGGACTGAAGCACTTTAGGGACAGGAACCAGTGGCCGTGCGTGGCTTCTCGGACCTGGTGCAGCCCCTCCCTGTCGAAGCAGCCCAGAGCTTCCCTATCCCGAGCGGGAGCTGCTCTGTGCGGGCTTTGCCTCCACTTTGATCCCGAGGACTTGGCTCCCATCACTGGTGGTGCTGGGGGCTGGCTTTCTCCTGTCCCCAGAGGCCCTGCTCACTGTCTCTCCAAGGCGCTGTGCCCTGTCCTGGGCACAGATGGGCCGGGCAACCTGAACCTAGTGTCTGAGAGCAATTACCTCAGGACAGAGGACACCATCGTAAACTCAGGGTCTGGGCCCGAGGGCGGCTGGGGCCAGGCCTGCTGCTGGGAAGGGTGGTTCCGGACAACGCGTGGTCCGACCGCACGCTGCCCTTGCCTCCCCAGGCTGCTGCTCCTGCTGCCCCGTGGGCTGCGCCAAGTGTGCCCAGGGCTGCGCCAAGTGTGCCCAGGGCTGCGTCTGCAAAGGGGCCTCGGACAAGTGCAGCTGCTGTGCCTGATGTCGCGGAGAGCCTGCCCCGGGTGTCCACAGAGCAACCAGGACAAACCTGCATTTTACCGTTTTTCATACAACCGGACCTGACGCTACATTCCTTTTTCTATGAAATCTGTGACTTGTAATAAAAGCTGTTGACTTTATTCTGGCTCTGTCTTCCTTGGTGTGTCTTGGACAAAGAGACTCCGTGCCCATCAGGGCTGGCGTGGGGAACTGGACTGGACGTGCAGAGACCTCGGCTCTGGACCAAAGAGCACCCCCCCACACACCCCACACCCCCAAAACACACACACTGAGCGTCTCAGCCGCTTAGGTTAATTTGAGCTTCCGTTTCTCAGCTCCAAAGGATACCCTCGCCAGATGACATAGGGCATTGGACACACAGAGGACACACTCCCTCTATTCCCCTTAGGAGTACGGATTGCAGAGAAAGTTGCCCATTTCTCATTTTCCTTCTCTGGGGGCCCCTGCCAAACTCAGCGCTCGGTGATGAGAGCCTAGAAAAGTACCCAGAGGGGATGGAATCCCACACCCCTCTCGTGTGACTTCTGCACGGGGCTTGCGTCTAAAACACCCTGGAAAGACCTCTTTGTATTTTCTGCCACAGTTTTCACCCTGGTCAGGAAAACGGATCGCGAAGAAAACACGTCAAAGGACACGATATGTGACACCCAGTTTTCCCTTCAACACGTAAAACCACCTTCACACGTGGAGGAGCAATTCTGGAAACTGGACGCTCTCATATGCTGCACGTACGTTGAAAGTGTGCCCGAGTCCTGGGAACACTTCACAGATGCCCCACTGTGTGGACCACACACGCCTGGAGCAGCTCTGCCCCCTGCCTCCCCACAGGGAACCTCAGTCTTGGCTTGCCCAGGGCTACGGACAGGACACTCGCCACCCGTGACAGCTCCCTGCAGGGGCTTGGCTCTGAATCTTCGCAAGTACCTCCCTAGGTCAGGCTGACATCTTCCCTTCCCTCAAAAACCAGCCCGTGGCTCCCTGACACCCCGAAAGAAAGTGATTTGGATTTGGTGGGAATTTCCCGGCTGTTTCCCTGAGACCTGGTTTCAGAAGAAGGGCTTCACGTGTTCCTCTGCAGAGTGATGGTGGTGCTGCAGTGCGTGGCGGGGGGGGGGGGGGGGGGGGGCCTGGTGGGGTTTATTAGCAACAAGTGTGTGCTGAGGGAACGGGTAGTCTATTTCAGGTGTTGGGCCCCCTGGCGGTCTGGGGAGGGAACTCCTATTTGATGGGCACTCCGAGAGAAAGAGGAGACACGTGGCTCAGAAGTCAGGACCAAGATGGGCCACAGGTGCCCCGAGTGCACAGGGCATTTCGGGAGCCGGCCCGTGCTGCGTGCGTGGGCGTCGGCGTCAGGCACTCAGGTTCACAGCCACCGTGCCACTTCCTGACCTGGCAAGTCACTGATACTCTCTGAGATTTCATTTCCTCCTTTCGATACAAAAGATTAATGTCAAAGAGGGGGAATGAGCGAGATAGTGGCCTGGCTCCCAGCTCGGGCTTCCCCCACGGTGTCCCGTACGATCGCTCTCTCCACACTGACATCTGTGCACAGAGAATCCTTGAGCTCCCGACAAGCTCCTGGAGAAAGGCTCCCTGGTTTGCAAGCAAGCTCATGGTGAGGGCAGAGATGGATAGGAACCTTGCTTATCCAGGGCCAGAGGGCGTGGGGATGTCCTCCAACAAGCCCCGTGGAACGAGTCACCGCCACAGCGTTTGGACAGACTCGGTGAACCTGCATGGTCTGGAGTGATGGTGCCAGTTCCAGAGAGGTTAAGCAACTTACCCAAGGGCACACAGCCTATACTCAGAGGACTAAACCTACACTGCAGCTGTCTCACCTCCCGGCCACACGGTGCCGGTTATGACATCACTGGAGGCTGAGTCCGGCCTCTCCTTTTTCAGGGCTGCAGGGTCTTCGGAGACAGTCCAGCTGTGCTCCTGGCTGCAGAGGTGGGAGGCCGAAGCCCACAGAGGTCACAGAGCTGTGCGGAGGGTTCTGGCTGCCGGCTCAGGGCTCTCCCACTGCTGCCTCTGTGCCAGGTGTTCAGTGTTCTCACCCTTCGTGGGATGACATGGTGTCCGGTTGGGCGCGGGGCTGCAGTCAGCCTGCAGTCAGCCTGCAGGAGGGCCAGTCCCATCTGTGCCACGTACAGCCATGGGACATAACCTCTCTGTGGCTCCGTCTGCTCTGCTCTAAAGGGAAAATAATAGTGTCTGGCTCTCGGGATTAAAGAACTGAATACATGCCAAGAAGGTCAGAATATACTGGGCACTCAGTGAGCAATCGATCACATCACCCATTCATTTATTTATCTATTGATTTATTTGTTATCATCAGCCTAGGAGACACTGTTCTCCTTCCAGACACGCAAGCAAGGACGGTGTGTTTCGCTCTGTGCTCTGGGCCGTCCCCATCGACCCTGTGAGCGTGGGACCAGTACCCCCGAGAGGGTTATCCTGCCTTCACGCAAAGAGCCGTCGACACTACAGATAGAAAGCCGTGAGGAGCACAGTCGGTGTCCTCCTCACAGACACAGAAGGGTCCTGCCACTTCTGCTGTCACCTGCATCAGGATTTCCTTACCATTTTCTTTTCAGTGATTTTCTGAAATACGTTATACCAAAAGAAACCTCTCGAACGCTACTGAAGGAGAGAGTCAGAAGGTAGCCACAAAATCATAAATACATTCCTACTGTGTCACCTTGGTCGCCCCCAGGATTGAGCTGGACATGGTAGAGACGGGCCGAGGACACAGCTCTGGGCCAAAGGGGAGCTTGCTCACTGACTCCCTCTTTCAGCTGCGAAGCGACAAAAACACAGAAGCAGGGCACCACTCCCCAGCCCTGTGTGCCTGCCTCAGTAGCCTCCCTGTACTGTAGGGACTTTGGACTTTGGGAAGCGGGCTCCTGACTGCTGTCTCCCTTCCCGGTTGGTGTGACAACTCAAAGAGCAAAAGTGACTAACAAGGCTTGGCATGGACTCCATGGTGAGTAACTGTCAGGACTACTCAAAGGGAACTCTATCCACTTGTCTCGCTTTGTTATTTACCGCCGGGTCTGCCTATCACCTACAATGATGCCGCCCCTGGGGAAGCATCCCATGATGAGGGAACCTCCACCCTGGCGTGGGGGTGGACCGGCTACAGTGAGGAGCGCCCCTGGAAAGTTCAGGCAAAGAAGCCCCCGGACAAATGAGCCAGGATCCCTCCAGGAAAGGAAAACACAAGTGACGCCTCGCGGCTGAAGGCAATGTTCACCGCGCTGCGGTTACAGGAGGCGGTACCGGAAAAACGCTTCCAAAGGACCGTGGTGGGGACCGGGGCTGGCAACGCCCGGGGACACATGGGGTCGGCCAAACGGTGGTGAGGGTCACATCCGCCTGCGCTCTCTGACACCGCTCCCCGGCTCCAGCCAAGCCAGGGACACGAGCGGGAGGCGGGGGCTGTTCTCAGGCTGCAGGAAACGGCGACCCGGAGGCCGGCGGCGCGGGGCCTGGGGCCTGGGGCGGGGAAGACCGGAGGACGCGGGAGCCGGATTCCTGCACAAGCCGCCAACACGGTGGCTGCTCCCGTCGGGCACATTGGGAAGGGGCGGCCAGGGGGCTGGGACACCGCTTACCGCACGGCACCCGGTTCCTCCGCTCCAGCCGGCACCGACGTGGAATCGTGCGCTCGGCCCCGCCTGTTGCTCACAGCCCGGCCCAGGGCGCTGCGGGCGGCACGGGCGGCGCGGGCGCGGAGCCGCGGGGCGGGTGCAAGGCGGGGGCGGGGCCTCTGCGCCCGGGCCGCCTCCTCGGCCTATAACTGAGCCCCCGGGCTCCTCGCTCCCACACGGCCCCCACCGGACCCGTGAAGCGGCTTCGCCCCTTGCTTTGGACCTCGGGCCTCACTCCTCCTCCAGATGGACCCCAAGTGCTCCTGCCCCACTGGTAAGGGAGCCCTGCCTTTGAGCCTTAGGATGCCCCCTTCCCGGGCACAGGACGAGAAGGGAGGGCTTTGAGTTTGAGCTCAGGAGGACTCCTGTCACGGGTCCAGGGCTTTCTTGGTAGCCAGGCTTCTGAGGGCACGTCAGTCTCCCTTTGCCTCTCCGTTGACACTGAGGGCACGGAGGCTCCAGGCTGTCCTTCTTGAGGTCACCCGGCAGGTCAGGGGATTGCTAGACCGGGACCCAGCGTTTGGAGGCGGTCTCGGACCTGCCACGATTTGATGGGAGGAGGGGACGCTGCCTCTTTAGGGTTCAGGCCATGGGCCCCGGCCCCCGGCCCCAGTCGGCCTGGGCTGCGTCTGGAGCCCGGGACCTTCCCTGTGGAGTCCCATCAGGAGGGGACTTACTCTCCTTGGACCAGAAGAGAGGAGCTGGGGCTTCTCTATCCGCCCGAGTGGACACGAGCTCCCAGGGCTGGGTCCTGACAGAGGAGGAGGGCTCAGGGAGGCATTGCTGACCGTCTGCTGTGGCTCCTGCATCCCCGTCCCTGCTCACTGCTGGCCTCCTTTCCCTTCCCGGCAGGCGGCTCCTGCGGCTGCGCTGGATCCTGCACCTGCACCTGCAAAGCCTGCAGATGCGCCTCCTGCAAGAAGAGTGAGTGTGCGGGGCCTTCTCTGGGAATGCGGGGTCTGGGCTGAGTGCGAGGAGGGGGCCCAGAGCTCAGCAGGCAGGCAGGAGCAGGACAGTGACCAGACTTCCCGGCACCCCCCTCACCAGGAAGGGATTCACAGTCAGAGCTGGAATCACCTTCGGCATGACCGAGACCCAGGCGCGCACTAGAGAACAGGGAGACTGAGGCCCAGACGGGCCACCGACAAACAACCTCAGACCTGTCACTAGAACTAGTCCTCCTGCCTCCTGAGTCCCGCTTCCGAATCCTCTCAGGGACTGAAGCACTTTAGGGACAGGAACCAGTGGCCGTGCGTGGCTTCTCGGACCTGGTGCAGCCCCTCCCTGTCGAAGCAGCCCAGAGCTTCCCTATCCCGAGCGGGAGCTGCTCTGTGCGGGCTTTGCCTCCACTTTGATCCCGAGGACTTGGCTCCCATCACTGGTGGTGCTGGGGGCTGGCTTTCTCCTGTCCCCAGAGGCCCTGCTCACTGTCTCTCCAAGGCGCTGTGCCCTGTCCTGGGCACAGATGGGCCGGGCAACCTGAACCTAGTGTCTGAGAGCAATTACCTCAGGACAGAGGACACCATCGTAAACTCAGGGTCTGGGCCCGAGGGCGGCTGGGGCCAGGCCTGCTGCTGGGAAGGGTGGTTCCGGACAACGCGTGGTCCGACCGCACGCTGCCCTTGCCTCCCCAGGCTGCTGCTCCTGCTGCCCCGTGGGCTGCGCCAAGTGTGCCCAGGGCTGCGCCAAGTGTGCCCAGGGCTGCGTCTGCAAAGGGGCCTCGGACAAGTGCAGCTGCTGTGCCTGATGTCGCGGAGAGCCTGCCCCGGGTGTCCACAGAGCAACCAGGACAAACCTGCATTTTACCGTTTTTCATACAACCGGACCTGACGCTACATTCCTTTTTCTATGAAATCTGTGACTTGTAATAAAAGCTGTTGACTTTATTCTGGCTCTGTCTTCCTTGGTGTGTCTTGGACAAAGAGACTCCGTGCCCATCAGGGCTGGCGTGGGGAACTGGACTGGACGTGCAGAGACCTCGGCTCTGGACCAAAGAGCACCCCCCCACACACCCCACACCCCCAAAACACACACACTGAGCGTCTTAGCCGCTTAGGTTAATTTGAGCTTCCGTTTCTCAGCTCCAAAGGATACCCTCGCCAGATGACATAGGGCATTGGACACACAGAGGACACACTCCCTCTATTCCCCTTAGGAGTACGGATTGCAGAGAAAGTTGCCCATTTCTCATTTTCCTTCTCTGGGGGCCCCTGCCAAACTCAGCGCTCGGTGATGAGAGCCTAGAAAAGTACCCAGAGGGGATGGAATCCCACACCCCTCTCGTGTGACTTCTGCACGGGGCTTGCGTCTAAAACACCCTGGAAAGACCTCTTTGTATTTTCTGCCACAGTTTTCACCCTGGTCAGGAAAACGGATCGCGAAGAAAACACGTCAAAGGACACGATATGTGACACCCAGTTTTCCCTTCAACACGTAAAACCACCTTCACACGTGGAGGAGCAATTCTGGAAACTGGACGCTCTCATATGCTGCACGTACGTTGAAAGTGTGCCCGAGTCCTGGGAACACTTCACAGATGCCCCACTGTGTGGACCACACACGCCTGGAGCAGCTCTGCCCCCTGCCTCCCCACAGGGAACCTCAGTCTTGGCTTGCCCAGGGCTACGGACAGGACACTCGCCACCCGTGACAGCTCCCTGCAGGGGCTTGGCTCTGAATCTTCGCAAGTACCTCCCTAGGTCAGGCTGACATCTTCCCTTCCCTCAAAAACCAGCCCGTGGCTCCCTGACACCCCGAAAGAAAGTGATTTGGATTTGGTGGGAATTTCCCGGCTGTTTCCCTGAGACCTGGTTTCAGAAGAAGGGCTTCACGTGTTCCTCTGCAGAGTGATGGTGGTGCTGCAGTGCGTGGCGGGGGCGGGGGGGGGCCTGGTGGGGTTTATTAGCAACAAGTGTGTGCTGAGGGAACGGGTAGTCTATTTCAGGTGTTGGGCCCCCTGGCGGTCTGGGGAGGGAACTCCTATTTGATGGGCACTCCGAGAGAAAGAGGAGACACGTGGCTCAGAAGTCAGGACCAAGATGGGCCACAGGTGCCCCGAGTGCACAGGGCATTTCGGGAGCCGGCCCGTGCTGCGTGCGTGGGCGTCGGCGTCAGGCACTCAGGTTCACAGCCACCGTGCCACTTCCTGACCTGGCAAGTCACTGATACTCTCTGAGATTTCATTTCCTCCTTTCGATACAAAAGATTAATGTCAAAGAGGGGGAATGAGCGAGATAGTGGCCTGGCTCCCAGCTCGGGCTTCCCCCACGGTGTCCCGTACGATCGCTCTCTCCACACTGACATCTGTGCACAGAGAATCCTTGAGCTCCCGACAAGCTCCTGGAGAAAGGCTCCCTGGTTTGCAAGCAAGCTCATGGTGAGGGCAGAGATGGATAGGAACCTTGCTTATCCAGGGCCAGAGGGCGTGGGGATGTCCTCCAACAAGCCCCGTGGAACGAGTCACCGCCACAGCGTTTGGACAGACTCGGTGAACCTGCATGGTCTGGAGTGATGGTGCCAGTTCCAGAGAGGTTAAGCAACTTACCCAAGGGCACACAGCCTATACTCAGAGGACTAAACCTACACTGCAGCTGTCTCACCTCCCGGCCACACGGTGCCGGTTATGACATCACTGGAGGCTGAGTCCGGCCTCTCCTTTTTCAGGGCTGCAGGGTCTTCGGAGACAGTCCAGCTGTGCTCCTGGCTGCAGAGGTGGGAGGCCGAAGCCCACAGAGGTCACAGAGCTGTGCGGAGGGTTCTGGCTGCCGGCTCAGGGCTCTCCCACTGCTGCCTCTGTGCCAGGTGTTCAGTGTTCTCACCCTTCGTGGGATGACATGGTGTCCGGTTGGGCGCGGGGCTGCAGTCAGCCTGCAGTCAGCCTGCAGGAGGGCCAGTCCCATCTGTGCCACGTACAGCCATGGGACATAACCTCTCTGTGGCTCCGTCTGCTCTGCTCTAAAGGGAAAATAATAGTGTCTGGCTCTCGGGATTAAAGAACTGAATACATGCCAAGAAGGTCAGAATATACTGGGCACTCAGTGAGCAATCGATCACATCACCCATTCATTTATTTATCTATTGATTTATTTGTTATCATCAGCCTAGGAGACACTGTTCTCCTTCCAGACACGCAAGCAAGGACGGTGTGTTTCGCTCTGTGCTCTGGGCCGTCCCCATCGACCCTGTGAGCGTGGGACCAGTACCCCCGAGAGGGTTATCCTGCCTTCACGCAAAGAGCCGTCGACACTACAGATAGAAAGCCGTGAGGAGCACAGTCGGTGTCCTCCTCACAGACACAGAAGGGTCCTGCCACTTCTGCTGTCACCTGCATCAGGATTTCCTTACCATTTTCTTTTCAGTGATTTTCTGAAATACGTTATACCAAAAGAAACCTCTCGAACGCTACTGAAGGAGAGAGTCAGAAGGTAGCCACAAAATCATAAATACATTCCTACTGTGTCACCTTGGTCGCCCCCAGGATTGAGCTGGACATGGTAGAGACGGGCCGAGGACACAGCTCTGGGCCAAAGGGGAGCTTGCTCACTGACTCCCTCTTTCAGCTGCGAAGCGACAAAAACACAGAAGCAGGGCACCACTCCCCAGCCCTGTGTGCCTGCCTCAGTAGCCTCCCTGTACTGTAGGGACTTTGGACTTTGGGAAGCGGGCTCCTGACTGCTGTCTCCCTTCCCGGTTGGTGTGACAACTCAAAGAGCAAAAGTGACTAACAAGGCTTGGCATGGACTCCATGGTGAGTAACTGTCAGGACTACTCAAAGGGAACTCTATCCACTTGTCTCGCTTTGTTATTTACCGCCGGGTCTGCCTATCACCTACAATGATGCCGCCCCTGGGGAAGCATCCCATGATGAGGGAACCTCCACCCTGGCGTGGGGGTGGACCGGCTACAGTGAGGAGCGCCCCTGGAAAGTTCAGGCAAAGAAGCCCCCGGACAAATGAGCCAGGATCCCTCCAGGAAAGGAAAACACAAGTGACGCCTCGCGGCTGAAGGCAATGTTCACCGCGCTGCGGTTACAGGAGGCGGTACCGGAAAAACGCTTCCAAAGGACCGTGGTGGGGACCGGGGCTGGCAACGCCCGGGGACACATGGGGTCGGCCAAACGGTGGTGAGGGTCACATCCGCCTGCGCTCTCTGACACCGCTCCCCGGCTCCAGCCAAGCCAGGGACACGAGCGGGAGGCGGGGGCTGTTCTCAGGCTGCAGGAAACGGCGACCCGGAGGCCGGCGGCGCGGGGCCTGGGGCCTGGGGCGGGGAAGACCGGAGGACGCGGGAGCCGGATTCCTGCACAAGCCGCCAACACGGTGGCTGCTCCCGTCGGGCACATTGGGAAGGGGCGGCCAGGGGGCTGGGACACCGCTTACCGCACGGCACCCGGTTCCTCCGCTCCAGCCGGCACCGACGTGGAATCGTGCGCTCGGCCCCGCCTGTTGCTCACAGCCCGGCCCAGGGCGCTGCGGGCGGCACGGGCGGCGCGGGCGCGGAGCCGCGGGGCGGGTGCAAGGCGGGGGCGGGGCCTCTGCGCCCGGGCCGCCTCCTCGGCCTATAACTGAGCCCCCGGGCTCCTCGCTCCCACACGGCCCCCACCGGACCCGTGAAGCGGCTTCGCCCCTTGCTTTGGACCTCGGGCCTCACTCCTCCTCCAGATGGACCCCAAGTGCTCCTGCCCCACTGGTAAGGGAGCCCTGCCTTTGAGCCTTAGGATGCCCCCTTCCCGGGCACAGGACGAGAAGGGAGGGCTTTGAGTTTGAGCTCAGGAGGACTCCTGTCACGGGTCCAGGGCTTTCTTGGTAGCCAGGCTCCTGAGGGCACGTCAGTCTCCCTTTGCCTCTCCGTTGACACTGAGGGCACGGAGGCTCCAGGCTGTCCTTCTTGAGGTCACCCGGCAGGTCAGGGGATTGCTAGACCGGGACCCAGCGTTTGGAGGCGGTCTCGGACCTGCCACGATTTGATGGGAGGAGGGGACGCTGCCTCTTTAGGGTTCAGGCCATGGGCCCCGGCCCCCGGCCCCAGTCGGCCTGGGCTGCGTCTGGAGCCCGGGACCTTCCCTGTGGAGTCCCATCAGGAGGGGACTTACTCTCCTTGGACCAGAAGAGAGGAGCTGGGGCTTCTCTATCCGCCCGAGTGGACACGAGCTCCCAGGGCTGGGTCCTGACAGAGGAGGAGGGCTCAGGGAGGCATTGCTGACCGTCTGCTGTGGCTCCTGCATCCCCGTCCCTGCTCACTGCTGGCCTCCTTTCCCTTCCCGGCAGGCGGCTCCTGCGGCTGCGCTGGATCCTGCACCTGCACCTGCAAAGCCTGCAGATGCGCCTCCTGCAAGAAGAGTGAGTGTGCGGGGCCTTCTCTGGGAATGCGGGGTCTGGGCTGAGTGCGAGGAGGGGGCCCAGAGCTCAGCAGGCAGGCAGGAGCAGGACAGTGACCAGACTTCCCGGCACCCCCCTCACCAGGAAGGGATTCACAGTCAGAGCTGGAATCACCTTCGGCATGACCGAGACCCAGGCGCGCACTAGAGAACAGGGAGACTGAGGCCCAGACGGGCCACCGACAAACAACCTCAGACCTGTCACTAGAACTAGTCCTCCTGCCTCCTGAGTCCCGCTTCCGAATCCTCTCAGGGACTGAAGCACTTTAGGGACAGGAACCAGTGGCCGTGCGTGGCTTCTCGGACCTGGTGCAGCCCCTCCCTGTCGAAGCAGCCCAGAGCTTCCCTATCCCGAGCGGGAGCTGCTCTGTGCGGGCTTTGCCTCCACTTTGATCCCGAGGACTTGGCTCCCATCACTGGTGGTGCTGGGGGCTGGCTTTCTCCTGTCCCCAGAGGCCCTGCTCACTGTCTCTCCAAGGCGCTGTGCCCTGTCCTGGGCACAGATGGGCCGGGCAACCTGAACCTAGTGTCTGAGAGCAATTACCTCAGGACAGAGGACACCATCGTAAACTCAGGGTCTGGGCCCGAGGGCGGCTGGGGCCAGGCCTGCTGCTGGGAAGGGTGGTTCCGGACAACGCGTGGTCCGACCGCACGCTGCCCTTGCCTCCCCAGGCTGCTGCTCCTGCTGCCCCGTGGGCTGCGCCAAGTGTGCCCAGGGCTGCGCCAAGTGTGCCCAGGGCTGCGTCTGCAAAGGGGCCTCGGACAAGTGCAGCTGCTGTGCCTGATGTCGCGGAGAGCCTGCCCCGGGTGTCCACAGAGCAACCAGGACAAACCTGCATTTTACCGTTTTTCATACAACCGGACCTGACGCTACATTCCTTTTTCTATGAAATCTGTGACTTGTAATAAAAGCTGTTGACTTTATTCTGGCTCTGTCTTCCTTGGTGTGTCTTGGACAAAGAGACTCCGTGCCCATCAGGGCTGGCGTGGGGAACTGGACTGGACGTGCAGAGACCTCGGCTCTGGACCAAAGAGCACCCCCCCACACACCCCACACCCCCAAAACACACACACTGAGCGTCTTAGCCGCTTAGGTTAATTTGAGCTTCCGTTTCTCAGCTCCAAAGGATACCCTCGCCAGATGACATAGGGCATTGGACACACAGAGGACACACTCCCTCTATTCCCCTTAGGAGTACGGATTGCAGAGAAAGTTGCCCATTTCTCATTTTCCTTCTCTGGGGGCCCCTGCCAAACTCAGCGCTCGGTGATGAGAGCCTAGAAAAGTACCCAGAGGGGATGGAATCCCACACCCCTCTCGTGTGACTTCTGCACGGGGCTTGCGTCTAAAACACCCTGGAAAGACCTCTTTGTATTTTCTGCCACAGTTTTCACCCTGGTCAGGAAAACGGATCGCGAAGAAAACACGTCAAAGGACACGATATGTGACACCCAGTTTTCCCTTCAACACGTAAAACCACCTTCACACGTGGAGGAGCAATTCTGGAAACTGGACGCTCTCATATGCTGCACGTACGTTGAAAGTGTGCCCGAGTCCTGGGAACACTTCACAGATGCCCCACTGTGTGGACCACACACGCCTGGAGCAGCTCTGCCCCCTGCCTCCCCACAGGGAACCTCAGTCTTGGCTTGCCCAGGGCTACGGACAGGACACTCGCCACCCGTGACAGCTCCCTGCAGGGGCTTGGCTCTGAATCTTCGCAAGTACCTCCCTAGGTCAGGCTGACATCTTCCCTTCCCTCAAAAACCAGCCCGTGGCTCCCTGACACCCCGAAAGAAAGTGATTTGGATTTGGTGGGAATTTCCCGGCTGTTTCCCTGAGACCTGGTTTCAGAAGAAGGGCTTCACGTGTTCCTCTGCAGAGTGATGGTGGTGCTGCAGTGCGTGGCGGGGGGGGGGGGGGGGGCCTGGTGGGGTTTATTAGCAACAAGTGTGTGCTGAGGGAACGGGTAGTCTATTTCAGGTGTTGGGCCCCCTGGCGGTCTGGGGAGGGAACTCCTATTTGATGGGCACTCCGAGAGAAAGAGGAGACACGTGGCTCAGAAGTCAGGACCAAGATGGGCCACAGGTGCCCCGAGTGCACAGGGCATTTCGGGAGCCGGCCCGTGCTGCGTGCGTGGGCGTCGGCGTCAGGCACTCAGGTTCACAGCCACCGTGCCACTTCCTGACCTGGCAAGTCACTGATACTCTCTGAGATTTCATTTCCTCCTTTCGATACAAAAGATTAATGTCAAAGAGGGGGAATGAGCGAGATAGTGGCCTGGCTCCCAGCTCGGGCTTCCCCCACGGTGTCCCGTACGATCGCTCTCTCCACACTGACATCTGTGCACAGAGAATCCTTGAGCTCCCGACAAGCTCCTGGAGAAAGGCTCCCTGGTTTGCAAGCAAGCTCATGGTGAGGGCAGAGATGGATAGGAACCTTGCTTATCCAGGGCCAGAGGGCGTGGGGATGTCCTCCAACAAGCCCCGTGGAACGAGTCACCGCCACAGCGTTTGGACAGACTCGGTGAACCTGCATGGTCTGGAGTGATGGTGCCAGTTCCAGAGAGGTTAAGCAACTTACCCAAGGGCACACAGCCTATACTCAGAGGACTAAACCTACACTGCAGCTGTCTCACCTCCCGGCCACACGGTGCCGGTTATGACATCACTGGAGGCTGAGTCCGGCCTCTCCTTTTTCAGGGCTGCAGGGTCTTCGGAGACAGTCCAGCTGTGCTCCTGGCTGCAGAGGTGGGAGGCCGAAGCCCACAGAGGTCACAGAGCTGTGCGGAGGGTTCTGGCTGCCGGCTCAGGGCTCTCCCACTGCTGCCTCTGTGCCAGGTGTTCAGTGTTCTCACCCTTCGTGGGATGACATGGTGTCCGGTTGGGCGCGGGGCTGCAGTCAGCCTGCAGTCAGCCTGCAGGAGGGCCAGTCCCATCTGTGCCACGTACAGCCATGGGACATAACCTCTCTGTGGCTCCGTCTGCTCTGCTCTAAAGGGAAAATAATAGTGTCTGGCTCTCGGGATTAAAGAACTGAATACATGCCAAGAAGGTCAGAATATACTGGGCACTCAGTGAGCAATCGATCACATCACCCATTCATTTATTTATCTATTGATTTATTTGTTATCATCAGCCTAGGAGACACTGTTCTCCTTCCAGACACGCAAGCAAGGACGGTGTGTTTCGCTCTGTGCTCTGGGCCGTCCCCATCGACCCTGTGAGCGTGGGACCAGTACCCCCGAGAGGGTTATCCTGCCTTCACGCAAAGAGCCGTCGACACTACAGATAGAAAGCCGTGAGGAGCACAGTCGGTGTCCTCCTCACAGACACAGAAGGGTCCTGCCACTTCTGCTGTCACCTGCATCAGGATTTCCTTACCATTTTCTTTTCAGTGATTTTCTGAAATACGTTATACCAAAAGAAACCTCTCGAACGCTACTGAAGGAGAGAGTCAGAAGGTAGCCACAAAATCATAAATACATTCCTACTGTGTCACCTTGGTCGCCCCCAGGATTGAGCTGGACATGGTAGAGACGGGCCGAGGACACAGCTCTGGGCCAAAGGGGAGCTTGCTCACTGACTCCCTCTTTCAGCTGCGAAGCGACAAAAACACAGAAGCAGGGCACCACTCCCCAGCCCTGTGTGCCTGCCTCAGTAGCCTCCCTGTACTGTAGGGACTTTGGACTTTGGGAAGCGGGCTCCTGACTGCTGTCTCCCTTCCCGGTTGGTGTGACAACTCAAAGAGCAAAAGTGACTAACAAGGCTTGGCATGGACTCCATGGTGAGTAACTGTCAGGACTACTCAAAGGGAACTCTATCCACTTGTCTCGCTTTGTTATTTACCGCCGGGTCTGCCTATCACCTACAATGATGCCGCCCCTGGGGAAGCATCCCATGATGAGGGAACCTCCACCCTGGCGTGGGGGTGGACCGGCTACAGTGAGGAGCGCCCCTGGAAAGTTCAGGCAAAGAAGCCCCCGGACAAATGAGCCAGGATCCCTCCAGGAAAGGAAAACACAAGTGACGCCTCGCGGCTGAAGGCAATGTTCACCGCGCTGCGGTTACAGGAGGCGGTACCGGAAAAACGCTTCCAAAGGACCGTGGTGGGGACCGGGGCTGGCAACGCCCGGGGACACATGGGGTCGGCCAAACGGTGGTGAGGGTCACATCCGCCTGCGCTCTCTGACACCGCTCCCCGGCTCCAGCCAAGCCAGGGACACGAGCGGGAGGCGGGGGCTGTTCTCAGGCTGCAGGAAACGGCGACCCGGAGGCCGGCGGCGCGGGGCCTGGGGCCTGGGGCGGGGAAGACCGGAGGACGCGGGAGCCGGATTCCTGCACAAGCCGCCAACACGGTGGCTGCTCCCGTCGGGCACATTGGGAAGGGGCGGCCAGGGGGCTGGGACACCGCTTACCGCACGGCACCCGGTTCCTCCGCTCCAGCCGGCACCGACGTGGAATCGTGCGCTCGGCCCCGCCTGTTGCTCACAGCCCGGCCCAGGGCGCTGCGGGCGGCACGGGCGGCGCGGGCGCGGAGCCGCGGGGCGGGTGCAAGGCGGGGGCGGGGCCTCTGCGCCCGGGCCGCCTCCTCGGCCTATAACTGAGCCCCCGGGCTCCTCGCTCCCACACGGCCCCCACCGGACCCGTGAAGCGGCTTCGCCCCTTGCTTTGGACCTCGGGCCTCACTCCTCCTCCAGATGGACCCCAAGTGCTCCTGCCCCACTGGTAAGGGAGCCCTGCCTTTGAGCCTTAGGATGCCCCCTTCCCGGGCACAGGACGAGAAGGGAGGGCTTTGAGTTTGAGCTCAGGAGGACTCCTGTCACGGGTCCAGGGCTTTCTTGGTAGCCAGGCTCCTGAGGGCACGTCAGTCTCCCTTTGCCTCTCCGTTGACACTGAGGGCACGGAGGCTCCAGGCTGTCCTTCTTGAGGTCACCCGGCAGGTCAGGGGATTGCTAGACCGGGACCCAGCGTTTGGAGGCGGTCTCGGACCTGCCACGATTTGATGGGAGGAGGGGACGCTGCCTCTTTAGGGTTCAGGCCATGGGCCCCGGCCCCCGGCCCCAGTCGGCCTGGGCTGCGTCTGGAGCCCGGGACCTTCCCTGTGGAGTCCCATCAGGAGGGGACTTACTCTCCTTGGACCAGAAGAGAGGAGCTGGGGCTTCTCTATCCGCCCGAGTGGACACGAGCTCCCAGGGCTGGGTCCTGACAGAGGAGGAGGGCTCAGGGAGGCATTGCTGACCGTCTGCTGTGGCTCCTGCATCCCCGTCCCTGCTCACTGCTGGCCTCCTTTCCCTTCCCGGCAGGCGGCTCCTGCGGCTGCGCTGGATCCTGCACCTGCACCTGCAAAGCCTGCAGATGCGCCTCCTGCAAGAAGAGTGAGTGTGCGGGGCCTTCTCTGGGAATGCGGGGTCTGGGCTGAGTGCGAGGAGGGGGCCCAGAGCTCAGCAGGCAGGCAGGAGCAGGACAGTGACCAGACTTCCCGGCACCCCCCTCACCAGGAAGGGATTCACAGTCAGAGCTGGAATCACCTTCGGCATGACCGAGACCCAGGCGCGCACTAGAGAACAGGGAGACTGAGGCCCAGACGGGCCACCGACAAACAACCTCAGACCTGTCACTAGAACTAGTCCTCCTGCCTCCTGAGTCCCGCTTCCGAATCCTCTCAGGGACTGAAGCACTTTAGGGACAGGAACCAGTGGCCGTGCGTGGCTTCTCGGACCTGGTGCAGCCCCTCCCTGTCGAAGCAGCCCAGAGCTTCCCTATCCCGAGCGGGAGCTGCTCTGTGCGGGCTTTGCCTCCACTTTGATCCCGAGGACTTGGCTCCCATCACTGGTGGTGCTGGGGGCTGGCTTTCTCCTGTCCCCAGAGGCCCTGCTCACTGTCTCTCCAAGGCGCTGTGCCCTGTCCTGGGCACAGATGGGCCGGGCAACCTGAACCTAGTGTCTGAGAGCAATTACCTCAGGACAGAGGACACCATCGTAAACTCAGGGTCTGGGCCCGAGGGCGGCTGGGGCCAGGCCTGCTGCTGGGAAGGGTGGTTCCGGACAACGCGTGGTCCGACCGCACGCTGCCCTTGCCTCCCCAGGCTGCTGCTCCTGCTGCCCCGTGGGCTGCGCCAAGTGTGCCCAGGGCTGCGTCTGCAAAGGGGCCTCGGACAAGTGCAGCTGCTGTGCCTGATGTCGCGGAGAGCCTGCCCCTGGTGTCCACAGAGCAACCAGGACAAACCTGCATTTTACCGTTTTTCATACAACCGGACCTGACGCTACATTCCTTTTTCTATGAAATCTGTGACTTGTAATAAAAGCTGTTGACTTTATTCTGGCTCTGTCTTCCTTGGTGTGTCTTGGACAAAGAGACTCCGTGCCCATCAGGGCTGGCGTGGGGAACTGGACTGGACGTGCAGAGACCTCGGCTCTGGACCAAAGAGTACCCCCCACACACACCCCACACCCCCAAAACACACACACTGAGCGTCTTAGCCGCTTAGGTTAATTTGAGCTTCCGTTTCTCAGCTCCAAAGGATACCCTCGCCAGATGACATAGGGCATTGGACACACAGAGGACACACTCCCTCTATTCCCCTTAGGAGTACGGATTGCAGAGAAAGTTGCCCATTTCTCATTTTCCTTCTCTGGGGGCCCCTGCCAAACTCAGCGCTCGGTGATGAGAGCCTAGAAAAGTACCCAGAGGGGATGGAATCCCACACCCCTCTCGTGTGACTTCTGCACGGGGCTTGCGTCTAAAACACCCTGGAAAGACCTCTTTGTATTTTCTGCCACAGTTTTCACCCTGGTCAGGAAAACGGATCGCGAAGAAAACATGTCAAAGGACACGATATGTGACACCCAGTTTTCCCTTCAACACGTAAAACCACCTTCACACGTGGAGGAGCAATTCTGGAAACTGGACGCTCTCATATGCTGCACGTACGTTGAAAGTGTGCCCGAGTCCTGGGAACACTTCACAGATGCCCCACTGTGTGGACCACACACGCCTGGAGCAGCTCTGCCCCCTGCCTCCCCACAGGGAACCTCAGTCTTGGCTTGCCCAGGGCTACGGACAGGACACTCGCCACCCGTGACAGCTCCCTGCAGGGGCTTGGCTCTGAATCTTCGCAAGTACCTCCCTAGGTCAGGCTGACATCTTCCCTTCCCTCAAAAACCAGCCCGTGGCTCCCTGACACCCCGAAAGAAAGTGATTTGGATTTGGTGGGAATTTCCCGGCTGTTTCCCTGAGACCTGGTTTCAGAAGAAGGGCTTCACGTGTTCCTCTGCAGAGTGATGGTGGTGCTGCAGTGCGTGGCGGGGGGGGGGGGGGGCCTGGTGGGGTTTATTAGCAACAAGTGTGTGCTGAGGGAACGGGTAGTCTATTTCAGGTGTTGGGCCCCCTGGCGGTCTGGGGAGGGAACTCCTATTTGATGGGCACTCCGAGAGAAAGAGGAGACACGTGGCTCAGAAGTCAGGACCAAGATGGGCCACAGGTGCCCCGAGTGCACAGGGCATTTCGGGAGCCGGCCCGTGCTGCGTGCGTGGGCGTCGGCGTCAGGCACTCAGGTTCACAGCCACCGTGCCACTTCCTGACCTGGCAAGTCACTGATACTCTCTGAGATTTCATTTCCTCCTTTCGATACAAAAGATTAATGTCAAAGAGGGGGAATGAGCGAGATAGTGGCCTGGCTCCCAGCTCGGGCTTCCCCCACGGTGTCCCGTACGATCGCTCTCTCCACACTGACATCTGTGCACAGAGAATCCTTGAGCTCCCGACAAGCTCCTGGAGAAAGGCTCCCTGGTTTGCAAGCAAGCTCATGGTGAGGGCAGAGATGGATAGGAACCTTGCTTATCCAGGGCCAGAGGGCGTGGGGATGTCCTCCAACAAGCCCCGTGGAACGAGTCACCGCCACAGCGTTTGGACAGACTCGGTGAACCTGCATGGTCTGGAGTGATGGTGCCAGTTCCAGAGAGGTTAAGCAACTTACCCAAGGGCACACAGCCTATACTCAGAGGACTAAACCTACACTGCAGCTGTCTCACCTCCCGGCCACACGGTGCCGGTTATGACATCACTGGAGGCTGAGTCCGGCCTCTCCTTTTTCAGGGCTGCAGGGTCTTCGGAGACAGTCCAGCTGTGCTCCTGGCTGCAGAGGTGGGAGGCCGAAGCCCACAGAGGTCACAGAGCTGTGCGGAGGGTTCTGGCTGCCGGCTCAGGGCTCTCCCACTGCTGCCTCTGTGCCAGGTGTTCAGTGTTCTCACCCTTCGTGGGATGACATGGTGTCCGGTTGGGCGCGGGGCTGCAGTCAGCCTGCAGTCAGCCTGCAGGAGGGCCAGTCCCATCTGTGCCACGTACAGCCATGGGACATAACCTCTCTGTGGCTCCGTCTGCTCTGCTCTAAAGGGAAAATAATAGTGTCTGGCTCTCGGGATTAAAGAACTGAATACATGCCAAGAAGGTCAGAATATACTGGGCACTCAGTGAGCAATCGATCACATCACCCATTCATTTATTTATCTATTGATTTATTTGTTATCATCAGCCTAGGAGACACTGTTCTCCTTCCAGACACGCAAGCAAGGACGGTGTGTTTCGCTCTGTGCTCTGGGCCGTCCCCATCGACCCTGTGAGCGTGGGACCAGTACCCCCGAGAGGGTTATCCTGCCTTCACGCAAAGAGCCGTCGACACTACAGATAGAAAGCCGTGAGGAGCACAGTCGGTGTCCTCCTCACAGACACAGAAGGGTCCTGCCACTTCTGCTGTCACCTGCATCAGGATTTCCTTACCATTTTCTTTTCAGTGATTTTCTGAAATACGTTATACCAAAAGAAACCTCTCGAACGCTACTGAAGGAGAGAGTCAGAAGGTAGCCACAAAATCATAAATACATTCCTACTGTGTCACCTTGGTCGCCCCCAGGATTGAGCTGGACATGGTAGAGACGGGCCGAGGACACAGCTCTGGGCCAAAGGGGAGCTTGCTCACTGACTCCCTCTTTCAGCTGCGAAGCGACAAAAACACAGAAGCAGGGCACCACTCCCCAGCCCTGTGTGCCTGCCTCAGTAGCCTCCCTGTACTGTAGGGACTTTGGACTTTGGGAAGCGGGCTCCTGACTGCTGTCTCCCTTCCCGGTTGGTGTGACAACTCAAAGAGCAAAAGTGACTAACAAGGCTTGGCATGGACTCCATGGTGAGTAACTGTCAGGACTACTCAAAGGGAACTCTATCCACTTGTCTCGCTTTGTTATTTACCGCCGGGTCTGCCTATCACCTACAATGATGCCGCCCCTGGGGAAGCATCTCATGATGAGGGAACCTCCACCCTGGCGTGGGGGTGGACCGGCTACAGTGAGGAGCGCCCCTGGAAAGTTCAGGCAAAGAAGCCCCCGGACAAATGAGCCAGGATCCCTCCAGGAAAGGAAAACACAAGTGACGCCTCGCGGCTGAAGGCAATGTTCACCGCGCTGCGGTTACAGGAGGCGGTACCGGAAAAACGCTTCCAAAGGACCGTGGTGGGGACCGGGGCTGGCAACGCCCGGGGACACATGGGGTCGGCCAAACGGTGGTGAGGGTCACATCCGCCTGCGCTCTCTGACACCGCTCCCCGGCTCCAGCCAAGCCAGGGACACGAGCGGGAGGCGGGGGCTGTTCTCAGGCTGCAGGAAACGGCGACCCGGAGGCCGGCGGCGCGGGGCCTGGGGCCTGGGGCGGGGAAGACCGGAGGACGCGGGAGCCGGATTCCTGCACAAGCCGCCAACACGGTGGCTGCTCCCGTCGGGCACATTGGGAAGGGGCGGCCAGGGGGCTGGGACACCGCTTACCGCACGGCACCCGGTTCCTCCGCTCCAGCCGGCACCGACGTGGAATCGTGCGCTCGGCCCCGCCTGTTGCTCACAGCCCGGCCCAGGGCGCTGCGGGCGGCACGGGCGGCGCGGGCGCGGAGCCGCGGGGCGGGTGCAAGGCGGGGGCGGGGCCTCTGCGCCCGGGCCGCCTCCTCGGCCTATAACTGAGCCCCCGGGCTCCTCGCTCCCACACGGCCCCCACCGGACCCGTGAAGCGGCTTCGCCCCTTGCTTTGGACCTCGGGCCTCACTCCTCCTCCAGATGGACCCCAAGTGCTCCTGCCCCACTGGTAAGGGAGCCCTGCCTTTGAGCCTTAGGATGCCCCCTTCCCGGGCACAGGACGAGAAGGGAGGGCTTTGAGTTTGAGCTCAGGAGGACTCCTGTCACGGGTCCAGGGCTTTCTTGGTAGCCAGGCTCCTGAGGGCACGTCAGTCTCCCTTTGCCTCTCCGTTGACACTGAGGGCACGGAGGCTCCAGGCTGTCCTTCTTGAGGTCACCCGGCAGGTCAGGGGATTGCTAGACCGGGACCCAGCGTTTGGAGGCGGTCTCGGACCTGCCACGATTTGATGGGAGGAGGGGACGCTGCCTCTTTAGGGTTCAGGCCATGGGCCCCGGCCCCCGGCCCCAGTCGGCCTGGGCTGCGTCTGGAGCCCGGGACCTTCCCTGTGGAGTCCCATCAGGAGGGGACTTACTCTCCTTGGACCAGAAGAGAGGAGCTGGGGCTTCTCTATCCGCCCGAGTGGACACGAGCTCCCAGGGCTGGGTCCTGACAGAGGAGGAGGGCTCAGGGAGGCATTGCTGACCGTCTGCTGTGGCTCCTGCATCCCCGTCCCTGCTCACTGCTGGCCTCCTTTCCCTTCCCGGCAGGCGGCTCCTGCGGCTGCGCTGGATCCTGCACCTGCACCTGCAAAGCCTGCAGATGCGCCTCCTGCAAGAAGAGTGAGTGTGCGGGGCCTTCTCTGGGAATGCGGGGTCTGGGCTGAGTGCGAGGAGGGGGCCCAGAGCTCAGCAGGCAGGCAGGAGCAGGACAGTGACCAGACTTCCCGGCACCCCCCTCACCAGGAAGGGATTCACAGTCAGAGCTGGAATCACCTTCGGCATGACCGAGACCCAGGCGCGCACTAGAGAACAGGGAGACTGAGGCCCAGACGGGCCACCGACAAACAACCTCAGACCTGTCACTAGAACTAGTCCTCCTGCCTCCTGAGTCCCGCTTCCGAATCCTCTCAGGGACTGAAGCACTTTAGGGACAGGAACCAGTGGCCGTGCGTGGCTTCTCGGACCTGGTGCAGCCCCTCCCTGTCGAAGCAGCCCAGAGCTTCCCTATCCCGAGCGGGAGCTGCTCTGTGCGGGCTTTGCCTCCACTTTGATCCCGAGGACTTGGCTCCCATCACTGGTGGTGCTGGGGGCTGGCTTTCTCCTGTCCCCAGAGGCCCTGCTCACTGTCTCTCCAAGGCGCTGTGCCCTGTCCTGGGCACAGATGGGCCGGGCAACCTGAACCTAGTGTCTGAGAGCAATTACCTCAGGACAGAGGACACCATCGTAAACTCAGGGTCTGGGCCCGAGGGCGGCTGGGGCCAGGCCTGCTGCTGGGAAGGGTGGTTCCGGACAACGCGTGGTCCGACCGCACGCTGCCCTTGCCTCCCCAGGCTGCTGCTCCTGCTGCCCCGTGGGCTGCGCCAAGTGTGCCCAGGGCTGCGCCAAGTGTGCCCAGGGCTGCGTCTGCAAAGGGGCCTCGGACAAGTGCAGCTGCTGTGCCTGATGTCGCGGAGAGCCTGCCCCGGGTGTCCACAGAGCAACCAGGACAAACCTGCATTTTACCGTTTTTCATACAACCGGACCTGACGCTACATTCCTTTTTCTATGAAATCTGTGACTTGTAATAAAAGCTGTTGACTTTATTCTGGCTCTGTCTTCCTTGGTGTGTCTTGGACAAAGAGACTCCGTGCCCATCAGGGCTGGCGTGGGGAACTGGACTGGACGTGCAGAGACCTCGGCTCTGGACCAAAGAGCACCCCCCACACACACCCCACACCCCCAAAACACACACACTGAGCGTCTCAGCCGCTTAGGTTAATTTGAGCTTCCGTTTCTCAGCTCCAAAGGATACCCTCGCCAGATGACATAGGGCATTGGACACACAGAGGACACACTCCCTCTATTCCCCTTAGGAGTACGGATTGCAGAGAAAGTTGCCCATTTCTCATTTTCCTTCTCTGGGGGCCCCTGCCAAACTCAGCGCTCGGTGATGAGAGCCTAGAAAAGTACCCAGAGGGGATGGAATCCCACACCCCTCTCGTGTGACTTCTGCACGGGGCTTGCGTCTAAAACACCCTGGAAAGACCTCTTTGTATTTTCTGCCACAGTTTTCACCCTGGTCAGGAAAACGGATCGCGAAGAAAACACGTCAAAGGACACGATATGTGACACCCAGTTTTCCCTTCAACACGTAAAACCACCTTCACACGTGGAGGAGCAATTCTGGAAACTGGACGCTCTCATATGCTGCACGTACGTTGAAAGTGTGCCCGAGTCCTGGGAACACTTCACAGATGCCCCACTGTGTGGACCACACACGCCTGGAGCAGCTCTGCCCCCTGCCTCCCCACAGGGAACCTCAGTCTTGGCTTGCCCAGGGCTACGGACAGGACACTCGCCACCCGTGACAGCTCCCTGCAGGGGCTTGGCTCTGAATCTTCGCAAGTACCTCCCTAGGTCAGGCTGACATCTTCCCTTCCCTCAAAAACCAGCCCGTGGCTCCCTGACACCCCGAAAGAAAGTGATTTGGATTTGGTGGGAATTTCCCGGCTGTTTCCCTGAGACCTGGTTTCAGAAGAAGGGCTTCACGTGTTCCTCTGCAGAGTGATGGTGGTGCTGCAGTGCGTGGCGGGGGGGGGGGGGGCCTGGTGGGGTTTATTAGCAACAAGTGTGTGCTGAGGGAACGGGTAGTCTATTTCAGGTGTTGGGCCCCCTGGCGGTCTGGGGAGGGAACTCCTATTTGATGGGCACTCCGAGAGAAAGAGGAGACACGTGGCTCAGAAGTCAGGACCAAGATGGGCCACAGGTGCCCCGAGTGCACAGGGCATTTCGGGAGCCGGCCCGTGCTGCGTGCGTGGGCGTCGGCGTCAGGCACTCAGGTTCACAGCCACCGTGCCACTTCCTGACCTGGCAAGTCACTGATACTCTCTGAGATTTCATTTCCTCCTTTCGATACAAAAGATTAATGTCAAAGAGGGGGAATGAGCGAGATAGTGGCCTGGCTCCCAGCTCGGGCTTCCCCCACGGTGTCCCGTACGATCGCTCTCTCCACACTGACATCTGTGCACAGAGAATCCTTGAGCTCCCGACAAGCTCCTGGAGAAAGGCTCCCTGGTTTGCAAGCAAGCTCATGGTGAGGGCAGAGATGGATAGGAACCTTGCTTATCCAGGGCCAGAGGGCGTGGGGATGTCCTCCAACAAGCCCCGTGGAACGAGTCACCGCCACAGCGTTTGGACAGACTCGGTGAACCTGCATGGTCTGGAGTGATGGTGCCAGTTCCAGAGAGGTTAAGCAACTTACCCAAGGGCACACAGCCTATACTCAGAGGACTAAACCTACACTGCAGCTGTCTCACCTCCCGGCCACACGGTGCCGGTTATGACATCACTGGAGGCTGAGTCCGGCCTCTCCTTTTTCAGGGCTGCAGGGTCTTCGGAGACAGTCCAGCTGTGCTCCTGGCTGCAGAGGTGGGAGGCCGAAGCCCACAGAGGTCACAGAGCTGTGCGGAGGGTTCTGGCTGCCGGCTCAGGGCTCTCCCACTGCTGCCTCTGTGCCAGGTGTTCAGTGTTCTCACCCTTCGTGGGATGACATGGTGTCCGGTTGGGCGCGGGGCTGCAGTCAGCCTGCAGTCAGCCTGCAGGAGGGCCAGTCCCATCTGTGCCACGTACAGCCATGGGACATAACCTCTCTGTGGCTCCGTCTGCTCTGCTCTAAAGGGAAAATAATAGTGTCTGGCTCTCGGGATTAAAGAACTGAATACATGCCAAGAAGGTCAGAATATACTGGGCACTCAGTGAGCAATCGATCACATCACCCATTCATTTATTTATCTATTGATTTATTTGTTATCATCAGCCTAGGAGACACTGTTCTCCTTCCAGACACGCAAGCAAGGACGGTGTGTTTCGCTCTGTGCTCTGGGCCGTCCCCATCGACCCTGTGAGCGTGGGACCAGTACCCCCGAGAGGGTTATCCTGCCTTCACGCAAAGAGCCGTCGACACTACAGATAGAAAGCCGTGAGGAGCACAGTCGGTGTCCTCCTCACAGACACAGAAGGGTCCTGCCACTTCTGCTGTCACCTGCATCAGGATTTCCTTACCATTTTCTTTTCAGTGATTTTCTGAAATACGTTATACCAAAAGAAACCTCTCGAACGCTACTGAAGGAGAGAGTCAGAAGGTAGCCACAAAATCATAAATACATTCCTACTGTGTCACCTTGGTCGCCCCCAGGATTGAGCTGGACATGGTAGAGACGGGCCGAGGACACAGCTCTGGGCCAAAGGGGAGCTTGCTCACTGACTCCCTCTTTCAGCTGCGAAGCGACAAAAACACAGAAGCAGGGCACCACTCCCCAGCCCTGTGTGCCTGCCTCAGTAGCCTCCCTGTACTGTAGGGACTTTGGACTTTGGGAAGCGGGCTCCTGACTGCTGTCTCCCTTCCCGGTTGGTGTGACAACTCAAAGAGCAAAAGTGACTAACAAGGCTTGGCATGGACTCCATGGTGAGTAACTGTCAGGACTACTCAAAGGGAACTCTATCCACTTGTCTCGCTTTGTTATTTACCGCCGGGTCTGCCTATCACCTACAATGATGCCGCCCCTGGGGAAGCATCCCATGATGAGGGAACCTCCACCCTGGCGTGGGGGTGGACCGGCTACAGTGAGGAGCGCCCCTGGAAAGTTCAGGCAAAGAAGCCCCCGGACAAATGAGCCAGGATCCCTCCAGGAAAGGAAAACACAAGTGACGCCTCGCGGCTGAAGGCAATGTTCACCGCGCTGCGGTTACAGGAGGCGGTACCGGAAAAACGCTTCCAAAGGACCGTGGTGGGGACCGGGGCTGGCAACGCCCGGGGACACATGGGGTCGGCCAAACGGTGGTGAGGGTCACATCCGCCTGCGCTCTCTGACACCGCTCCCCGGCTCCAGCCAAGCCAGGGACACGAGCGGGAGGCGGGGGCTGTTCTCAGGCTGCAGGAAACGGCGACCCGGAGGCCGGCGGCGCGGGGCCTGGGGCCTGGGGCGGGGAAGACCGGAGGACGCGGGAGCCGGATTCCTGCACAAGCCGCCAACACGGTGGCTGCTCCCGTCGGGCACATTGGGAAGGGGCGGCCAGGGGGCTGGGACACCGCTTACCGCACGGCACCCGGTTCCTCCGCTCCAGCCGGCACCGACGTGGAATCGTGCGCTCGGCCCCGCCTGTTGCTCACAGCCCGGCCCAGGGCGCTGCGGGCGGCACGGGCGGCGCGGGAGCGGAGCCGCGGGGCGGGTGCAAGGCGGGGGCGGGGCCTCTGCGCCCGGGCCGCCTCCTCGGCCTATAACTGAGCCCCCGGGCTCCTCGCTCCCACACGGCCCCCACCGGACCCGTGAAGCGGCTTCGCCCCTTGCTTTGGACCTCGGGCCTCACTCCTCCTCCAGATGGACCCCAAGTGCTCCTGCCCCACTGGTAAGGGAGCCCTGCCTTTGAGCCTTAGGATGCCCCCTTCCCGGGCACAGGACGAGAAGGGAGGGCTTTGAGTTTGAGCTCAGGAGGACTCCTGTCACGGGTCCAGGGCTTTCTTGGTAGCCAGGCTCCTGAGGGCACGTCAGTCTCCCTTTGCCTCTCCGTTGACACTGAGGGCACGGAGGCTCCAGGCTGTCCTTCTTGAGGTCACCCGGCAGGTCAGGGGATTGCTAGACCGGGACCCAGCGTTTGGAGGCGGTCTCGGACCTGCCACGATTTGATGGGAGGAGGGGACGCTGCCTCTTTAGGGTTCAGGCCATGGGCCCCGGCCCCCGGCCCCAGTCGGCCTGGGCTGCGTCTGGAGCCCGGGACCTTCCCTGTGGAGTCCCATCAGGAGGGGACTTACTCTCCTTGGACCAGAAGAGAGGAGCTGGGGCTTCTCTATCCGCCCGAGTGGACACGAGCTCCCAGGGCTGGGTCCTGACAGAGGAGGAGGGCTCAGGGAGGCATTGCTGACCGTCTGCTGTGGCTCCTGCATCCCCGTCCCTGCTCACTGCTGGCCTCCTTTCCCTTCCCGGCAGGCGGCTCCTGCGGCTGCGCTGGATCCTGCACCTGCACCTGCAAAGCCTGCAGATGCGCCTCCTGCAAGAAGAGTGAGTGTGCGGGGCCTTCTCTGGGAATGCGGGGTCTGGGCTGAGTGCGAGGAGGGGGCCCAGAGCTCAGCAGGCAGGCAGGAGCAGGACAGTGACCAGACTTCCCGGCACCCCCCTCACCAGGAAGGGATTCACAGTCAGAGCTGGAATCACCTTCGGCATGACCGAGACCCAGGCGCGCACTAGAGAACAGGGAGACTGAGGCCCAGACGGGCCACCGACAAACAACCTCAGACCTGTCACTAGAACTAGTCCTCCTGCCTCCTGAGTCCCGCTTCCGAATCCTCTCAGGGACTGAAGCACTTTAGGGACAGGAACCAGTGGCCGTGCGTGGCTTCTCGGACCTGGTGCAGCCCCTCCCTGTCGAAGCAGCCCAGAGCTTCCCTATCCCGAGCGGGAGCTGCTCTGTGCGGGCTTTGCCTCCACTTTGATCCCGAGGACTTGGCTCCCATCACTGGTGGTGCTGGGGGCTGGCTTTCTCCTGTCCCCAGAGGCCCTGCTCACTGTCTCTCCAAGGCGCTGTGCCCTGTCCTGGGCACAGATGGGCCGGGCAACCTGAACCTAGTGTCTGAGAGCAATTACCTCAGGACAGAGGACACCATCGTAAACTCAGGGTCTGGGCCCGAGGGCGGCTGGGGCCAGGCCTGCTGCTGGGAAGGGTGGTTCCGGACAACGCGTGGTCCGACCGCACGCTGCCCTTGCCTCCCCAGGCTGCTGCTCCTGCTGCCCCGTGGGCTGCGCCAAGTGTGCCCAGGGCTGCGCCAAGTGTGCCCAGGGCTGCGTCTGCAAAGGGGCCTCGGACAAGTGCAGCTGCTGTGCCTGATGTCGCGGAGAGCCTGCCCCTGGTGTCCACAGAGCAACCAGGACAAACCTGCATTTTACCGTTTTTCATACAACCGGACCTGACGCTACATTCCTTTTTCTATGAAATCTGTGACTTGTAATAAAAGCTGTTGACTTTATTCTGGCTCTGTCTTCCTTGGTGTGTCTTGGACAAAGAGACTCCGTGCCCATCAGGGCTGGCGTGGGGAACTGGACTGGACGTGCAGAGACCTCGGCTCTGGACCAAAGAGCACCCCCCACACACACCCCACACCCCCAAAACACACACACTGAGCGTCTCAGCCGCTTAGGTTAATTTGAGCTTCCGTTTCTCAGCTCCAAAGGATACCCTCGCCAGATGACATAGGGCATTGGACACACAGAGGACACACTCCCTCTATTCCCCTTAGGAGTACGGATTGCAGAGAAAGTTGCCCATTTCTCATTTTCCTTCTCTGGGGGCCCCTGCCAAACTCAGCGCTCGGTGATGAGAGCCTAGAAAAGTACCCAGAGGGGATGGAATCCCACACCCCTCTCGTGTGACTTCTGCACGGGGCTTGCGTCTAAAACACCCTGGAAAGACCTCTTTGTATTTTCTGCCACAGTTTTCACCCTGGTCAGGAAAACGGATCGCGAAGAAAACACGTCAAAGGACACGATATGTGACACCCAGTTTTCCCTTCAACACGTAAAACCACCTTCACACGTGGAGGAGCAATTCTGGAAACTGGACGCTCTCATATGCTGCACGTACGTTGAAAGTGTGCCCGAGTCCTGGGAACACTTCACAGATGCCCCACTGTGTGGACCACACACGCCTGGAGCAGCTCTGCCCCCTGCCTCCCCACAGGGAACCTCAGTCTTGGCTTGCCCAGGGCTACGGACAGGACACTCGCCACCCGTGACAGCTCCCTGCAGGGGCTTGGCTCTGAATCTTCGCAAGTACCTCCCTAGGTCAGGCTGACATCTTCCCTTCCCTCAAAAACCAGCCCGTGGCTCCCTGACACCCCGAAAGAAAGTGATTTGGATTTGGTGGGAATTTCCCGGCTGTTTCCCTGAGACCTGGTTTCAGAAGAAGGGCTTCACGTGTTCCTCTGCAGAGTGATGGTGGTGCTGCAGTGCGTGGCGGGGGGGGGGGGGGGCCTGGTGGGGTTTATTAGCAACAAGTGTGTGCTGAGGGAACGGGTAGTCTATTTCAGGTGTTGGGCCCCCTGGCGGTCTGGGGAGGGAACTCCTATTTGATGGGCACTCCGAGAGAAAGAGGAGACACGTGGCTCAGAAGTCAGGACCAAGATGGGCCACAGGTGCCCCGAGTGCACAGGGCATTTCGGGAGCCGGCCCGTGCTGCGTGCGTGGGCGTCGGCGTCAGGCACTCAGGTTCACAGCCACCGTGCCACTTCCTGACCTGGCAAGTCACTGATACTCTCTGAGATTTCATTTCCTCCTTTCGATACAAAAGATTAATGTCAAAGAGGGGGAATGAGCGAGATAGTGGCCTGGCTCCCAGCTCGGGCTTCCCCCACGGTGTCCCGTACGATCGCTCTCTCCACACTGACATCTGTGCACAGAGAATCCTTGAGCTCCCGACAAGCTCCTGGAGAAAGGCTCCCTGGTTTGCAAGCAAGCTCATGGTGAGGGCAGAGATGGATAGGAACCTTGCTTATCCAGGGCCAGAGGGCGTGGGGATGTCCTCCAACAAGCCCCGTGGAACGAGTCACCGCCACAGCGTTTGGACAGACTCGGTGAACCTGCATGGTCTGGAGTGATGGTGCCAGTTCCAGAGAGGTTAAGCAACTTACCCAAGGGCACACAGCCTATACTCAGAGGACTAAACCTACACTGCAGCTGTCTCACCTCCCGGCCACACGGTGCCGGTTATGACATCACTGGAGGCTGAGTCCGGCCTCTCCTTTTTCAGGGCTGCAGGGTCTTCGGAGACAGTCCAGCTGTGCTCCTGGCTGCAGAGGTGGGAGGCCGAAGCCCACAGAGGTCACAGAGCTGTGCGGAGGGTTCTGGCTGCCGGCTCAGGGCTCTCCCACTGCTGCCTCTGTGCCAGGTGTTCAGTGTTCTCACCCTTCGTGGGATGACATGGTGTCCGGTTGGGCGCGGGGCTGCAGTCAGCCTGCAGTCAGCCTGCAGGAGGGCCAGTCCCATCTGTGCCACGTACAGCCATGGGACATAACCTCTCTGTGGCTCCGTCTGCTCTGCTCTAAAGGGAAAATAATAGTGTCTGGCTCTCGGGATTAAAGAACTGAATACATGCCAAGAAGGTCAGAATATACTGGGCACTCAGTGAGCAATCGATCACATCACCCATTCATTTATTTATCTATTGATTTATTTGTTATCATCAGCCTAGGAGACACTGTTCTCCTTCCAGACACGCAAGCAAGGACGGTGTGTTTCGCTCTGTGCTCTGGGCCGTCCCCATCGACCCTGTGAGCGTGGGACCAGTACCCCCGAGAGGGTTATCCTGCCTTCACGCAAAGAGCCGTCGACACTACAGATAGAAAGCCGTGAGGAGCACAGTCGGTGTCCTCCTCACAGACACAGAAGGGTCCTGCCACTTCTGCTGTCACCTGCATCAGGATTTCCTTACCATTTTCTTTTCAGTGATTTTCTGAAATACGTTATACCAAAAGAAACCTCTCGAACGCTACTGAAGGAGAGAGTCAGAAGGTAGCCACAAAATCATAAATACATTCCTACTGTGTCACCTTGGTCGCCCCCAGGATTGAGCTGGACATGGTAGAGACGGGCCGAGGACACAGCTCTGGGCCAAAGGGGAGCTTGCTCACTGACTCCCTCTTTCAGCTGCGAAGCGACAAAAACACAGAAGCAGGGCACCACTCCCCAGCCCTGTGTGCCTGCCTCAGTAGCCTCCCTGTACTGTAGGGACTTTGGACTTTGGGAAGCGGGCTCCTGACTGCTGTCTCCCTTCCCGGTTGGTGTGACAACTCAAAGAGCAAAAGTGACTAACAAGGCTTGGCATGGACTCCATGGTGAGTAACTGTCAGGACTACTCAAAGGGAACTCTATCCACTTGTCTCGCTTTGTTATTTACCGCCGGGTCTGCCTATCACCTACAATGATGCCGCCCCTGGGGAAGCATCCCATGATGAGGGAACCTCCACCCTGGCGTGGGGGTGGACCGGCTACAGTGAGGAGCGCCCCTGGAAAGTTCAGGCAAAGAAGCCCCCGGACAAATGAGCCAGGATCCCTCCAGGAAAGGAAAACACAAGTGACGCCTCGCGGCTGAAGGCAATGTTCACCGCGCTGCGGTTACAGGAGGCGGTACCGGAAAAACGCTTCCAAAGGACCGTGGTGGGGACCGGGGCTGGCAACGCCCGGGGACACATGGGGTCGGCCAAACGGTGGTGAGGGTCACATCCGCCTGCGCTCTCTGACACCGCTCCCCGGCTCCAGCCAAGCCAGGGACACGAGCGGGAGGCGGGGGCTGTTCTCAGGCTGCAGGAAACGGCGACCCGGAGGCCGGCGGCGCGGGGCCTGGGGCCTGGGGCGGGGAAGACCGGAGGACGCGGGAGCCGGATTCCTGCACAAGCCGCCAACACGGTGGCTGCTCCCGTCGGGCACATTGGGAAGGGGCGGCCAGGGGGCTGGGACACCGCTTACCGCACGGCACCCGGTTCCTCCGCTCCAGCCGGCACCGACGTGGAATCGTGCGCTCGGCCCCGCCTGTTGCTCACAGCCCGGCCCAGGGCGCTGCGGGCGGCACGGGCGGCGCGGGCGCGGAGCCGCGGGGCGGGTGCAAGGCGGGGGCGGGGCCTCTGCGCCCGGGCCGCCTCCTCGGCCTATAACTGAGCCCCCGGGCTCCTCGCTCCCACACGGCCCCCACCGGACCCGTGAAGCGGCTTCGCCCCTTGCTTTGGACCTCGGGCCTCACTCCTCCTCCAGATGGACCCCAAGTGCTCCTGCCCCACTGGTAAGGGAGCCCTGCCTTTGAGCCTTAGGATGCCCCCTTCCCGGGCACAGGACGAGAAGGGAGGGCTTTGAGTTTGAGCTCAGGAGGACTCCTGTCACGGGTCCAGGGCTTTCTTGGTAGCCAGGCTCCTGAGGGCACGTCAGTCTCCCTTTGCCTCTCCGTTGACACTGAGGGCACGGAGGCTCCAGGCTGTCCTTCTTGAGGTCACCCGGCAGGTCAGGGGATTGCTAGACCGGGACCCAGCGTTTGGAGGCGGTCTCGGACCTGCCACGATTTGATGGGAGGAGGGGACGCTGCCTCTTTAGGGTTCAGGCCATGGGCCCCGGCCCCCGGCCCCAGTCGGCCTGGGCTGCGTCTGGAGCCCGGGACCTTCCCTGTGGAGTCCCATCAGGAGGGGACTTACTCTCCTTGGACCAGAAGAGAGGAGCTGGGGCTTCTCTATCCGCCCGAGTGGACACGAGCTCCCAGGGCTGGGTCCTGACAGAGGAGGAGGGCTCAGGGAGGCATTGCTGACCGTCTGCTGTGGCTCCTGCATCCCCGTCCCTGCTCACTGCTGGCCTCCTTTCCCTTCCCGGCAGGCGGCTCCTGCGGCTGCGCTGGATCCTGCACCTGCACCTGCAAAGCCTGCAGATGCGCCTCCTGCAAGAAGAGTGAGTGTGCGGGGCCTTCTCTGGGAATGCGGGGTCTGGGCTGAGTGCGAGGAGGGGGCCCAGAGCTCAGCAGGCAGGCAGGAGCAGGACAGTGACCAGACTTCCCGGCACCCCCCTCACCAGGAAGGGATTCACAGTCAGAGCTGGAATCACCTTCGGCATGACCGAGACCCAGGCGCGCACTAGAGAACAGGGAGACTGAGGCCCAGACGGGCCACCGACAAACAACCTCAGACCTGTCACTAGAACTAGTCCTCCTGCCTCCTGAGTCCCGCTTCCGAATCCTCTCAGGGACTGAAGCACTTTAGGGACAGGAACCAGTGGCCGTGCGTGGCTTCTCGGACCTGGTGCAGCCCCTCCCTGTCGAAGCAGCCCAGAGCTTCCCTATCCCGAGCGGGAGCTGCTCTGTGCGGGCTTTGCCTCCACTTTGATCCCGAGGACTTGGCTCCCATCACTGGTGGTGCTGGGGGCTGGCTTTCTCCTGTCCCCAGAGGCCCTGCTCACTGTCTCTCCAAGGCGCTGTGCCCTGTCCTGGGCACAGATGGGCCGGGCAACCTGAACCTAGTGTCTGAGAGCAATTACCTCAGGACAGAGGACACCATCGTAAACTCAGGGTCTGGGCCCGAGGGCGGCTGGGGCCAGGCCTGCTGCTGGGAAGGGTGGTTCCGGACAACGCGTGGTCCGACCGCACGCTGCCCTTGCCTCCCCAGGCTGCTGCTCCTGCTGCCCCGTGGGCTGCGCCAAGTGTGCCCAGGGCTGCGCCAAGTGTGCCCAGGGCTGCGTCTGCAAAGGGGCCTCGGACAAGTGCAGCTGCTGTGCCTGATGTCGCGGAGAGCCTGCCCCGGGTGTCCACAGAGCAACCAGGACAAACCTGCATTTTACCGTTTTTCATACAACCGGACCTGACGCTACATTCCTTTTTCTATGAAATCTGTGACTTGTAATAAAAGCTGTTGACTTTATTCTGGCTCTGTCTTCCTTGGTGTGTCTTGGACAAAGAGACTCCGTGCCCATCAGGGCTGGCGTGGGGAACTGGACTGGACGTGCAGAGACCTCGGCTCTGGACCAAAGAGCACCCCCCACACACACCCCACACCCCCAAAACACACACACTGAGCGTCTCAGCCGCTTAGGTTAATTTGAGCTTCCGTTTCTCAGCTCCAAAGGATACCCTCGCCAGATGACATAGGGCATTGGACACACAGAGGACACACTCCCTCTATTCCCCTTAGGAGTACGGATTGCAGAGAAAGTTGCCCATTTCTCATTTTCCTTCTCTGGGGGCCCCTGCCAAACTCAGCGCTCGGTGATGAGAGCCTAGAAAAGTACCCAGAGGGGATGGAATCCCACACCCCTCTCGTGTGACTTCTGCACGGGGCTTGCGTCTAAAACACCCTGGAAAGACCTCTTTGTATTTTCTGCCACAGTTTTCACCCTGGTCAGGAAAACGGATCGCGAAGAAAACACGTCAAAGGACACGATATGTGACACCCAGTTTTCCCTTCAACACGTAAAACCACCTTCACACGTGGAGGAGCAATTCTGGAAACTGGACGCTCTCATATGCTGCACGTACGTTGAAAGTGTGCCCGAGTCCTGGGAACACTTCACAGATGCCCCACTGTGTGGACCACACACGCCTGGAGCAGCTCTGCCCCCTGCCTCCCCACAGGGAACCTCAGTCTTGGCTTGCCCAGGGCTACGGACAGGACACTCGCCACCCGTGACAGCTCCCTGCAGGGGCTTGGCTCTGAATCTTCGCAAGTACCTCCCTAGGTCAGGCTGACATCTTCCCTTCCCTCAAAAACCAGCCCGTGGCTCCCTGACACCCCGAAAGAAAGTGATTTGGATTTGGTGGGAATTTCCCGGCTGTTTCCCTGAGACCTGGTTTCAGAAGAAGGGCTTCACGTGTTCCTCTGCAGAGTGATGGTGGTGCTGCAGTGCGTGGCGGGGGGGGGGGGGGGGCCTGGTGGGGTTTATTAGCAACAAGTGTGTGCTGAGGGAACGGGTAGTCTATTTCAGGTGTTGGGCCCCCTGGCGGTCTGGGGAGGGAACTCCTATTTGATGGGCACTCCGAGAGAAAGAGGAGACACGTGGCTCAGAAGTCAGGACCAAGATGGGCCACAGGTGCCCCGAGTGCACAGGGCATTTCGGGAGCCGGCCCGTGCTGCGTGCGTGGGCGTCGGCGTCAGGCACTCAGGTTCACAGCCACCGTGCCACTTCCTGACCTGGCAAGTCACTGATACTCTCTGAGATTTCATTTCCTCCTTTCGATACAAAAGATTAATGTCAAAGAGGGGGAATGAGCGAGATAGTGGCCTGGCTCCCAGCTCGGGCTTCCCCCACGGTGTCCCGTACGATCGCTCTCTCCACACTGACATCTGTGCACAGAGAATCCTTGAGCTCCCGACAAGCTCCTGGAGAAAGGCTCCCTGGTTTGCAAGCAAGCTCATGGTGAGGGCAGAGATGGATAGGAACCTTGCTTATCCAGGGCCAGAGGGCGTGGGGATGTCCTCCAACAAGCCCCGTGGAACGAGTCACCGCCACAGCGTTTGGACAGACTCGGTGAACCTGCATGGTCTGGAGTGATGGTGCCAGTTCCAGAGAGGTTAAGCAACTTACCCAAGGGCACACAGCCTATACTCAGAGGACTAAACCTACACTGCAGCTGTCTCACCTCCCGGCCACACGGTGCCGGTTATGACATCACTGGAGGCTGAGTCCGGCCTCTCCTTTTTCAGGGCTGCAGGGTCTTCGGAGACAGTCCAGCTGTGCTCCTGGCTGCAGAGGTGGGAGGCCGAAGCCCACAGAGGTCACAGAGCTGTGCGGAGGGTTCTGGCTGCCGGCTCAGGGCTCTCCCACTGCTGCCTCTGTGCCAGGTGTTCAGTGTTCTCACCCTTCGTGGGATGACATGGTGTCCGGTTGGGCGCGGGGCTGCAGTCAGCCTGCAGTCAGCCTGCAGGAGGGCCAGTCCCATCTGTGCCACGTACAGCCATGGGACATAACCTCTCTGTGGCTCCGTCTGCTCTGCTCTAAAGGGAAAATAATAGTGTCTGGCTCTCGGGATTAAAGAACTGAATACATGCCAAGAAGGTCAGAATATACTGGGCACTCAGTGAGCAATCGATCACATCACCCATTCATTTATTTATCTATTGATTTATTTGTTATCATCAGCCTAGGAGACACTGTTCTCCTTCCAGACACGCAAGCAAGGACGGTGTGTTTCGCTCTGTGCTCTGGGCCGTCCCCATCGACCCTGTGAGCGTGGGACCAGTACCCCCGAGAGGGTTATCCTGCCTTCACGCAAAGAGCCGTCGACACTACAGATAGAAAGCCGTGAGGAGCACAGTCGGTGTCCTCCTCACAGACACAGAAGGGTCCTGCCACTTCTGCTGTCACCTGCATCAGGATTTCCTTACCATTTTCTTTTCAGTGATTTTCTGAAATACGTTATACCAAAAGAAACCTCTCGAACGCTACTGAAGGAGAGAGTCAGAAGGTAGCCACAAAATCATAAATACATTCCTACTGTGTCACCTTGGTCGCCCCCAGGATTGAGCTGGACATGGTAGAGACGGGCCGAGGACACAGCTCTGGGCCAAAGGGGAGCTTGCTCACTGACTCCCTCTTTCAGCTGCGAAGCGACAAAAACACAGAAGCAGGGCACCACTCCCCAGCCCTGTGTGCCTGCCTCAGTAGCCTCCCTGTACTGTAGGGACTTTGGACTTTGGGAAGCGGGCTCCTGACTGCTGTCTCCCTTCCCGGTTGGTGTGACAACTCAAAGAGCAAAAGTGACTAACAAGGCTTGGCATGGACTCCATGGTGAGTAACTGTCAGGACTACTCAAAGGGAACTCTATCCACTTGTCTCGCTTTGTTATTTACCGCCGGGTCTGCCTATCACCTACAATGATGCCGCCCCTGGGGAAGCATCTCATGATGAGGGAACCTCCACCCTGGCGTGGAGGTGGACCGGCTACAGTGAGGAGCGCCCCTGGAAAGTTCAGGCAAAGAAGCCCCCGGACAAATGAGCCAGGATCCCTCCAGGAAAGGAAAACACAAGTGACGCCTCGCGGCTGAAGGCAATGTTCACCGCGCTGCGGTTACAGGAGGCGGTACCGGAAAAACGCTTCCAAAGGACCGTGGTGGGGACCGGGGCTGGCAACGCCCGGGGACACATGGGGTCGGCCAAACGGTGGTGAGGGTCACATCCGCCTGCGCTCTCTGACACCGCTCCCCGGCTCCAGCCAAGCCAGGGACACGAGCGGGAGGCGGGGGCTGTTCTCAGGCTGCAGGAAACGGCGACCCGGAGGCCGGCGGCGCGGGGCCTGGGGCCTGGGGCGGGGAAGACCGGAGGACGCGGGAGCCGGATTCCTGCACAAGCCGCCAACACGGTGGCTGCTCCCGTCGGGCACATTGGGAAGGGGCGGCCAGGGGGCTGGGACACCGCTTACCGCACGGCACCCGGTTCCTCCGCTCCAGCCGGCACCGACGTGGAATCGTGCGCTCGGCCCCGCCTGTTGCTCACAGCCCGGCCCAGGGCGCTGCGGGCGGCACGGGCGGCGCGGGCGGCGCGGGCGCGGAGCCGCGGGGCGGGTGCAAGGCGGGGGCGGGGCCTCTGCGCCCGGGCCGCCTCCTCGGCCTATAACTGAGCCCCCGGGCTCCTCGCTCCCACACGGCCCCCACCGGACCCGTGAAGCGGCTTCGCCCCTTGCTTTGGACCTCGGGCCTCACTCCTCCTCCAGATGGACCCCAAGTGCTCCTGCCCCACTGGTAAGGGAGCCCTGCCTTTGAGCCTTAGGATGCCCCCTTCCCGGGCACAGGACGAGAAGGGAGGGCTTTGAGTTTGAGCTCAGGAGGACTCCTGTCACGGGTCCAGGGCTTTCTTGGTAGCCAGGCTCCTGAGGGCACGTCAGTCTCCCTTTGCCTCTCCGTTGACACTGAGGGCACGGAGGCTCCAGGCTGTCCTTCTTGAGGTCACCCGGCAGGTCAGGGGATTGCTAGACCGGGACCCAGCGTTTGGAGGCGGTCTCGGACCTGCCACGATTTGATGGGAGGAGGGGACGCTGCCTCTTTAGGGTTCAGGCCATGGGCCCCGGCCCCCGGCCCCAGTCGGCCTGGGCTGCGTCTGGAGCCCGGGACCTTCCCTGTGGAGTCCCATCAGGAGGGGACTTACTCTCCTTGGACCAGAAGAGAGGAGCTGGGGCTTCTCTATCCGCCCGAGTGGACACGAGCTCCCAGGGCTGGGTCCTGACAGAGGAGGAGGGCTCAGGGAGGCATTGCTGACCGTCTGCTGTGGCTCCTGCATCCCCGTCCCTGCTCACTGCTGGCCTCCTTTCCCTTCCCGGCAGGCGGCTCCTGCGGCTGCGCTGGATCCTGCACCTGCACCTGCAAAGCCTGCAGATGCGCCTCCTGCAAGAAGAGTGAGTGTGCGGGGCCTTCTCTGGGAATGCGGGGTCTGGGCTGAGTGCGAGGAGGGGGCCCAGAGCTCAGCAGGCAGGCAGGAGCAGGACAGTGACCAGACTTCCCGGCACCCCCCTCACCAGGAAGGGATTCACAGTCAGAGCTGGAATCACCTTCGGCATGACCGAGACCCAGGCGCGCACTAGAGAACAGGGAGACTGAGGCCCAGACGGGCCACCGACAAACAACCTCAGACCTGTCACTAGAACTAGTCCTCCTGCCTCCTGAGTCCCGCTTCCGAATCCTCTCAGGGACTGAAGCACTTTAGGGACAGGAACCAGTGGCCGTGCGTGGCTTCTCGGACCTGGTGCAGCCCCTCCCTGTCGAAGCAGCCCAGAGCTTCCCTATCCCGAGCGGGAGCTGCTCTGTGCGGGCTTTGCCTCCACTTTGATCCCGAGGACTTGGCTCCCATCACTGGTGGTGCTGGGGGCTGGCTTTCTCCTGTCCCCAGAGGCCCTGCTCACTGTCTCTCCAAGGCGCTGTGCCCTGTCCTGGGCACAGATGGGCCGGGCAACCTGAACCTAGTGTCTGAGAGCAATTACCTCAGGACAGAGGACACCATCGTAAACTCAGGGTCTGGGCCCGAGGGCGGCTGGGGCCAGGCCTGCTGCTGGGAAGGGTGGTTCCGGACAACGCGTGGTCCGACCGCACGCTGCCCTTGCCTCCCCAGGCTGCTGCTCCTGCTGCCCCGTGGGCTGCGCCAAGTGTGCCCAGGGCTGCGCCAAGTGTGCCCAGGGCTGCGTCTGCAAAGGGGCCTCGGACAAGTGCAGCTGCTGTGCCTGATGTCGCGGAGAGCCTGCCCCGGGTGTCCACAGAGCAACCAGGACAAACCTGCATTTTACCGTTTTTCATACAACCGGACCTGACGCTACATTCCTTTTTCTATGAAATCTGTGACTTGTAATAAAAGCTGTTGACTTTATTCTGGCTCTGTCTTCCTTGGTGTGTCTTGGACAAAGAGACTCCGTGCCCATCAGGGCTGGCGTGGGGAACTGGACTGGACGTGCAGAGACCTCGGCTCTGGACCAAAGAGCACCCCCCCACACACCCCACACCCCCAAAACACACACACTGAGCGTCTCAGCCGCTTAGGTTAATTTGAGCTTCCGTTTCTCAGCTCCAAAGGATACCCTCGCCAGATGACATAGGGCATTGGACACACAGAGGACACACTCCCTCTATTCCCCTTAGGAGTACGGATTGCAGAGAAAGTTGCCCATTTCTCATTTTCCTTCTCTGGGGGCCCCTGCCAAACTCAGCGCTCGGTGATGAGAGCCTAGAAAAGTACCCAGAGGGGATGGAATCCCACACCCCTCTCGTGTGACTTCTGCACGGGGCTTGCGTCTAAAACACCCTGGAAAGACCTCTTTGTATTTTCTGCCACAGTTTTCACCCTGGTCAGGAAAACGGATCGCGAAGAAAACACGTCAAAGGACACGATATGTGACACCCAGTTTTCCCTTCAACACGTAAAACCACCTTCACACGTGGAGGAGCAATTCTGGAAACTGGACGCTCTCATATGCTGCACGTACGTTGAAAGTGTGCCCGAGTCCTGGGAACACTTCACAGATGCCCCACTGTGTGGACCACACACGCCTGGAGCAGCTCTGCCCCCTGCCTCCCCACAGGGAACCTGTCTTGGCTTGCCCAGGGCTACGGACAGGACACTCGCCACCCGTGACAGCTCCCTGCAGGGGCTTGGCTCTGAATCTTCGCAAGTACCTCCCTAGGTCAGGCTGACATCTTCCCTTCCCTCAAAAACCAGCCCGTGGCTCCCTGACACCCCGAAAGAAAGTGATTTGGATTTGGTGGGAATTTCCCGGCTGTTTCCCTGAGACCTGGTTTCAGAAGAAGGGCTTCACGTGTTCCTCTGCAGAGTGATGGTGGTGCTGCAGTGCGTGGCGGGGGGGGGGGGCCTGGTGGGGTTTATTAGCAACAAGTGTGTGCTGAGGGAACGGGTAGTATATTTCAGGTGTGGGGCCCCCTGGCGGTCTGGGGAGGGAACTCCTATTTGATGGGCACTCCGAGAGAAAGAGGAGACACGTGGCTCAGAAGTCAGGACCAAGATGGGCCACAGGTGCCCCGAGTGCACAGGGCATTTCGGGAGCCGCCCGTGCTGCGTGCGTGGGCGTCGGCGTCAGGCACTCAGGTTCACAGCCACCGTGCCACTTCCTGACCTGGCAAGTCACTGATACTCTCTGAGATTTCATTTCCTCCTTTCGATACAAAAGATTAATGTCAATGAGGGGGAATAAGCGAGATAGTGGCCTGGCTCCCAGCTCGGGCTTCCCCCACGGTGTCCCGTACGATCGCTCTCTCCACACTGACATCTGTGCACAGAGAATCCTTGAGCTCCCGACAAGCTCCTGGAGAAAGGCTCCCTGGTTTGCAAGCAAGCTCATGGTGAGGGCAGAGATGGATAGGAACCTTGCTTATCCAGTGCCAGAGGGCGTGGGGATGTCCTCCAACAAGCCCCGTGGAACGAGTCACCGCCACAGCATTTGGACAGACTCCATCCTTCTCAATAGCAGGCCTGGCCCCAGCTGACCTCAGGCCGAGACCCTGAGTTTACGATGGTGTCCTCTGTCCTGAGATAATTGCTCTCAGACACTAGGTTTAGGTTGCCCGGCCCATCTGTGCCCAGGATAGGGCACAGAGCCTTGGAGAGACAGTTAGCAGGGCCTCTAGGGACAAGAGAAAGCCAACCCTCAGTACCATGCCGTGAGCCTGCAAGGTCTGGAGCGATTGTGCCAATTCCAGAGGGGTTAAGCAACTCACCCAAGGGCACATAGCCTATACTCAGAGGAGTAAACCTACCCTACAGCTGTTTCACCTCCAGCCCACATGGTGCCGGTTTTGACATCACTGGAGGCTGAATCCAACGGCTCCTTTTTCAAGGCTGCAAAGGTCTTCGGAGAGAGTCTAGCTGTGCTCCTGGCTGCAGAGATGGGAGGCTGAAGCCCAGAGACGTCACAGAGCTGTGCAGAGGGTTGTGACTGCCATCTCAGGGCTTTCCCACTGCTGCCTCTTGCCAGGTGTTCAGGTTTCTCACCTTTCACGGGATGACATGGTGTCCGTTTGCGTTGGCGGCTGCAGTCAGCCTGCAGGAGGGCCAGTCCCACATGTGTTTATTACTGCCAGCTGATATAACCTCTCTGGTCATTCTCCTCTGCTGCAAAAGTATAAAATAATAGTGCCTGATTATTTAAAAATTTATCTATGCAACAAATTAGCATGTCAGAATTCAATAGGATTTAAGAATGTAATAGATACAACAATATTAGGTTTAAGCCTGGCACACAGTAAGAAACCAAAGTATTAGCTATTACTTTATTATTATTAGTCATATTTCAGGTGATATTTTCCTACTTACAAACCAATAAGACAGGGGTGCTGTGCACAGCTGTGTGTCCTGTTTCGTCCTCATCAATCGTGTGAGCATGTGCCAATTCGCAGAAAGGATTATCATCTTTCCCAGAAAAGAGGAGTTGGCACTTGAGCTATAAAGCCAGGAGCAAGCCTGTCCCTGTCCTTCAAAAAGTTGAAGGAGGATGCCTACCATCTGCTGTCACCTGCACTAGGATTTTACTTAAAATTGTTTCTTTTTAAAATAAATTTATTTATTTTTATTTATTTTTGACTGCAGTGGGTCTTCCTTGCTGCACGTGGGCTTTCTTTAGTTGCGGCGAGCGGGGGCTACTCTTCGGTGTGGTGCACGGGCTTCTCACTGTGGTGGCTTCCCTAGTTGCGGAGCGTGGCCTCTAGGCACTTGGCCTTCCGTACTTGCGGTGTGTGGGCTCAGTTGTGGTGCACGGGCTTAGTTGCTCCACAGCATGTGGGATCTTCCTGGACCAGGGCTCGAACCCATTTCGCCTGCATTGGCAGGCGAATTCTTAACCACTGCGCCACCAGAGAAGCCCAGGATTTCCTATATGTATATAAAGTTCTAAAATTTTCCTTTTCCTCAGCCACAATAGGTCTTTCCCAGGGCCCCAAGGGAAGTGGGTTTGCTGACCTTTCTTCAGTGGTTTGGGGATTTTATTTTTTCATGGAGAAGTGTCTGAGCAGAGCTTGAAGCCTGCACCCTTGAGGCAGGTTTTCTCTCGTCTTACTACCTGTTCCCAGTATTTCTCACGGGTCCCTGATAGAGGTCCATGGAGAAGGGCCTGTAACAAGTGTAAATTCCCTGTGGGTGTGTGGTTTTTAGGATTTCATACTCTCATACTCACCTATGTTTGGCCTTTAGCCCTCGATTCGAATTTTAAGAGTAATTGTACTCACACATATGGTGACTCCATCTTCCACCTGTCTCCAGACGGTAAGCCAGTGTTCACTTCCCATCTCTCCTTCAAAATGCCTGTCTTCCCCGAGATTTCAGGGTAATTGTTTGCCTTGCAACCTCTTTGAATGAGTCAGAGAAAGTCATGATTTTGAGGATAATCCACTTTTTTCTTTCTGTTAAGGTGGGAGTGGCATTCCTTAGAGCTTTCTATATCCCAGGAGCCAGAAGTCACCCCAGGGATTCTGAAAGAGTCAGTTTTCACGTGACACTTCAGGGACTCACTTCAAGGTGGTCACTGCTTGGACCTGATGTGGTCCAGGCTGCAGAAAGGGTTCAGAGGAATTGCTGGAAGAGACAGCCTCAGGGAGGGGCCTGGGAGGATACTGTGTAAGTTGAAGAAAGAATTGTAGACCTGTGGGAGGGTCAGTAAGGGCCACACAACAGTGCCACAGTGTCACCATGGCAAGTCCCCCTCCTTCCCACTCCAGGTACATCCTCGGTCTGTGCCCCCTCCACGTCTACAGGCGGCTCCACATGGAGGAGAGGGACACTGCCCTCTGGTTCCCTCACATCCACTTACTGGAGTTGTTGACGGCCCAGAGACATGGAGCAGATGCAGTGTCCCCCTCAGCCCCTCCCAGGGCCCAGCCTACTGGACTCTTCGTGTCCAGAGGCCAAGCCAGAGCTGCCCGAGTCACCTTCCTGCCAGTGGTGCCCTCTCTCATCCTTCTCTCGCTAATGAGGATGACTTAATTCCAGCCCAAGACAAAGACACTGACTTGGTCTCCAAAAGAACATTTATTTCCAAAATTGAGGCCACAGAAACAGAAATTCCCCCTCCCTGACCTCTGCTACTCCCATCAGATAATTCCCCAGCCTCCACAATAAGATGCCTCTTAGGCCCACAAACACCTTCTATAGAATACCCCTGTCTGGGGTCCCACAAGCCCCCAAGGCCAGCTGAGCCTCCCGTTCACAGCTCAGCATGTTTTAACTGGGGTGGCTTCTTTGCCGCCTCCTTGGACAGGAGCTCGTTCCAGAAAGCCACTTCCTTGTCTTTCAGCTTCTCGGCTGCCTGGGTGGTGACGCCAATCTGAAGGTACCCTTCTTTCTGGTCATATACTGGCCAAGGGGGAAGCCCCTCCCCGTTGGGATTCCTGGGAACAGAGTCACATAGAAATTCCCCAAAGCTACTGTGTGGCCCCAACAACCCTCAGAGATTGTCAGGGACCCCTTGGCTTCATCTCTGCCAAAGGCTCATACGCCTCCAGAGACAGGAGGCTGACCATCTCCTGGGCAGCCTGTCCACTGAGGGAGCTCTCACGTCAGGGGCCACAGGGCGGGGAGTTTACCCAGCACACGTTGAAGCTCCTCCCACCCAGCAGACACGCCCTGCCCCTTCCCAACCCTGCCCCGTCTGTGCCACCAGCTCACCCGTTCCGAGCAAAGTTGGCCCAAAATTTCATCACCATCTTGCTGAGATTGGTCTCCTCTTCTGAGGCACCATCTGTGGGGAGGAGACAAAGCCATTGCTACTCAAAGTGTGGTTCAGGGGCAGTAGCAGCCCTTGAGAACTTGTTAGAAATTCAGAAACGGGGCCCTTACTCCAGACCTACTGAGTAAAACCACATTTTAAGAAGATCTTGGGTAATTCAAGTGCACTTTAAGCTTGACAGTTACTGACCTAGGTCAGGCTCAGTGAAGGGCTGGGTCACAGGGCCACACCCCAGGGTTTCTGCTACAGTAACCCCACCTCCCAGGATACTCTCCTCTGGGTCTTTTTTCAATCTCCTACACCCACACACATTTTCATAGAATCTGAAAAATAACCAAGCTGCAAGGCCCCCAAAGAGTCACCCAACCAGAAAGTGCCCAGAGGCACTGCCATGTACAGCCCTGGGTTGTGTCACACACAAGTTGTCGGTAACTGCTGAGGGTTAAGACATTAAAGACATCTGTGAGAGGTATTCTTTAAAATATAATCCTAAACATATTTAATTTTTAAAGATATGAGTTTTAGATAGATAGATGATTGGATAGACAGACACATATTAGTCCTGATTCAAGGTTAAGAGCAATTCTAACCTTACTCTCACGTACCTTCTGATATGCTCTTGTGAGTGCGAAGTGAGTGGTGGCATTCTAGCCCTGAGCAGGGCCCTGCAGGTGACCCACCTCCTGTCTTACTGATGCCCAGGTCTGGATTCTTAGAGTGACCATGGAGGAGGGCGCAAGGATACACATTCTCCACCATGCACATTAGAGCAAGAGAAAGGTTAGGACCCTTTGTCCTTCAACCCTGTTATGGTGAATTCAGGAAACTAAGACCTGGAGAGAAAGAGGAACTTGCCCAAGGCCACCAAACCAAGACTTGAACCCAGATCCCCTAACTCCAAGTCTGTAGTCACCAAAGGGCCATCACCTTTCAAAAATGGAGCCCCGAAGACTGAGAAGAGCTCATCCCCATGGTCCCCCATCACCGTCTTGGGTTTCATGGCTGATGAGAAGCTTGGGCGATACTGGAACTCATACATGTAAGTGGGGGCTCCGGCATCTGGAAGACATGGATTCGTGCACAGTTCACTTCAGCAGACGCACACCTGGATGGTATCAAGGGCTCCAGAGGTGGGTGGGAGGGGCGCTGTGAGCAATCAGGAAATTGGGGGCATGCCTGGTCCTGAGTGAACAACAATATTAACAGCAGCTGCCCGTTGTGAGAAGCAACTGTGTGCCAGACCCTGTGTGTCCCTGCAGGAAGCCCCTGGTTATCAGCATAACAGAAAAACAGTTTGGGAAAAGTTCTATGACTTGCTTAAGGGTGTACTGGTGGTGGAGGTGGAACTGGATTTGAGCCAGCTATTGAATGAATGAATGTTGAAACTTTGGGGAAATTGATTCAAAATAACTATCATTATAGAGGCATTGGGTCAATATATATAAACCTCTTTGCCTATTGATGCATTCACAGAGCAGAACATCTAGATACATAGTTTATGTACACAGAAATACCACGACATTTCATTGCTAACAGGTTAGTCTTCATTCCCTTGGAGAATACCTGCAGCCTGACAGTTTCTTCTATTATGCCCATTTTTGAGCGTTTCTGGTATTTTTCACACGTATTCCAAGAAAAGTGAAGTAAATCCACGTTGCTGGTCTGAAAGTGCAGATATTTAAATACAAACCTATGCAGAAAGGGGAGAGTCTATTCCTTGTGTCTCGGGAAACCACAATTCAGCATTTCCTTTTTCTCTGTCATCTCACAGGTCTTGCTTCCTGCTTGGCCCGGGGAGTGTTAAGGTGGTGGCAGAAGGAAGAAGGGGCCGAGGAAGGGTACAGTTCCTCCCTCCTCCTCTCCCCTGCCCTTACGCTCACCACCCCCCCTCTAAGCCCCAGGAAGATGTCAGTTTTCCTGCTGATGCTTCAGCAGCGTCGCCCATCTTGCTCCTTCAGGGCTAACTCACAGGCCACCCGCCCGGGGAGCTCTGTGCTCTGCATTGATCATTATGCCCAGAGCGACTGACTCTACCCGGGAAGGGTCAGGTCCCAAGTCAGGCTGGCGGGGAAATATCACACGTTTTCCCTTACTGGGGACAGAATCACATTTGGAAAATGCAGAAAAAAGGAATAAGAACAAAATGATCACATATAATCCCACTGCTCAGAGAAACCTCTGTTAATATTTTAGCACTTATCTCACTTATGTATATAAAATAAGGATACTATTGGATGTGTAGTTTTGTAATGACTATAATAATTTCTTCATATCATTAAATGTTTGTCAACTACATAGTGTAACAATATATGCCATCCTGACAGGAGGATGTACAATAATTTATTTAATTGCCTCCCTTCCCCCCTCTCACTGCACTCTTGGTTTAGCAAGAGGCATTGTTTGGAAGAAGCAATCCGTCTGTGGTTCCATAATCCAATTGCTAAACAGCTGCTTCAGGGTCAAGCAGAACTCACTGAAAGGAGGGTGTTTACCCTTGCCTCTGCTACTCAGAAGTGTTAGAACGGAACTGAGAACCCAACCATACAAAGAAAGACCTAGTGTGAATGAGAGAACTTAATTATGGCAGCATGCTGCCCAAAAGATATTCTTTTCATTCCTCTTCTTCTTCTGTTTTTTTTTTTCAGTGTTTTGCCTTAAACCACTGAGATTTATAAAAAAAATTCCTACGGGGGTACTTTTCCGGTGGTCCGGTGGTTAAGACTCCATGCTCCCAGTGCAGGCGGCCCGGGTTCAATCCCTGATCGGGGAACTAGATCCCGCATGCCGCAACTAAAGATCCCGCATGCCACAACTAAAGATCCCGCATGCCATAACTGAAGATCCTGTGCGCCACAACTAAGACCCGGCTTAGCCAAATAAATAAATATTTAAAAAAAATTCCTGCAATCACAACACACGTCTTCAAAGGAAAGTAGGGCAGAGATTTCAATAATAACAATTAGGAGCAACAACAAAAGCAGGGGGAAGGAGAGAGCTAGTAACAAAAATATGCAAATTAAAACAGTGTGATGTTCTTTTTTTGTGAGGTAAGACTTATATAAAATTGGCAGCATTATTTTTATTCTTTTAATCTGACTATCCCAAGTGAGAGAGCTAAGAAATCCACACTCTCATACACTAGAAAGCAATTTCACAAAATGTATCAAGAACTTTAAAATTCTACTACAGCCCAGCTTAATAATTTCACTTCTAGAAACCAACTCTAAGAAAATTATTTGAGACTTGGTTAAAGATTTATGCACATAAGGCTGAGTATGATGTTTTCTGTAGCATCAAAATGAGCAGCCAGGCTAAATACCCAATAGGACAGGAATACTAAAGTAAATTTTAATCCATCATACCATGAAATAATTGCTATTTTCCATGAATTTATATTGACATTGAGGAAATGCCTACAATATAGTTGTCTATGAACATAAAATTAATTTTAAAATTATGTGTAAGACATGGAAAGGCTAATAGAAAAAAAAATGTCAAAACTTTATAGATGGGGCTTCCCTGGTGGCGCAGTGGTTGAGAGTCCGCCTGCCGATGCAGGGGACACAGGTTTGTGCCCCGGTCCAGGAAGATCCCACATGCCAAGGAGTGGCTGGGCCCGTGGCTGCTAAGCCTGCGCGTCCGGAGCCTGTGCTCCATAAGGGGAGAGGCCACAAGAGTGAGAGGCCCGCGTACCGCAAAAAAAAACAAAAAACCAAAACTTTATAGCTGATACTTCTAGGTGAAGGAATTATGAGTAATATATAGTTGCTTCTTTAATATGTTCCCATATTTTCAAAACTTTCTACAATGGTAAGATTAATTTTATACTCAGAAAACTACTTTATCAAAAAGAGATTGAGAGAAATACGACAATGAAAAAATAACATTGATAAACTCTGGGAAGTGCTGGCAATAAGACCCTGAATTCAAAGTCACGGGATGTCAGATAAAAAACTCAAGTCCAGTATGGCTGGGAGCAGCATGGATGCTGAAGGGGATACTACAAATCAAGACACGTAGCAAGAGGCAAGACCAAATTTATGAAAGAACAGATTTGACCCCAGGCAGTCCCTGGCTGGTCATCAGGACCCTAGGGAGGAAGAAATGGTAACTAGAACCTCCAAAGTACTGTACTGAGTGCTCGGGGATAGAGTAAGTCAGCCACAGCTACGTTTTATCATGCTTATAAAGTCTCAAAGTTTAAAACCCTTCTAGCACCGTTAGGCAGGGAGGTCTGGACCCCAGAACCATCTCCTGGCTTGCAGACTAGGTGAGTGAGGTCTCCAAGAAATGAAGGGTACTGTGAGTAACTCAAAAGGTACCCAAAAGGGACACCTCCTCTCCAGGTGAGCTCATCCATCCCTGACCTCACACCCTACACACAGTCTTGGGTCAATGTTGGAAGGTCCTGTGGTGGACACAGCACACACTGGGAGAAACAACAGCCAGCCACAGACATTGACATTCTCTAGACCGCGTGGCCCCACTCTTCCAATAATCACTCCTTTCAGCTTTCTTGGTCCCAGACAACACTCCTGATCCTATGCTTGGCCTCCCTCTACCCCCAGCTCCACTGGTTAACAAACTAGTTTGCAGCTAGCTCTGACCTTGGAAACCTTCCAAGACCTATCTTCCAAGATTTCCCCTCTAGCCCCACAGACCACCGCAATTCAGGTGAGGAGCCCTGTGGCAGATGCTGTCGGTGCCTCCCCATATCCCCTGCTTCCGGGCACGCCAGCCTGATTTCCACCTCCTGCATCCACAGCTCTTTGCCTGAGGTCTTTGGCAGCCAGAGACCACTCTGCCCACGTGTGCAACAGGTCAAAGCACCAGGGAATTAACTGCCCTTGGGAACAGCCTTCAACCAATGACTCGTCAAAGTTGGAGGATAAATACCCCAGCTCTCTTGCCACTCACTAGGGATAACCCTGAGACATGTGTTCTGCTGGTTTCCCAGAGTTCCCCAGGTCCGGGTGTCCACAGTGGATGCTTTCTTGACAGTGCAGGGTGGACTGGCTTCCTCTCCATTCATGTCACTTCTCCACTCTTCTACTGGTGTTTTCTGGGATCACCCCCCAAATAAACTCTTTGCATTTGGATCCTTTTCTCGGAGTCTGCTTCTGGTGGAAACCAAAACAGGACAGTGCCCCACCCCAGGCCAAAGGCAATCAGCCTTGGATGTACGACCCTCAGCAATGTCCACATGTGTTTGTGCTGAGGGCTGGGCAGGACAGTCAGTGAAGCTGGAGAGGTCAGTGTCCCTCTCCCGTCCAGTGTCTGGGACTCACCTCTGTGGCGACGGGCCACATTCACAGATGGGACACCGAACATCCCATCTGCAATCAGGTCCAGGAACAGGTCTTTCTTTATGGCAGGGTCGTCCGTCCCTCCTAAATACTTGTCAGCAGCCACCGTGGCCAGTTCCTCAGGGATGCTCTGAAATAGATCCAGTGAAAGTGACCACTGTTAAAGTTAAATATAAAATGGAGACCAGACTTACGCATTATCTGTGCAGACAAAACCATTTAAGCCATGTAAGCAAAACTAACTCTAGCTTATTTCATGCACATAAGCAAAACCTAACTTAGGTTATTTTTTGTAAATCCCTCTGACAATCAAAAAATAAACTAAGTCATCTCCCTAAAATAATATGAGATAATCACTTTTAACCAATCCCTGGCCACCTGAAAACCTCTATTGTAATAAGCAAACACTGAAAATGTTAACAACTTCCTCATTTTCACTTTATAAGCCATCCTGTAACTTCACACCCCGCCTCCAGCTTCCTACCAGCCTTTGAAGTTGGAAGCCCCCAGGGCGTGAACTATTTTTTATGTACCATAAATTCTTACTAAATACTCTTCATTCATTTGGTGGTTTAAATTTTGCTACTTCTGGATTTTTTTTTTTTTTTTTTTTTTGCGGTACGCGGGCCTCCCACTGCTGTGGCCTCTCCCGTTGCGGAGCACAGGCTCTGGACGCGCAGGCTCAGCGGCCATGGCTCACGGGCCCAGCCGCTCCATGGCATGTGGGATCTTCCCGGACCGGGGCACGAACCCGTGTCCCCTGCATCGGCAGGCGGACTCTCAACCACTGCGCCACCAGGGAAGCCCCTATTTCTGGATTTTTGACTTCACCACCCCTGGTGAGTGACACAGTTTCTCTTCTTGTGTTAATGGTGAACTTTTTGAGCTCAGTGCAAACTTTCCCCCTCCCCCAACCCTGGGTAGTGATAAGAAAAGCAGAAAAAGTGGGGCAGAACCCCCCCAGCCCCAGTCTTCATTCTGCCATTAGTTGCTCTGCAATTGGGAACAAGCCTCTTCCCCTCTTTAGGGCTCAGCCAGTTCCTGTGATTCCTAGACTCTTACAAGGATGGGGTAGGACTTCCACACGAGTGACGTGGCCGTCTTCTGGTCCAGCTTGCCTTCAGAGAATGAGTAGCCCATGAACTGTTAAAACAAAGGTTAAGCAATTGTGAATCATCAGGTAATGACAGGAAAAACCAAAGTTACCAACAAACCAAACCAATGCAGGCTGAAGGTCACTGTCATATCTTGATGGGCATGGGTCTATTTTTTTTTTCTTTTTGAGTCTTTTATTGTTTATTTATTTAACATCTTTATTGGAGTATAATTGCTTTACAATGGTGTGTTAGTTTCTGCTTTATAACAAAGTGAATCAGTTATACATATACATATGTTCCCATATCTCTTCCCTCTTGCATCTCCCTCCCGCCCACCCTCCCTATCCCACCCCTCTAGGTGGTCACAAAGCACCGAGCTGATCTCCCTGTGCTACGTGGCTGCTTCCCACTAGCTATCTACCTTACGTTTGGTAGTGTATATATGTCCATGCCACTCTCTCGCTTTGTCACAGCTTACCCTTCCCCCTCCCCATCTCCTCAAGTCCATTCTCTACGTCTGCGTCTTTATTCCCATCTTGCCCCTAGGTTCTTCATGACCATTTTTCTGTTTGTTTTTTAGATTCCATATATATGTGTTAGCATACGGTATTTGTTATTCTCTTTCTGACTTACTTTACTCTGTAGGGCATGGGTCTTTGATAAGTTGGGCAAAATCAATGAATCAAATGGAATTTTATATCTAGAAATCAAGGAATGCAAAGAAGATAAAGTAATTGATAAGGGAAGCTGTCCCAGTCTTTGTGTGTGTGTATGTGTATATATATGTATATGTGTGTGTGTGTATATATATATATGTGTGTGTGTGTGTATATGCGTGCATATATATGTGTGCATATATATATATATATATATATATATATATATATGTATATTTAGGCTAGAGTCTCCACAGTGGTCATCAAGACAGAGAGGGAAGGTTTCAGCCAGCCAAGTGTTGAAGTAGAGGGCTCTGGGGCAGATGACACAGACCTCACAAATACCCCGCCTGTGTCAGATAACTGAGAAAGCCCCAGATTCTGCCATTATGGTTTTGGTCCTTTGGTATAACCTCTGAAATCATTCTGAAGACCTGCAGAACTCTGCACATAACAACTGCATCAAAACTCTGCACTAAGTGACTTCACCAAACTCTAGCACAGCCACAAGCAGCTTAAGGCCATGTCCCCAGGATGACCCCAGGCCCCCTTAACAAGCTCTGTGCTGCCAGGAAAATTTACCGTTTGCTCTAGCCAAAACCTGGTGATAGGCAGGTAGGTCCCTGAACCCATTCGTAGAACAGTTACTTTAAAACCTTGTTATTATAAATCCTTTCTCTGCCCTTTGAGATGTAAATCTACCACACAAAACTGTTTCCTCAGGACCTGAGAGCCATCTCTATGAAAAGCAAACATTCAGGGGGTAATTCTTGCTCTCTCTTCCAGTCCCTGTGGAAAGATAAAGGCCTAATTTCAGCAGGAGCCTTGCTTCTACTTACACCACGGCCTCCTGTCATAAAGAGAGAAGTTTGTTTCTTCTCCAGATAAATGCCAGCCAACAAATCTAGGTGGCCCAGTTACACGGATAATCCTCCCCGAGCCCCCGGCCTTGGGTTCAGTTCACAATTGATCGTTTTCCTACAGCAAGGGTGTATCTGAGTCAAATCTGTTACCACTTCAACTGGTGTCCGGCTTTGTTTATCTTTGGCAGAAGGGAAAGTACTTCCTAACTTTTAGAAGTCAATTTTAACTCAGGCGGAAGCAGGCTCCTTTGAATGTTTCCAGTTAGATGAATGAGAGTGTGAGGTGTGGGTGGGTGGAATTTATGGGGAAACTATGAAAGCACCAAGCCCAGGGGAGAGGCTGCAGGTCCCAGGCCTCACTCTCCTTAACTCCCAAACTCCTTCCCCTTTCCAGGCCTTGGGTTTCTCATCTGCCCAATGATTATCTCTCCCAGCCCTCCTGGCACTGACATTTCAGGATTCTTGGATGGGAGGACAAGCAGAGAGTGTGTGGGGATGTGGGTCCCCAGGGCCGCACCACCCAGGTGACAGCTGGGCCATCGTGGAGAAGGTTTCCACGGAAACATCAAGGTGTATGAAGGTCCCAGAGGTGCGTGCGTAGAAGGAGGGATCCTGTGACCAGAGATGGGAGGGGTGATGCGACGGGCAGGAGAGGCGAGTCTAAGAGGCCTGCACTTTCTCACCGTCGGCAGAATCCAGCCACACTCCTGCTTGTTGATTCCCACGACGTAGGGAACGGGGTGGAAGTTCTTTTCAGCCAGAATCTCTTCGGGCATCTTTGGCAGCAGCACTCCGTCAAGCACGGTGGGCAGGAAAGGAAAGCTCTGGGGAAGAGGGCAGCGTCACGTCTGTGCTTCCCCTTCGAGGTCACACCCGCGTCCCCCTCTCCACCTGCCTGAGCTCACAGCCGGCATCGCAGACCTGCGTGCCCATGGGCGGTGGCCACACACTCAGGGTCCTAACAAAGGGGGCTAAGTCTGTGGACCCCAGGGGGCAGAACTCTGACCAGGGCCAGCAGTGGTTAGGTGATGCGGGCAGATCTTCACTCAAGTTGGTATAAACTATATAACGTAATGTGTATTTAATTTGAAGGGTGTGTGTATCTATATGCATCTCTCCATCTATAGTCAGTTCTTGTACGCATCTTACCTCTCTGGGGTCTCCGTGTAAATCAAGAGCGAAAAATTTCTGTGAAGACAAAGGCAGAGGCTGTGGGTGAGAAGGCTTCCTGAGAGCAAAGCTGATCCTGTGAGCTGTGCGTCAAAGGTATCAAGTCCTCCCTCCTGGTGCCACCCTGGCTGGGCTGAAAGGAAGTGGGCAGGGCACCAGCTCCCCTGGGCATGAGCACAGGGTGCAGGTATGGGACGGGGGAGGGGAGCTCTGGAGAGGACTGCTGCTTGTGCCTGCCCTGCCCTGCACCCATTTCCTCTTCTTGTTCTTCTAGGCGAAAACACCCCAATTTTCCTTTGGGGGACTCCCTCTTCCCCAGTCTCACTCCACGATTCCAGGCATCTATATGTGAACTGAGGTGCACCATCTCCCTGAAGACAGGGATTACTTCAGGGATGGACATGTGCCCATGTCAGTTCAATAGAGTTTACCCAAAACTGTTGCTGGAATTATTGGGAAAGAGGGTTTCTAAGCAGATAGGATGTAAGTCTAGGATACTGCTGTTGTCTAACCTCCCCAGGGGACAAATCCGCCTGAGAGTGAAGCCAACGCAGAGAGGTAAAAAGCTGAGGGATAGAGACAGAGTCTTGATGATATCATATGTGCATCTGGATCCGGACATGCCTGAAGCCATCAACTCCTGGACTTTTCAGTTAGTTACCTGAAGATTCTGTTACAACATATCCCTTTCTCTTCTCAAGTCACTTCGAGATGAGTTTTCTCCTCCTGCATTAGAAAATCCTGACTCATACAAGCTCACCGAAATTCACCCCACTCCACGCTTCTCTTTGTTGTGAGTTCACCAGGATTGTGCTGATTTTATTGTGACACTGCAGCTAACAGGCCTGACCAGTATGCAGGAAGTCCCAGTAAGGGTCCCTCCGTTACGGGTTGTAGCCCCGCAATCCAGGTGTGTGTGTGCGCACGTGCACACCCACGTGTGTTATTGGGGAGAGAGGATAATCATGGAAACACTTCCACATGATCTCAGAAGATCTCAGAAGGATAACATGGGCTCTTAGGTTCTCTGGATTCTCCCAAAGTCACCGACTCTCCCCTTATAAGCGGATCTCTTGTGCCACACGGAGAATTGCTGAAATAAATTTACCTCTTTCCAGGCATCAGAAAACAGTTGTGTTTTTATCTTTGAGCACATTGGTCACCTTATTTGAGCCTGAGAAACCAGGATCCAAGGCTACATTGGACTTAACCCATGGAAACAGAGCAGAGTCCAGTGCTGGAGGCTGGCCGCTGGGGGTCCAGGAGCATCCTCAGGGGTCCAGGGTCCAGACTCTCCCCTTACAAGCGGATCTTATAAGTGGTGATCTCTGGGTATCTGTTGTGCTGTAGCTTCCTGTGATGACCCACTACCATAGCCATCCACCAATCCTGAAATGTCACCTTCTCTGTGAAGCATCCCTGCTTACTATAATGAATGCATCCCCTCTCTGTATTCCCACCACACTTAATCCACTAAGTATATGGGCGTGTTTCTCCTTGAATAGTTCCTTATGAGCAGGGACTATATCCAGTTACGTCTGCATCACCCACGCTGTTACCTCCCCCCATACACTTAGCAAAGACAGATGGATGGGTGGATGGAATTAGTCAATACTTGGAGTATTGAATTGGGGGGATAAGTGGATAGATGGATGATAGCTAGCAGATTAGGTGATGGATGGATCACTGATTTTAGAGAGATGGATGATGAAATACAGATATATGAATGATTGATAACAGATGAATGAATGTTATAGATGAGTTGATATTAGATTGATGAAAAGATACTGATGAATTGGATTCACTGGTGGATGGACAGATGTATAATAAGATGATGAATGAATGGATGGATGAATAGGTGGATGGATGGTTGGATGGATGAATGGGGAGATATACGATTATGTGAGAATCACTACTGAGGCAGACGTGCAGAAAATCTAGAAAATTGGGCCACCACTGGATGATAATTGAGGTGGTTTCTAAATTAACCAAGACAATTGTGACAACCTTTCTGAAGAGCTTTGTTCTGAATAACCCCATTCCCAAAATTCAGGATGGTAATCACCTCTGAGAATGTGTAATGTTTAATTTCTTAAAAATCTATCAGATTCCACTTACATGACTGAATCTAGGATGGGCAAATTCATAGACAGAAAGTAGATTAGAGGTTTCCAGAGACTGGGGGGAAGGGGAGAAGGCAGAGTAACTGTTTAAAGAGGTAGGGATTTTTTGTTTGGGATGATGAAAAGTTTTGGAAATAGCGGTGATGGTTGCACAATACTATGAGTGTAATTAATGCCATTGAATTGTACACTTAAAATGATTAAAATGGTAAATTGTATGTGACATATATATATTTACAATAAAGAAAATAGTCACATATAAAAAAATCTATCAGAAAAACAAGATTGGAAAAAGTAAGTTTTGATAGATATGAGGAGTTATTACACAGTTGTTCATTATGTTATTTTTTGTCTTTGCTAACATCTGAGTTATTCCATAATAAAAAAGAAAGAAGGAAATTCCCCATTCAGATCCAGTCTGACACTGCTCTTGAGAGGTGAGAAACTGTCCCAGGTAGTTTTTCCAGGGCAAGGGGACAGCTGAAATGATGAAGCCTGGGGCCATGTTTATAGGACGGGGAGCTTGTGTGGCTATGAGACAGGATGTACTCACCATCTTCAGCGTTATCTCCAAGAGCTCGTCCTCTGTCTTCTGGCGCAGGCAGTGAACAAGGACAGCTGAGGTGGTGCTTTTGCACCCAGCAAAGACAGCAATTTTCTGCAGAGATCACAGGTGACAGCAGAATTCAAGAGCCCTGTCTCTTCCCTCCATCAATAAAGAGGTGTTCTGTTCCAACCTCAATTTCTAAAGTCAACACATGGTAGCGAAGATACTCTAGACCAGTATGTCCTGGATCCCAGACGAGCCAATTATACTCCTCAGCCTCTGCTGCCTTATCTCTGTTCAAGTGGACATAATGATCTCAAAGCTGAACATCTAAAGAGAGGCAGCATGGAGTGGGGCTTGAGAGCATGGAATACAGAATCCCACTAATTTCAAATCTCGGCTCACCCAATTAATAGCCTTTTGGCCTCAGGCTAGACACTTGCAAAGTGCAGCCAGAGGGGAAGATGCAGAAGGAGAGAAATCAGGCTCCATGATGGCGGGACCATGAAGAGTGTACATGGGCTGCCCAGAGCCTGGTCCGGTGTCTGACATACAATCAATGCTCAGTATGTATTTGGTGAAAAATTAAATAAAAAGGCACATGAAGAAGTAGAGCGGGGAGAGAGAGAGAGAGAGAGAGAGAGAGAGAGAGAGAGAGAGAGAGAGAGAGAGAGAGAGAGCGCACAAGAATATGAGTCTTGGATTCTTCATTCTGCCAATTTCTGGTCCTGTGTGACAGCAAAATCCAGCACCATTTCTGCCACCTTTGTTTCCTTTAAATAAACTCCCCCTTCTTGACTTAAGCCTGACCAATGGGCTTCTGCTGTTAATAGGCAAAGAATTCTGAAAAACAGTCTCAACAATTTTTTAAGTTCTTGGTGTCTTATCTCCTCCCCTCCTGCTTACCAGTCAGTCCCTTTAAGTCTGGCTGCTGCCCCCACCCGTCCACCAGCTCTCACAGCCCGACGAAATCGCTCCACATCAGTGACTCCAGCGCACACTCCTCAGCAGAGCCTCCCTGTTGCTCACCCTTCCTTGGCTTCCTGACACTCTCCAAATAAAGACAAAGTCCTCACCAGGTCCTCTGCAGCATGGCCCTGCCGATGGCTCCATCCTCACTTCACTCCAGGTTCCGTCTGCTCTTTCTGCTCTGGCCACAGCAGCCTTTCTCGCTCTCTCTCAGTTGAGATACCTGCTCCTGCCACAGGACATTTGCACAGGCTGTTCCCTCTTCCTGGATATTCTTTTCTTACCAAGTAATTTACTGCTCATCCTTCTCATCTCAACTCGTTGATCACTTTTTTTCATGAAGCCTTTCCTGATAACCTCCCCCTATCCACTGGACTAAGCGCTCCTTTTGGATTCTGTTATGACATCAGGTATCTCTCCTCTATTGCTCTAGTCACAGTTGACATTTTGTAAGTTGTGCAATTATATAATTATTAATCTGTCTCCTCAATTGTAACAGAAGCTTCATGAGGTTGCGATATGTCAGATTATATCAAAACTATTTGTTGAGTGAATGAATGAATCAATGAATGAATTCTTCAGGAACCCACCCCAGTCACAAGCCCCCAAGGAGAATCCACTCCAGGCGCACATGGTGCCAATGAGTTCATCAGATTTCAGACCCTGAGCGAGGCAAGATAGGATGACAGTTCACTGACCACTGTCCAGGCCAGCACCCCACCTGGAACACTTTGGGAAGCGTGTTCAGTGGAAAATGCATGGGGCTGGCAGTCCAGAGTCATGAGTCTGAGTCCGGCTCTGCTCTGATCACTTGCTGACCCTGGCAAGTGCTTCTGCTCTCTGCCCCAGTTTGCTCAGCAGTAGAAGGTGGAGGTGGGATGAGGTGTGTCCTTGCCCTCCCTGATCAGCCACCCTCACTTCTGTGATTCTCTGAGGATGTCAACTGGCTCCCACAGCAAGAAAGACCCCTGACAACTCCAGGAGAGCAGAGCAAAGGGTGTGGGGACAGTCCAGTGTGAGACCTACCTTAGCTGCAGCCTTCATGTCCTTCTTGACCAGGACAGAAGTGAGGGCCACACCACTCTCAGAGATGGCCCGGTGGAAGAGATTCTTGGCCAGGGGAGATAACACCTGGGAGGAGGGTGGCGAGAAAGGGAGTTTATGCTCACGGGGAGGGGTCTTCAACAGCTACCCCCATCCACAGCCCTGTCCTGGGCTGTTCCCCTGGAGACCATGGGGCCTGGCTTCTGCAAGAAAACCTCAGCTGGAAGGAGCCAGGAGCAGAGTGAAAGACAAAACAGGAAGTGTGTGGCACACACTGATTATAACAATCAAAGTATCTGAAAGGCAGCTCAGCAATTCCTAGCAGCACTTTAAAGCACAGTTCTGATTCCCCATTTGCATTACTTAGGATTTATTTTAAGGAAAATGATCATGGAGGCACACAAAAATCTCTAAAATGTTCATGTTATTTATAACAGTAAAAATTGGAAATAACACAAGGTTCTAATATATGACATTGGGTAAATAAGGTATTTTTCATTCTTACAATGAAATACTATACTCGACTATACACACAAAAAATATGAAAGAATAACTAATGGTGAGGGAAATATTTGAGTTATAATATTAAGGAAGTTTTTTTGTTTAAAAATTCAGAGACAGATAGATAGGTAGATAAATGATAGATGATAGATAGATAGATAGATAGATTCATGGAAAAAAGACTAGAAAAATAAAACTGTCCATGGTGACAATCCCTGGCTAATGGGACTGTGGATGAATTTTTATTTTGGGAGAGTTATCTATGCTTTTCTTTTTTCTCCATTTTATAAAATAAAAACATTTTCCTCTGAAGATTCAACTATGAATCCAACATATGTTTTAAAAATACAGTAATAGTGTTAACCTTCTGCTCAACTGTGAGGCAGCTGGAGGGTTTCTAACAGCTCCCAGCGCCTTCTAATCTGGTTTTCCACCTTTGCTTCCCTCGGTGTCTCCCAACTGCCATTCCCACATCAGGCTCCCAGGTCGTGTCTGTGTTCCATTTCCCGGGTCCCATCCCCCCTTGCATCCTCCTTCCTCTCTCTACCTCTCCTCCCCCAGCCCAGCTCCATCCTCAGCCCCAGAGGCTGCTGCCCTCCTTCGTGAGATGAACAAGCCATCAGACCTCCCCAGAGGAGGCCTCTGACCTGTTCTTAGTGTTCGTGTCCCCTTGAATTGTAGATCTGCCTTCAAGCCAAATAATGACATTGCACCTAACTTCATGGTTGCCTCTTCTTATCCAGAATTTACACCCACCCCTACTTCCCAAGAGGAGTGAGGTGAGTACTAATAGTAAAATGATTAGGAAGGAGAGTAAGAGCTCAACCAACACAGGACAGGAGGAATGTCTCCGTTGCAGCCGTGGCTGGAGATATGGCCCCAGGATGCTAAGCTGAGCTCTGAGCTTCCTGTGGTCCAAGGAGAGTTTGGCCGTAACTTTCCACCATCTGATGCTGCACAGAGTAGGGTCAGCCTTGAACCAGGTCCCATGACTAGACTGGCTGGTCTGCAAGGGGTCCCATCAGTAGCCACATCAGGGCCAGGAACACTTACAAGAATAGAGACACTTTCCCCTCCTGCTGACTCTCCAAAGATGGTCACAGAGCCTGGATCCCCTCCGAAGTTGGCAATGTTCTCCTGGACCCAGTGCAGTGCGGCCAACTGGTCCAAGTGACCCCAGTTCCCCCGGCTGTGTTCATCCCCTGTGCTGTAAGAGAACAGGGTGGGGTTGAGAGCAGACATATCACAGCAGGGCTCTCAGGACCACAGATGGGGCTGGGGGTCTGGGTAAGCCTTCTGCAAGAGACTGGGCTTCCAGAGCCCTGACACTGGGGTCTTCACCTGCCTCCCATCCTGCAGCATTGTTCCGCTGTAGCGCTCTATACATCCATCCCACATCTATTTATTGAGCATCTACTATTCTACAATTCCAAAGGGAATTCCAGGCAGAAGAAACAGCACATGCAAAGGCCCCGGCATCCAGTGAACGAAAGTGTGAATCTAGGACCTACAGCTACAGAGGGCCCTGAGGGCCTCGGTAAGGATGTCAATGTCATCTTGAGTAAGTTAGGAAGCCATTGCAGGGATGACATGATTCCATTTATGTCTTAAATGATCACTTTGGCTACTGTGTGGATCAGACACGGTGTAAAATAGCAGGGTTATAAAAGTAGGTGTTATTACAACAATCCAGGGGAGAGACACAGAGTGCTTTGAACAGGGTGACTACAAGGGAGGAGGTGAGAAGTGGCTGGATTCTGAACATATTGTAAAAGTGGAGCCAAGAGGATTTGCTGGTGACTGGATGTGGGGTGTGAGAAAAAGAAAAGAATCCAAGTGCCCCCAGGCTTTTATCCTGAGTAACTGGAAGGGTGGAGCTGCCTGCAGCTGAGCAGGAGGCCCTGTGGAGAAAGGAGGAGGGTTTGGGGCAGGGGCATCGGGAGTCAAGGGTTAAGTTTGTTCGAGGAAGGGAGAGGTGCCCTCAGGTGTCCCGTGGGGATGGCAGGAGGTAGTTAATGATGTACCTGTGGGTTTCAAAGGAGAAATGGGCTAAAAATAGGGAGCCTGGAAGTGCCCCCTGAGGTCACTCAGGGAACCAGTGGGACAGAGAAGAAGATGCACACAGAGGCTGAGATGGGGAGGGGAGGGTCCGGGAGGGGCCGAGAAGGAGCTGCCATGAGGGAGGAGGTGGCCAGGAGCCAAGAGCAGGAAATTTTTCAAAAAGGTTTGAGGGGTGACGTGCGGTTGCTGCCAAGGCTGGGCCGCTGGTGACCTGGACCAGAGCAGTGTGGTGTCTGGTCGGGGTGAAACCCTGACTGACGTGGTAGAGGAGAGCCTGGGGGAGAGGGAGGGGGGAGTGTACGCAGTTATACTGTAACTGGGAGCAGCCGTGGGCTGCGGGGGAAGGACATGAGGAGTCTCAGTGAAGGTGACACATCCCGGGACGCGACTCGCCTGGGACAGCCCTCCTCCAGCCCATAGGTCTTTCCAGTGAGATGATCACCCCTCGTCCAGCCCACCCACCAGCCATCTGAGGGTAAGAGGTCCTGGGGCTGGTGCATTCAGAAAAGGCTCAGTAACTGTGCCTGCAGGAAGTCTGGTTCCTGTCCCCACGGACACTCCATGGAGGAGACTCGAGCCTTCGCTCACGCATGTGCCAAACTCCATGAAGGAAATGGGGTGAGTGGGCCCTACACTCCTCTCAGTAGACGTGTCCACTGGAGTCAGGTGCTCGTTACAGCCTCCAAGTTCCAGCCACCCGTTCCTCCACCTACAAGACTTTACGGAGCTCCCACGTGAGTCTGCTCCTTCTTTCCTTCCCCATGAGGTAAGATGTATAAGCCTCTAACTGCTGCGCTGCATGTTAACTGTCACCTTACAGGTATGCAACATGCTGGGCAGCACAGGTGAAAAAGAGATGAGCATTTCAGACGAGGTAACATTTGGGTTGGGTTTTGTAGGAATGATAGGAGTTTGTCAGGCAGATTAGGCATTTTACATGCAAGTAAGTGGACCAGGGTGGCTGGGGAAGGAGAAGGTAGGTAGAGCCCAATTATGAGGGGACTTGCATGTCTTAGTAGGGAAACTAGCAAAGATCCCTTTGAGGGCTTGCATGACCAGAGTGGGGTCCTAGCACTCCCACACTGAGGGTCAATGTGCCGTGAGGAGAGTCCAGTGTCTTACCTGAAGAATCCCCAGATGCCCAGGCGGTACTGAACGGCCACCACCACCACGTTTTCATGGGCAGAGAGGGCCAGCCCATCATAGGTTGATGCCCCGCCCAACATCAGACCTCCTCCGTGGATCCACACCATCACCTGGATGGGGAGGAAGCAACCATACAGGGCATAGGAAGCAGAGCTGGGAAAGACCTCAAGAGGCTGTCTGGTTTGGTCATCTATCCGTTCTCCCAGCTGTGGCCCAACTCAGTGCACCCTGGCTGCCCCTGCCTGTCTCCCCTGCCTCAGTGCCACCTCCTGCCAGTGCTCTTCATGCTGAGAACATCATCATGGGAAGAGCCAAGGCTAAGAGCGCCATCTTCTCCCCAACACTCCCACAGTCCTCACTCCCGGACCCCTCACGCAGCTCAGCACACTCCACATGCAACAGCCCTTGGTTAGCAGCTTATTTCAGCTTCACCTTAGTTACCTTTTGTGTGGTGAAATAAACTTCTCACGTGAATGATGACCATGTCAAGAAGCACACGCCCTGGGTGGTACCTCTTCTTAATAGGCCTTTCCACTGCCTCCTCTGCTCCCCAAATCTCACCCATCCTCCAAAGCCCAGCCTAAAAGCCACCTCCTCTAAGAAGTCTTCAATCATCTGATGAATATGATTTGAAAACCTACTAGGTGCCAGGGACTGTGGTAAGAATTAAGGATGAGAGTGGACATGACAATTCATAATTCATGGCCCTGAATTTAAAATGTTCACATAGCAAGAAAGTGAGAATGGCTAAAATAATAGTATAATGATTTTGTTAATAAAAAAAATCAAAGAACTCATACATGAACTATGTGTCAAGTACTGCTCTAAGCATTTAAAAATAAACCATCCACAAGATAGGGACTACTATCGTCCCATTTCACAGACAGGAAAACTGAGGCACTTAACCACCCTGAGGTCACGCAGCTCATAGGTGGTGGAGGCAGCACTTGAACCCAGGCAGTCTGGCTCCAGAGTCCACACGTCGAGCTGCCCAGCACACGGCAGCCAATGGCCATGGTGCAGTAGGCTGGCTGTTGGGGCAGGAGGAATTTCTTCCCTTCAACTCTAACTAATGCATCAACAAGACTTGCCTCGTATGCTGTGTCAGACACTGACATAAATCTTGATATTCATCATTGAACACTTGTGTGTGATTATCCCTGATTTGAGGAAACAGAGCCAGGTCTCTCAGCTAGTAAAAGGCAGAACCAGGATTTACACCCAGACCCTGCAGTTCCAGAGCCTGTGTCCATAGTAGAGGTTCTCCAGCTTCAGGTTCCTGGAGCCCCTGTTCCTCCTACATCTCTGATCCCTGCCTACCTCCGGGCAGAGGGACTGAGTGTGCAGTCACCTCTGAGTCCAGGCTGAGCCAAGGGCTGGCCAGCAGTGATTTGCTGAAGAAGCTAGTCCAGCTCTGCGCAACCCAGATGCTAAGATCCTCGAAGGCAGGGGCTGTGTGGTCATGGTTTTATGTTCCTCCTTTCTCTTAACCCCCAATTCTAGCTATGCATATGGGGGCGCTGAGTATGTACTAGGGGAATGAATGAATGCATGAATGAATGAACAATTGTCCCCACCTCTTTGAGCCCAGCATATGCAGGGCCACCTTCTAGTCACAAGTTCACAGATGCCCTCCTCCACATCTGGGCACCATGCCAGGGGTGTTCCTGGGAGATGGCTGGGTGCTCACACCCCGCCTGTCTCTACCCCACTGACCCCTCCTTTCCCAGCAGACCAGCCCCACCCTCCAGCCTGAGTCTGGAAAGCTGCCCCATCTCTGGGCTTCCATTTATTCTGCAAATGCTGACTCACTGGGTCATCAGCTTGTGTCAAAGTAAATTAGGAAGTAAAATTATCTACAATAAAATCTTGATAGTTGGCAAAGGCAAAGGAAAGTGCTTCTCTGTTGCTCCAGGCTCTGCACCCTCCACCTGTGACACTGAGACACTGAGAGTTTGTCAGAGAAGGTCTCTGTGTGCTGAGGAAAGGCCACCCACAGGCTCCACTTGCTAGTGTGTGTGTGTGTGTGTGTGTGTGTGTGTGTGTGTGTCAAAGAGCGTGACTCGAGATCAGGAGACCTGTGCTCTAGTCCTGCAACCCTACTCTGCGACCTCGCCTTCCCCTCACTGGGCTTCAGTTTCTCTATCTGTAACAGAACGGTTGGGTTGTTGGCTTATCTCCAAGATTCCTTCCAGCTCTGACTTTATTGGAAATTATGTCTTAGCCACCCTGGGTATCAGATTCCTAATCTAACAATTAAGAGTAATCCTTCTTGTCCATCTATTAGCATGAGAGACCTTAGAAAAATTAAAATGTTCATTACAGATGTACAGCAAACTCCCCCAGAGGCCCTATGTCTGTCACTAAGGGAAACTGAGGTGTGGAAAACCTGTGTTCCTCGATGTCAGGTTTGGCTGTGGTGGTAAAGAAAGCCCTGGGGCCCCTGGGGAACAGCCTGGGGCCCCTGGAACAGCCTTGGTCCAAGACGCCCCAACCCAACACTGCCTTCATCCCCTCCAGTCTACACCAGCCTTGACCATTTGTTCCCACTGCTTACCGGCAGCCTGCTTCTCTTCCTCAAGTCAGCAGGAGTGTAAATATTTAGGTAAAGACAGTCTTCGGAAAACCTGAGATTAATGTTCTCCTTTCTGTTGGTAAAGAGCTCTGAGACCGCTTGCCCCGCCACTTGGTCTTGGGAGCACCTGGGAGAGGCAAGGAGAGAAATGAATTCTTGAAGTTCAATCAGAGCTGACCAAGGAGATGTCTCCTGCGGTCAGGCCAGGTCTTGGACTGGCAGGTTTAGGGCAGTAAATAGAGTTGTTCTCACCAGACTCAAGACACTGGGTTAGGTAGGAGGCATCTGATGGGGGCTTCTCAGGCTCACCAAGGTCTCCTAGGACCAGGTATGGTAAGGCCTGACCCTCTTCCCTTCCTGGGGCCTTTGGGATGCCCTGAGTCAAGGAAGGAGGCTGCCTATACGCTGCTGGGCCTGGGAAAGGACCATTTCCTGCTTGCCCTGGGTCCAGACCAGCTCTCCGCTGGGCGCTGTATGATGCCCGCTATAGGGTGACCATATTCTGCCAACAGGGAAACATGTTCTAGTCCACGGGAGACTTCCATAAACCAGGAGAAATCACCCAAACGGCAGTTATTTACGGCCTACAACAGGTCAGAGGTCAAATATTTGTGGGGCAGCTTTAGGGGAACTACGCTCTAATCCTGCCTCAGCCTAAATTTTTTTTTTTTTTTTTTTTTTTTTTTTGCAGTACGCAGGCCTCTCACTGTTGTGGCCTCTCCCGTTGCGGAGCACAGGCTCCGGATGCGCAGGCTCAGCGGCCATGGCTCACGGGCCCAGCCACTCCGCGGCATGTGGGATCTTCCCGGACCAGGGCACGAACCCGTGTCCCCTGCGTCGACAGGCGGACTCTCAAACACTGTGCCACCAGGGAAGCCCATGACTCAGCCTAATTTGCTGGGTTTCCTTAGGTGAATTCTTTGCCTGCTCTGGGCCCTAGTCTGCTCCTCTATGTAAATGAGGGGAGTGATTTCCATAAGGGTCCTGCAGCACTGACATACTAAAATTCTATCATCAACCCATCACAGGCAAGAACTATTGGTTGCCCTAATAGGAGATTTTTTTTTTATCATTTAAATTTTATTTTATTTATATTTTTATAGAGCAGGTTCTAATTAGTTATCTATTTTATACATATTAGTGTATATATGTCAATCCCAATCTCCCAATTCATCACACCACCACCACCACTCCCCACTTGGTGTCCATACGTTTGTTCTCCATATCTTTGTCTCTATTTCTGCCCTGCAAACCGGTTCATCTGTACCATTTTTCTAGATTCCACATATATGTGTTAATATACGATATTTGTTTTTCTCTTTCTGACTTACTTCACTCTGTATGACAGTCTCTAGATTCATCCACGTCTCTACAAATGACCCAATTTCATTCCTTTTTATGGCTGAGTAATATTCCATTGTATACATGTACCACATCTTCTTTATCCATTTGTCTGTTGATGGGCATTTAGGTTGCTTCCATGAGCTGGCTATTGTAAATAGTGCTGCAATGAACATTGGGGTGCATATGTCTTATTGACTTATGGTTTTCTCAAGGTATATGCCCAGTAGTGGGATTGCTGGGTCATATAGTAATTCTATTCTTAGTTTTATAAGGAACCTCCATGCTGTTCTCCATAGTGGCTGTATCAATTTACTTTCCCACCAACAGTGTAAGAGGGTTCCCTTTTCTCCACACCCTCTCCAGCATTTATTGTTTGTAGATTTTTTGATGATGGCCATTCTGGCTGGTGTGAGATGATATCTCACTGTAGTTTTGATTTGCATTTCTCTAATGATTAGTGACGTTGAGCATCCTTTCATGTGTTCGTTGGCAATCTGTATACCTTCTTTGGAGAAATGTCTATTTAGGTCTTCTGCCCATTTTTGGATTGGGTTGTTTGTTTTTTGATATTGAGCTGCATGAGCTGCTTGTAAATTTTGGAGATTAATCCTTTGTCAGTTGCTTCATTTGCAAATATTTTCTCCCATTATGAGGTTTGTCTTTTCGTCTTGCTTATGGCTTCCTTTGCTGTGCAAAAGCTTTTAAGTTTAATTAGGTCCCATTTGTTTATTTTTGTTTTTATTTCCATTACTCTAGGAGGTGGGTCAAAAAAGATCTTGCTGTGATTTTTGTCAAAGACTGTTCTTCCTATGTTTTCCTCTAAGAATTTTATAGTGTCCGCTCTTACATTTAGGTCTTTAATCCATTTTGAGTTTATTTTTGTGTATGGTGTTAGGGAGTGTTCTAATTTCATTCTTTTACATGTAGCTGCCCAGTTTTCCCAGCACCACTTATTGAAGAGATTGTCTTTTCTCCATTGTATATCCTTGCCTCCTTTGTCAGAGATTAGTTGACCATAACTGCGTGGGTTTATCTCTGGGCTTTCTATCCTGTTCCATTGATCTATATTTCTGTTTTTGTGCCAGTACCATATTGTCTTGATTACTGTAGCTTTGTAGTATAGTCTGAAGTCAGGGAGTCTGATTCCTCCAGTTCCGTTTTTTACCCCTCAAGATTGCTTTGGCTATTCGGGGTCTTTTGTGCCTCCATACACATTTTAAGATTTTTTTGTTCTAGTTCTATAAAAAATGCCATTGGTAATTTGATAGGGATTGCGTTGAATCTGTAGGTTGCTTTGGGTAGTAGAGTCATTTTCACAATATCGATTCTTCCAATCCAAAAACATGGTATATCTCTCCATCTGATTGTGTCATCTTTGAGTTCTTTCATCAGTGTCTTATAGTTTTCTGAGTACAGGGCTTTTACCTCCTTACGTGGTTTATTTCTAGGTATTTTATTCTTTTTGTTGCAATGGTGAATGGGATTGTTTCCTTAATTTCTCTTTCTGATCTTTCACTGTTAGTGTATAGGAATGCAAGAGATTTCTGTGCATTAATTTTGGATCCTGCAACTTTACCAAAATCATTGATTAGCTCCAGTAGTTTTCTGGTGGCATCTTTAGGATTATCTCTGTATAGTATCACGTCATCTGCAAACAGTGACAGTTTTACTTCTTCTTTTCCAATTTGTATTCCTTTCATTTCTTTTTCTTCTCTGATTTCTGTGGCTAGGACTTCCAAAACTTTGTGGAATAATAGTGGTGAGAGTGGACATCCTTGTCTTGTTCCTGTTCTTAGAGGAAATCCTTTCAGTTTTTCACCATTGAGAATGATGTTTGCTGTGGGTTTGTCGTATATGGCCTTTATTATGTTGAGGTAGGTTCCCTCTATGCCCACTTTCTGGAGAGTTTTTATCATAAATCAGTGTTGAATTTTGCCAAAAGCTTTTTCTACATCTATTGAGATGATCATATGGTTTTTATCCTTCAGTTTGTTAATATGGTGTATCACATTGATTGATTTGCATATACTGAAGAATCCTTGTGTCCCTGGGATACATCCCAGTTGGTCATGCTGTATGACCCTTTTAATGTGTTGTTGGATTCTGATTGCTAGTATTTTGTTGAGGATTTTTGCGGTTATATTCATCAGTGATATTGGTCTGTAATTTTCTTTTTTTGTAGTATCTTTATTTGGTTTTGGTATCAGGGTGATGGTGGCCTCGTAGAATGAGTTTGGGAGTGTTTCTTCCTTTGCAATTTTTTGGAAGAGTTTGAGAAGGATGGGTGTTAGCTATTCTGTAAATGTTTCATAGGATTCACCTGTGAAGCCATCTGGTCCTGGGCTTTTGTTTGTTGGAAGATTTTTAATTACAGTTTCAATTTCATTACTTGTGATTGGTCTATTCATATTTTCTGTTTCTTCCTGGTTCAGTCTTGGAACGTTATACCTTTCTAAGAATTTGTCCCTTTCTTCCAGGTTGTCCATTTTATTGGCATAGAGTTGCTTGTAGTAGTCTCTTATGATGGTTTGCATTTCTGCGGTTTCTGTTGTAACTTCTCCTTTTTAATCTAATTTTATTGATTTGAGTCCTTTCCCTCTTTTTCTTGGTGAGTCTGGCTAAAGGTTTATCAATTTTGTTTATCTTCTCAAAGAAGCATCTTTTAGTTTTATTGATCTTTGCTACTGTTTTGTTTCTATTTCATTTACTTCTGCTCTGGTCTTTATGAATTCTTTACTTCTATTAACTCTGGGTTTTGTTTGTTCTTCTTTCTCTAGTTCCTTTAGGTGAAAGTTTAGATTGTTTGAGATTTTTCTTGTTTCTTGAGGTAGCATTGTATTGCTACAAGCCTCCCTCTTAGAACTCCTTTTGTAGCATCCCATGTGTTTTGGATCGTCATGTTTTCATTGTCATTTGTGTCTAGGTATTTTTTGATTTCCTCTTTGATTTCTTCAGTGATCTCTTGGTTATTTAGTAATGTATTGTTTATCCTCCAAGTGTTTGTGTTTTTTACGTTTTTTTCCCTGTAATTGATTTCTAATCTCATAGTGTTGTGGTCAGAAAAGATGCTTGATATGATTTCAATTTTCTTAAATTTACTGAGGCTTGATTTGTGACACAAGATGTGATCTATCCTGGAGAATGTTCCATGTGCACTTGAGAAGAAAGTGTAAGTCTGCCATTTTTGGATGGAATATCCTATAAATATCAATTAAATCTATCTGGTCTATTGTGTCATTTAAAGCTTCTGTTTCCTTATTAATTTTCTGTTTGGATGATCTGTCCATTGGTGTAAGTGAGGTGTTAAAGTCCCCCACTATTATTGTGTTACTGTCGATTTCCTCTTTTATAGCTGTTAGCATTTGCCTTACGTATTGAGGTCCTCCTATGTTGGGTGCATATATATTTATAATTGTTATATCTTCTTCTTAGATTCATCCCTTGATCATTATGTAGTGTCCTTCCTTCTCTCTTGTAACATTCTTTATTTTAAAGTCTATTTTATCTGATATGAGTATTGCTACTCCAGCTTTCTTTTGCTTTCCATTTGCATGGAATATCTTTTTCCATCCCTTCACTTTCAGTCTGTATGTGTCCGTAGGTCTGAAGTGGGTCTCCTGTAGACAGCAATATATACAGGTCTTGTTTTTGTATCCATTCAGTGAGCCTGTGTCTTTTGGCTGGAGCATTTAATCCATTCACATTTAAGGTAATTATCAATATGTATGTTCCTATTACCATTTTCTTAATTGTTATGGGTTTCTTTTTGTAGGTCCTTTTCTTCTCTTGTGTTTCCCACTTAGAGAAGTTCCTTTAGCACTTGTTGCAGAGCTGGTTTGGTGGTGCTGAATTCTCTTAGCTTTTGCTTGTCTGTAAAGCTTTTGATTTCTCCATCGAATCTGAATGAGATCCTTGCCGGGTAGAGTAACCTTGGTTGGAGGTTCTTCCCTTTCATCACTTTAAAAATATTGTGTCACTCCCTTCTGGCTTGTAGAGTTTCTGCTGAGAAATCAGCTCTTAACCTTATGGGAGTTCCATTGTATGTTATTTGTCATTTTTCCCTTGTTGCTTTTAATAGTTTTTCTTTGTCTTTAATATTTGTCCATTTGATTACTATGTGTCTCAGCGTGTTTCTCCTTGGGTTTATCCTGTCTGGGACTCTCTGCGTTTCCTGGACTTGGGTGGCTATTTCCTCTCCCATGTTAGAGAAGTTTTCAACTATAATCTCTTCAAATATTTTCTGGCGTCCTTTTTCTCTCTCTTCTCCTTCTGGGACTCCTATAATGCGAATGTTGGTGCATTTAATGTTGTCCCAGAGATCTCTTAGGCGGTCTTCATTTCTTTTCATTCTATTTTCTTTATTCTGTTCCGTGGCAGTGAATTCCACCATTCTGTCTTCCAGGTCACTTATCTGTTCTTCTGCCTCAGTTATTCTGCTATTGATTCCTTCCAGTGTATTTTTCATTTCAGTCATTGTATTGTTCATCTCTGTTTTTTTCTTTAATTCTTCTAGGTCTTTGTTAAACATTTCTTGCATCTTCTCCATCTTTGCCTCCATTCTTTTTCTTAGGTCCTGGATCATCTTCACTATCATTATTCTGAATTCTTTTTCTGGAAGATTGCCTATCTGCACTTCATTTAGTTGTTTTTCTGGTGTTTTATCTTGTTCCTTCATCTGGAACATATTCCCCTGCCTTTTCATTTTGTCTCTCTTTCTGTGAATGTGGTTTTCGATCCATAGGCTGCAGGACTGTCGTTCTTTTTGTTTCTGCTGTCTGCCCTCTGTTGGATGAGGCTATCTGAGAGTCTTGTACAAGCTTCCTGATGGGAGGGACTGGTGGTGGTAGAGCTGGGTGTTGCTCTGGTGGACAGACCTCAGTAAAACTTTAATCTGCTTGTCTGCTGATGGGTGGGGTTGAGTTCCCTCCCTGTTGGTTGTTTGGCCTGAGGCAACCCAGCACTGGACCCTGCAGGCTATTTGGTGAGGCTAATGGTGGACTCTGGGAGGGCTCACACCAAAGAGTCCTTCCCAGAACTTCTGCTGCCAGTGTCCTTGTCCCTGCAGTGAGCCACAGCCACCCCCCACCTCTGCAGGAGACCCTCCAACACTAGCAGGTAGGTCTGGTTCAGTTTCCTATGGGGTCACTGTTCCTTCCCCCTGGGTTCTCATACGCACACTACTTTGTGTGTGCCCTCCAAGAGTGGAGTCTCTGTTTCCCCCAGTCCTGTCAAAGTCCTGAAATCAAATCCCGCTAGCCTTCAAAGTCTAATTCTCTGGGAATTCCTCCTCCTATTGCCAGGCTCCCAGGTTGGGAAGCCTGACGTGGGCTCAGAACCTTCCCTCCAGTGAGTGGACTTCTGTGGTATAAGTGTTCTCCAGTTTGTGAGTCACCCACCCAACTGTTATGGGATTTGATTTTATTGTGATTGTACCCCTCCTACAGTCTCATTGTGGCTTCTCCTTTGTCTTTGGATGTGGGGTATCTTTTTGGTGAGTTCCAGTGTCTTCCTGTCAATGATTGTTCAGCAGTTAGTTGTGATTCCAGTGCTCTCTCACCAACTGTTGTTTTAAATACTCCTTATGTATTAACTCATTTAATCTTCACATCAGCCCCATGATTTAGGTTCTATTATTATCCACATTTTACAGTTGAGAAACTGAGAGATGTTAGAGAATTTGCCCAAGGTCACACAGCCAGAAAGAACCATACTATGTAGTGCTTATGTTTCCAAGGACCTTATAAGCCACATTTCCAGATCTCAGTGTCCCCACAAAACAGCATGACTGCCTCCAGTATTTCGACGAGGTAACTGAAGCACTGAGGTGCTTGGATGACACAGCTGTCAATTGGCAGAGTCAGAGCTCCAAAGATAAACTCTTGATTTCCATCCCGGGGGAACTTTCACCAGATCACCAAAGCAAGGGGCGTAATATTCATAAAAGAAGACAATCAAAAGTTTAAAAAGAGAAAAATAAGTCAATGTCACTAGTATTCAGATAAATGTAGAATAAAGAGAATAATCATACATATAATGACGAAGATAATAAAAATTATCGTTATTTTGCCTATTCAATAGCCCCAAATCATTTTTGATAACCCAAAACATTGTTTAAAATTCAGTTAATGGAGGTTTTCATATATTAAATAAAGGGGTGCAGTTGGAGTATTTCTGAAGGGAAATTTTAAAAATACTCTTACTCGGAAATGTTATTTCTTAGAACTTATCCAAAAATATTTATGAACATGCATGAAGATTTAGCTACAGGATATTCATCATAGTGCTACTTATATTATCAAAATCATCAAGAACAATTAATAATCCCAAATAAAAGGTGCAGTAAATAAATTATGATTCAATATGCAACGTAATGCAGCTATTATATGTCGGGGTGTGATATTTAATGACATAGAATGATGTTCATGATATACGTTCATGAGCAAAACAGGCATCTAAAGTATCTGTCTGGGGGTTTCCCTGGTGGCGCAGTGGTGAAGAATCCACCTGCCAGTGCAGGGGACATGGGTTCCAGTCCTGGTCCGGGAAGATCCCACATGTCGTGGAGCACCTAAGCCTGTGAGCCACAACTACTGAGCCCATGCGCCACAACTACTGAAGCCCGCGTGCCTAGAGCCTGTGCTCCATAACAGGAGAAGCCACCGCAATGAGAAGCCCGCGCACCACAACGAAGAGTAGCCCCCGCTGGCCGCAACTACAGAAAGCACGCATGCAGCAATGAAGACCCAGCGCAGCCAAAAATAAATAAATTAAAATAAATAAATAAAGTAAAATAAAGTATCTGTATCGTGTAATATGATATTGTGATATAAGAAGAAATATGTATTTGATCTTTGTCCAGTTTCTGCTGAAGAGCTTTTTTTTTTTTTTTTATTGCCATAGGCAGGCTTCTCACTGTTGTGGCCTCTCCCGTTGCAGAGCACAGGCTCCGGACGCGCAGGCTCAGCGGCCATGGCTCACAGGCCCAGCCGCTCTGTGGCATGTGGGATCTTCCCGGACCGGGGCACGAACCCACGTCCCCTGCATCGGCAGGCGGACTCGCAACCACTGCGCCACCAGGGAAGCCCTGAAGAGCTCTTAAAACCCTTGAAATCTCCTGAGTGGTGTATACTGTTGGGTTAATGAGGTCACTTTTGGACCTCATCTAAGAGCAGGAACTGGTTGCCAGAGGAACAATCATGTGATTAGAGGGTTGGAACTCTGCGCCACAGCCCCCTGACCTCTGGAAAGGGGAGATGGGCTGGAGAGGAATCAATCACCAGTGACCAATGCTTTCAATCATCCTGCCCATGTAATGAGGGCTCCATAAAACCCAAAAGGACAGGGTTCAGAGGGCGTCCTGGTTGGTGAACCAGAACTCTTCTAAGTGCCACCGTGCTGGGTCCCAAACTCCAGAAGGATGGATGGATGCTCCTTTGTTAGGGACCTCACCTTATGGATATCTTCATCTGGCTAGTGGCTTGTATCCTTTAATATCCTTCATAATAAACTGGTAATCTAGTGAGAAAACTAATTTCCTGAGTTCTGTGAGCTGCTACGGCAAATTAATAGAACTTAAGGATGGGGTCACAGGAACCTCTAATTTATAGCCAGTTGGTCAGAAGCATAGGTGACGACTTGGACTTGGAACTGGCATCGAAGCAGAGGGAGTTATTGTGGAGCTGAGCCCTTAATCTGTGGAATCTGATGCTATCTCTAGGAAGAGAGTGTTAGAATTAGCTAAATTGTTGGACACACATATGGTGTGTGAGAATTGCTTTTTGGTGCGGGGGAAAAAAAAACACACACATTAGAATTGGGTACAGAAAATTATGTGATTACATTTTAAGGGAGAAATTATGCAACAGATAAAAGACTGGAAAAATAGAATCTAAAATATGAACAACAGTTCTTGCTCTGTGGTGTATGCTTTTCATTTTCTTACCTTTACTTACCTATATTTTCTCACTTTTATGTAATAAGTATGTATTACTTATTACTTGCAATCAGGAAATTAAATGTATACTTGCAATAAAAATAAATAAAACATATTAATTGCAATCAGGAAATAAAAAGAATGAATATTATTTTAAAAGAATGGAAGAAGTAAGGAAGGAAGGGAGTAAGGAGAGAAGAGAAGAAAAGAAAATTCAGCAAGAGGCAGGACCCTGGAAATTATTAGAAATCTCTTGCTGAGATAAATATGGTCTGAATCAGTGCTTGTAGACATCTAAGGTGCCTTGGGGGACAGTTGTGAGTCTTCTTGCCCAACTTGACCAGCTAACTAGAACACATCAACCATCGTTCTGCTTGTGACTAGGTAGCCAGACACATTTGGGAGTTGAGAACTTGCCCAGTCAACACCCCAAAGCACTACCCATCCACACATCTCCTGGCCCACCTCACTTCCCACTATGGTAAAGTTCAAGAAGGAAAATGAATAGAACTGTGAAAATTAATAAAGAGAACCCACACTAAAATGGAATCTGGAGGTGAGGAGGGGGAGATCTCAGGAAGATATCACTCCACCTCAATACAGATCCCCCTAGGAAGAGACATACTGTGCACCTCTGACCAGAAATGACACGACTTTACCACAAGAAAGATTTCCTCCTTGCCTGGCAACAGCTCAGCCAATCAGAGACTATCATTACTCAGCCAATTAAAAGCCACTACATAACAAACTCCCAGTTTCCTCCAATGGACTTTTGTTTATAACAGTGCCTTCTAACTTCCCCTTTGCCTCTATAAAAGAGTTTCCTTTCCTTTTACCAGACTTGCATGTGGTTTGCCATAGTTGCATGTCCCCAATTGTGATTCTTTGCTGCTCCCAAATAAATCTCTGGTTTTGCTGGTAAAATATCTGGTTGTTTTATTGTTTTAGGTTAACAGAATCATTACTTTTGAAACCCCTCACCTGCTCAACTTTCTATTTTTTTCCACAGCACTTATCATATTCTAACATACTGTATAGTCTATTTACTAATTTGCATATTGTTTACTATCTATCTGCCCCTGCTAGAATGCAAGCTCCATGAGGGTGGGATCTTTGTTCTGTTCACTAATGGATCCCAGGAAACTAGAAAATGCTTGGCAAAGTTGCTCAATAAATATTAGTTGAATAAAGGGCTCTAGAATGCTGTGAGGGTTCTGAAATGTTTGTAAGGATCTACAATATCTTAGGATTCCAGAACAAAGTATGAGCCACTCAGAGGATTGCCTTGGCTCCTTCCTGTGTCCCTTTGAGGCTAACATCCCCACTGGAAGATGCCAAAGTCACACCTTGACTTACATGGGAGGGTAAGAGGTGGTATTCTTCACGAAGATCCATGGTTCTGCAGGCTGCGGTGGAGCAAACCTCAAGGATCCAAGAGGGGGCCTGGCAAAAGGGACTCCCAGGAAAACAGCCACAGGCTGTGCAAAACCTTCTAAGCTGACGTATTTCCCCAGGACTCTGCCCTGCGCGGTGTCCACAACAGGCGGTGAGGGTGGTTGCCCTGCTGGACATTGAGAGGAAATGAGAACATGTCAGTGGTGAAGGTGTGAACTGGATTCTGGGTGAATTTTGTTACTTTTGCCACGTGATCTTGAATGTCCCCTCAACTCTCTAAGCCTCAGTTTCTTCTTATGTAAGAGAGAGTGAAGCTAACTGTCCTTCCTAACTCACAGCGCTATCTGAAGGAGCGAATTGGAATTGGAGGTATAACAGCATCAAATAAGACATAAATGCAAAAAGAAGAGCCACTGGGAATGAAGAGGGCATTCAGTTTCCACACTTAGGAGCATCTAGAAACAATCACTGGATGCTGGTGCCGAGCTGCACGCTGGATGAGAGGATGAACAAGAGCAGGTTGCTCTTCTCAGAAATCTGGCCTTATGTGGAGGATGAGCCACATACATACCTGACCCTACTGCTGGGAAGAAAGTGGTCCGTGTCCTGAGAGACGTACCAAGTAAGGTGCCATAGGAGACAGAAGAGGGAGCGAGGCCTTCTGACTGGTGGCTTCATGGAGGCAGTGACCTTGGAGCTGGGACTTGCAGTAGTGGAAGGAGTGACAAGGGGAGGTGGAAGAGGGTGCTTAAAGGTATAAACAGAGATGAGATTGTGCAGAGGTGAGGCTCTGTGACAGCAAAGTGCAAGACCTGCTTGAGGAAGAGCGATTGGCCCATTTGGGTCAGGAAGAGTAATGGGGGAGGAACATAATCCTGGATGAGACAGATTCATGTCTGGAAGGGTCTCAAACGCCAGGCCAGTGATTCGGGCTTTGTTTAGTGGGTAAATGAGCAGCAGTGAACCGTCCTGGAGTAAAAGAGAGTGACACAATCAGCTTGAAGAGGCCCCTTCTGCTGGCTCTGAGCACGGTCATCCAGAGGGAGCGAGATGGGCCCAGAGTCCATCTGTCCCCTTCTCGTGGAGCAGACAGTTCTTTCTCACTGAGCTGAAATGCGTCTCCCTGAAGCTGCCACATCAGTCCTGGTCCTACCTGCTCTGGGACATCCTGCACCTTCATGTGACAGGCAGCCTTAGTGACCCATGTTCATACCCATCCCTCAAGTCTTCTCTTGTCCGTCCTCAACAGCTTCAGTTTGTTTAAGCATCCTAACAGGAAACGATTTCCAGCCTCTCATCCTCCCAATTGTTCCCCTTTATACATAGACACAAGGTCAACCTCTCTCTCAAAGTATGTGGCCAGAATAGAAAAGAATAACCTAGATTTGGTCTTACGGACAAATCCGATGATAACCTTCAAGAGAGATGAAGTGGACAGATGTCCAAATGGCAAGGGTGAAAAAGTGGGCGATTGGCTGAGAGGTATAGGCAATACTGGTAACAGCAGCAGTTACTTGTGTTATACGTAATGTTTGTATATTGAGCACTTACTATGTGCTACATGGGCATTCCAGTTCCTTTAAACTAATCTTCACAAAAGCCTTGCTAGGTAGACATCAACATGCCCATTTTTCAGATGAAGTAACTGAGGAAATGGAGGCAGCCAGTATGGACTTTCTTTTTTAAAAAATTTTATTTATTTTTGGCTGTGTTGGGTCTTGGTTTCTGTGTGTGGGCTTTCTCTAGTTGTGGTGAGCGGGGGCTACTCTTCATTGCAGTGCATGGGCTTCTCATTGGGTGACTTCTCTTGTTGCAGAGCATGGGCTCAAGGCACGTGGCTTCAGTAGTTGCAGCGTATGGGCTCAGTAGTTGTGGCATGCGGGCTCTAGAGTGCAGGCTCAGCAGTTGGGGCGCACGCGCTTATTTCCACAGCATGTGGGATCTTCCCAGACCAGGGCTCAAACCCGTGTCCCCTGCATTGGCAGGCGTATTCTTAACCACTGTGCCACCAGGGAAGTTCCCAGTATGGACTTTCTAAAGATGGAAGTGGCATGGCCCTGCCAGGGGGTAAACAGCAGTTTACCCATAATTTGGTTCTTACTCTGCTCTTACCCTCAGTTCCAGGCCTCTCACAGTGTCATAGGCCCAGGAAGAAGAGAAAACCCAGTGGAGCCTGGGCTGTCAGTGCACTGACAGCCAGAGCACTGGCTCTGGACTCAGGAGTTAGAGATAGAATTCAGAGCATGATTTTCCGGTTGACCTTGGGCATGTACATTTCCCTCTCTGAGTCTCAGTTTCGCCATCTATAAAATGGCACAGATGCATTCTGAGGTCCCTTGCCGCACCCTTGTATTAACCAGGTCTTTTATGTTCTGTATTCTGATGCCTTGACATCTGGGGCCTTGCTGATTCTGGAGGGACTGCCCCTCCCAGAGTTCGCCAATCCCTAATGATAGGAATGAACTTCCCCTTCAAGCGTGCCAGAGCCTGTACCCCAACTACCTTCTTTACCAGGCCCTCCACATCTGGCCACTATCATCCTGCCCTAATCACTCCAGGCCAAGTACCTGACAACTGTGCAGTCCCTAAGCCCCAGAACCTGTTGAAATTGGCTACTTTGCCAATCCCAAACCTGCTTATCCTGCCTCACCTCTTCCTTCCCCCCAGCAACCAAGATAAAGCCCCTCAACCCCAGTTCCTCCTTCTTCCCTGTGTCTCATGACCCACCCAGGGCTTCACCTCCAGGCCCCCCATGGTAGTTCCGTACTCCTTCCTCTGGGGAAATTGAGTCATAAACCATCTTTTCAATGACAGCTGGTTCCTGATCTGTGGGCCTTAGAATACCCCAAATTGTCTATTAATACACTGTCTCTTTTTTTCTGGCTGCCCTGAGAGGCATGCGGGATCTTAGTTCCCCGGCCAGGGATCAAACCTGCGCCCCCTGCAGTAGAAGTGCAGAGTCTTTAACCACTGGACCGCCAAGGAAGTTCCAATACACTTTTTTTTTTTTTCAATACACTGTCTTTTAAAACAACTTCTTTATCCCTTTTTTGCACTCTCTCCATTCCAGGCACTCTCTCAGAAACAACAGCCCATTTCAACCTCACAAGAGCCTAATGATGTGGATACAGCTTTCACCCCCATTTTATAGAGGGGGAAACTGAGGCACAGAAAAAGGAAGTCCTTTGCCTAAGCTCACAGTGCTAGTAAGTGCTGAGCTGGGATGCAAACCCACACACTCTGCCTCCAGAGGCGGTATTAATATTCTGGTAAGCTAAGCTCCAGGATTTGGCCACGTCCGTATTAGTAATCAAGGGGAAAAGCTATGGAACTCTCCCAAGTCCTCAACTGGAGGTTGAGGTTAGCTGGTTGTCCAACCGGGAGGTTAGCTGGTTGTCCTCCTCCGGTGTGGCGGCGTGCAGCCGAGTCTAGGGTGTTTATCGTCCACTGTGTCTCCTGCTGCGGGGGACCAGCTGGGCTAGACGGTCCAAGTCCACAGAGCGTGCGCTGCTGCAGAACCGCCCCTGTCACTCCTTCCCCTTGTCCCACACAAGGATTTCCAAAGGTCCCCCGCTATTTGAATTTAGGAGGACTCACCCCAAGCCGTGAAAATGGTGAGGGAGGACAAGACCAGAGCGAAGAGCCACATCGTGGAAGGACAGCAGCTCCTGTGCCCGCAGGTCTCGGCCCTGCTCAGAGGGGCTGTTCCAGTCCCCGCCCCCAGTCCCCGCCCCCAGCTCTCTGCACAGGCTCCCGCCCCAGTTGCTCAGTAGCCTAATCTGGAAATAACAGAAAAGCTCTCCCACCCTTCCCCGTGGGCTGCTGTTTAGGGCTGTAAGCCACGCCCACCCAGAATTTACCTTCTTTTAAATCAAGAGCCCGGACTTTACTCTCCAATTACAGGTAGCCACCTACCGGTTCAACGATTTGTTTCATAAGTGTTTCTCCCTTCCTGGACTCTAACCTTAGTGTACTGTGGGCTACCAAGGCAGACACAAGCACACAGAGGCCTTTGGACAAGGGGAGGCTGTGGTCTGGGGTCCTCAGAACAACTTGAAAACTTTCAGAGCAACTCCCAGACCCACAGCTGCCCAGCTGGGGAATTAAGGGCAAATCTTTTCATTTCCCTGGGCTTCTATTTCACAGAGTTCCATGCTCTTATTTTAGAAACATCTTAAATCTCATTCAGTCTCCCTTCTGATGCCTAAATTGACTTCACAGTATTCCTGCCAAGTGACTCAGCCTCCTGTTGCACACCTGCAGGGTCAGGGAACTATTACCTCTCCAGGCAGGGATCTTTGGACAGAATGTTCTTACAATAAAGGGACTCCATCTCTCTATAGTCTTTGGTTCTAATTATTCATTCATCCATCCCTCCATCTTTCCTTCCATTTATTCATTATTTCATTTATTCATTCATTCTCCAAACATTTACCAAATACCTGGCACTCTGCTAAGTGCAATGGATACAAAGATAAATTCAAGACATGTTCCATCTCCTGGAGGAACTCACTATGTAATAAATAAGACAGATGCAGGGAGAGGTGATAGGTAGATTGCAGTGCAATCTGAAAGCACCAAAGTAGAGGGATACAAAGTGCTCTGAGTACACCTGTGAAAGTGCCACTTACTCACTAGGGACACAAGGAAAATGCTCAAAGCCTGTTTTATAGAATTACTAAATGTTGAACAGTAGGACATTCTCTAAATACATTCTGGTACAGCTGGCTAAGGAAATACTATGCTTTCACTCAAACTAGTGAAGCACACCTCTATTTATTTAGTTAGTTATTTTTGGCTGCGTTGGGTCTTTGTTGCTGTGCGTGGGCTTTCTCTAGTTGAGGCGAGCGGGGGCTGCTCTTTTTTGCGGTGCGCGAGCTTCTCACTGGGGTGGCTTCTCTTGTTGCAGAGCACGGGCTCTAGGTGCGGGGGCTTCAGTAGTGGTGGCACGCGGGCTCAGTAGTTGTAGCGCATGTGCTTAGTTGCTCTGTGGCATGTGGGATCTTCTCTGACCAAGGCTCGAATCCGTGTCCCCTGCATTGGCAGGCGGATTCTTAACCACTGAGCCACCAGGGAAGTCATACACACCTCTATTTATTGACAAGGAAAGGCAGTCATGATCTATTGTGAAGGGGAAAAAAACAGATTATAATATAATTATGACTGCTTTAGGAAACAGTTTGGCAATTCCTCAAAAATCAAACACAGGGATTTCCCTGGCGGTCCAGCGATTAAGACTCCATGCTTCCGCTGCAGGGGGTGCGGGTTCGATCCCTGAGGATCCTGCATGCCACGTGATGAGGCCAAAAAAATTTAAAAATGAAAAAAAATCAAACACAAAGTTACCAGATTTCCCAGCAATTCCACTCCTAGGTATATACCCACAACAGCTGAAAACATATCTATACAAAAACTTGTACACAAATAGCTGCATTAGTCACAACGGCCCGAAGTGGAAAGAACCCAAATATCCAGGAACTGATGAATGGACAAACAAAATAATATCTATCTCTACAATGGAATATTATTCAGCCATAAAAAGAAATGAAGTACTGGTACATGCTAAACATGGATGAACCTTGAAAATATTACGCTAATGTAAGAAGCCAGACATGAAAGGACATATATTGTATGATTCTATTTGTATGAAATGTCCAGATTAAGCAAATCCATAGAGGCGGAAAGTAGTTTAGTGGCTGCCGCAGGCCTGGGGTGGGGGAATGACGTGCGGCTGCTAATGCATGGAGCCTTCTCTTTGAGGTGATGAAAATGTTCTGGGATTACATAGTGGTGATGGTTGCACAACCCTGTGAATATACTGAAAACCACTGAAGTGGACGCCTCAGAAAGGTGAATTTTATGGTGTGTGGATAATCTTTCAATAAATAAATATTTTTAAAAATCTAGGGCTTCCCTGGTGGCACAGCGGCTGGGAGTCCGCCTGCCAATGCAGGGGACACGGGTTCGAGCCCTGGTCTGGGAAGATCCCACATGCCGCAGAACAACTGGGCACGTGTGCCACAACCACTGAGGCTGCACGCCACAACTACTGAAGCCTGCGAGCCTAGAGCCCGTGCTCCGCAACAAGAGAAGCCACCGCAATGAGAAGCCCACGCACCGCAACGAAGAGTAGGCCCCGCTCACCTCAACTAGAGAAAGCCCAGTGCAGCAACAAAGACCCAACGCAGCCAAAAATAAATAAATAAATTTATAAAAAAAATTTTTAAAAATAAATAAAAAATCTAGTCATGTACAATATCCCATTATAATATAAAAAATATCTTTCTTTGGGGAGGAAAAATTTTGGAAGGTTATACCTCTAACTTGTGTTGCAACAGCCATTTCCTGGCTATAATATTGCGTGTGTTTTTATTAGTATTTTCCACTTTTATTCACTCAGACATTCATTTGACAAATATTTACGGAGCGCTCACAGTGTGAGAATGACCGTGCTGAGGGCTTTGTATGCAGGATCTCACTTAGTTCTCAAAATAAACCTCTGAATTGATACTATGATCTCCCAGTGCTCAGTGAGGACAAGGAAATGGCCCACAGTCACAAAGCAAGTAAGAGGAAGAGCTGAGAATTGAACAAAAGCTGCACAGTGTTATAGACCTTACTCTAAACATTGTGTTAACCGGAGTCGTGAGATGTGAACTTTGTTCTTGTCCGTGGAGAGGGAGCAGATGTGAAGGGGTTGTCTCTAGGGCAGAAGACTGAAAAGGTAGCTGTGCCTTCTCCATGCTTGCACTGTTTCCCAACTGTCATTTGTCAAAACTGACCTTGTCCAGGCCAGACCAATATTAACATTAGGAAGAATTGGGCAACCATAAAGCACATGACAATCTTAGAAAAGCTCATGGGTTCTTGGCCAACGTCATAGGTTGTAGCTGAAATGAAGCTTTTGGAGATCCAAGTTCTAAGAGTGATGCTCATCTGCACCCATTCTAGCCACTGTGGCAGGCCGGCGAGGGGTGAGTTTGGGACAGCAGTAGAGTCAGGCCCCAGAGGTGACTGCTTCTACAAAGATTGACCTGGGCTGGGCTCCTCCCTTTTACCAGGAAAGAAACATGGGTCCTAAAGAACACCCTAATAAAGAACACCCCTATCTCTATCCACACTGAACAACCCAGGCTGTCTTCCTAAGCAGAAAACAAAGCTGTTTCTAATCACTTTGCACTCATACACTCACACACGTGCGTGCACGCATGCGTGCGAGCGCGCACACACACACACACATACACACACACACACACACAGAGCTGTTAAGGCAAAATCATCCTGCCTTTTGCCCTGGCCAGCTGGCCTTTGCAACTTGAGACAGACCTGGCTCTTAGACTATGAAGACTGCCGGATGCTGTCTTAGCAAAATATAAAAGGTAAGGATGAATTATTCTCCCAGCCCCACTGTTCCATCACATGCCCTCTTGTGACACCCACAGTTCCGCAAACACGCGCAGCTATGCCCAGACCTTGAAGTGTCTGCAGCCTGCATGCCCACTCCTGGCTCACGATGACTCTGCAGAAATGGGTAAGGCATCAAGCCAGACCTCAGTTTGCTTAACCTGTGCCCGCTCCCTGGGTCGCACCAGCTGTAAGTGATACAGCTCTTGTTTCAGTGGCATTTGATAGAGATTACAGCTTTTAACTTGGGAAACTCCCATATGGAACTAGTCTGAAGAGGAAAATCCTATACTGGCCTTAATGCCTAAGTAGCTGGGCAGGTCTTGGGAAAGAAGACACCCCTAAGCTCCAAATCAGACCCCTGCCATCTCCATCAATTCACTCAACAGATACATGGAAAGCACATACTAGAACAAGCACTAGACAAGTCTGAGCCCATGTTCTACTGGACCATTCAACTGGACTCTGTCCATTAATCATGGGATTAATCAGGCAGAGTCTTCATGGTGGCGAACGCTGCACTGGCGGACCAGAGGTCTGAAAACCCACAGGGTGACTTCGGAACGTCCCTTTTGGAAAGGGAGTGGTGAGAGGCAGGGGTGGCGATGGCTGAGGTGATCCCTCATGCGCCATCCACCTTGGATCAACATTCTATGAACCTGGAATTCTATGAAATTTTTCAATGCAGCCTAGACATATACAGTGTTTCTGGAATCTGTTATTCTCATGCTAACATCACATTTTTAGCCATATCAGCATACCGTCTGTACTATTATGAGCAGTTTTCTTTTTTTTTTTTAATTTATTTTTGGCTGTGCTGGGTCTTTGTTGCTGCACGCAGGCTTTCTCTAGTTGTGGCGAGCGGGGGCTACTCTTCGTTGCGGTGTGCGGGCTCCTCATTGCGGTGGCTTCTCTTGTTGCGGAACACGGGCTCTAGGCATGCGGGCTTCAGTAGTTGTGGCCCATGGGCTCAGTAGTTGTGGCTCATGAGCTCTAGAGTGCAGGTTCAGTAGTTGTGGCGCATGGGCTTAGTTGCTCCGCAGCATATGGGATCTTCCCGGACCAGGGCTCGAACCCATGTGCCCTGCATTGGCAGGCGGATTCTTAACCACTGCGCCACCAGGGAAGTTCCTATGAGCAGTTTTCTTAAATGAATTAATTCTTTTTGTTTTAATGCAATTGTTCAAAAAAATTTTACCCATTTCCATAAATGGAAGATTATAAATTGTCATGAATTAAAGGTGTTAAAAAGGTAAAAATTCAACTGAGTAAAATTTAAAGATCTTATTGGCTCTATTCAATAATTAATGAATCGGGCAGTATCCCATACAGCAGAAAGAAAGATGCTCAGAGAGCTATACAAAATGAAAGACTCTTACAGGCAGAAGCAGGTGGGACAAGGAAGTTACTAAATAAGAGTGCATTTTTTGTGGCATGCTCACCTTACACTAAGGGGTGGCAGGGGTCTATCAGGCCAATGACCTCACTGGTTCTGACCAGGCAATTCCGGATTGACATAAATCACAGCAAGATCTTTTTTGACCCATCTCCTAGAGTAATGAAATAAAAACAAAAATAAACAAATGGGACCTAATTAAACTTAAAAGCTTTTGCACAGCAAAGGAAACCATAAACAAGACAAAAAGACAACCCTCAGAATGGGAGAAAATATCTGCAAATGAAGCAACTGACAAGGGATTAATCTCCAAAATATAACAACAGCTCATGAAGCTCAATACCAAAAAGACAAACGACCCAATCAAAAAAAGGGCAGAAGACCTAAACAGACATTTCTCCAAAGAAGACATACAGATGGCCAAGAGGCACATGAAAAGATGCTCAACATCACTAATTATTAGAGAAATGCAAATCAAAACTACAATGAGGTATCACCTCACACCAGTTAGAATGGGCATCATCAGAAAATCTACAAAGAGCAAATGCTGGAGAGGGGGTGGAGAAAAGGGAACCCTCTTGCACTGTTGGTGGGAATGTAAATTGATGCAGCCACTATGGAGAACAGTATGGAGGTTCCTTAAAAAACTAAAATAGAATTACCATATGACCCAGCAATCCCACTCCTGGGCATATACTTGGAGAAAACCATAATTTGAAAAGATACATGCACCCCAAGGTTCATTGCAGCACTATTTACAATAACCAGTTCATGGAATGGTCATCAATAGATGAATGGATAAAGATGTGGTACATATATACAATGGAACATTACTCAGCCATAAAAAGGAACGAAATTGTGCTATTTGCAGAGACATGCATGGACCTAGAGACTGTCATACAGAGTGAAGTAAGTCAGAAAGAGAAAAACAAATATCCTATATTAACGCATATATGTGCAATCTAGAAAAATAATACAGATGAACCTATTTGCAAAGCAGAAATAGAGACACAGATATAGAGAACAAAGGACACCAAGGGTGAAAAGGGGGTGGGATAAATTGGGAGATTGGGATTGGCATGTATACCCTACTATGTATAAAATAGATAACTAATGAGAACCTATTGTTTAGCACAGGGGAAAAAAAAAGAAGGTACAATCTGTTTGTTAACCTTAAAAATGCATTCCAATATACAGTAGGTGCAGGCAAATACTGTTTGGTTCCACTTATACAAGGTACCTTGAATAGTCAAATTCATGGAGTACGAAAGTACATTTGTAGATGCCAGGGGCTAGGGGGTTGGGGGCATGGGGAGGGGGAATGGGGAGTTAATGTTTAATGGGGACAGAGTTTCAGTTTAGGAAGGTGCAAAATGCAGTAGATGGATGACGGTGAGAGTTGCACAGCAATGTGAATGTACTTAGTGCCACTGAACTGTACAGTTAAATATGGTTAAAACAGTATGTTTTATATTATGTGACTTTTACCACAATAAAAACAAATTTTTAAAGGGGGGGATGGCAGGGGTCTATCAGACCAGTGACCTCACTGGTGCTGACCAGGCAATTCCAGATTGACCCGTTTAACATTTTACTCCTGGGAGAAGTTGAACTATAATTAAGTCAGATATTAAACCTGTTTGGTGACGTGTGCTTAGTGCAAGTGATTCCATTTGGGGACTGTTGTCTCTTTTGACAATTTTCTGCTTTTGGTCAGAGTCTCAGCTTAACTGAGAGACGTGATAAAAATTTAAGGCATTGGTGCCACTCCCAGCTGCCACTCTGAAGTTTTTGCTGATCCTCTGTGTGTATTCACAGGTCATGATGTTCTTTGCTGAATCTCTGTTGTATTCAGAGGTCATGATTTTCGATTCACATTTTTTTAGTTGGTTATTCTCTTTGTTCCTTTTCTGATGTTCCAGTCTTAGGGAGATTAGCTACGAATATGTATCTAAGATTTTGAGGGGCTACAACACACCAGGGAGATTACTATGATTATTAGAAGCAGGATAATTCCCAATGTCTAGAGTGTACTTTAAAGCCGTGGTCCCCAAGAACCTAAATCAATCAAAATCAAATAAGTCAAGGAAAGACCCCATTGAAAGGGTCACTTTCTTAAGGCATGTGGCTTGCTCAGTGATCTCATGCTCAACTGATGTTCAGCTTCCCCAGAAGTGTTAATCCAGGTGCCTCAAGTGTCGTGGTCCACAGCACAGACACCTACTTGTTCAGCTAAAAGATAATCACTGGCAGTTTTATTATCAGAAACAACCTGTCCAATACATACACTACCAAATGTAAAACAGTTAGCTAGTGGGAAGCTGCTGCACAGCACAGGGAGATCAGCTCGGTGCTTTGTGACTGCATGGAGGGGTGGGATAGGGAGGGTGGGAGGGAGACGCAAGAGGGAGGGGATATGGGGATATACGTATACGTATAGCTGATTCACTTTGTTATACAGCAGAAACTAACACACCATTGTAAAGCAATTATACTCCAATAAAGATGTTAAAAAAACAAAACAAACAAACAAAAAACAACCTGTCCAGAGAGTCTAAGGATTTTTGTTGGGCAACCATTATGTTAGCAGAAGATCCTGCAATACTTTGAACAGTTGAGGAGAGGTTTCAGATCATAGCCTCATTTGCACTTACTCCTCCCCGGGAGAGTAGTAATCTGCCACAGGAAGCTAATCTTGAATGATGAATGCCTTCTGATAATTCCCAGTTGAGTCTGTGTCTCAGGGCTAGAAAGGCATCAGCCATGGAGGTCAATAAAATTTGAGGGTGGATAGACCACACAGGCATATTTATTCCAGTTATCCTTGCCTTGTGCCCGTCTTTTTGTACACAGTTTGGGATCACAGGCAGGGAATCAGAGACAGGGAAATGGACCCCCAGGGTCACGTTGTCCGACACAGTACAGAGGGGACTGAGTTTGTTCCAGGGAAACTGAGGCACTGGAAATCAGGGTAAGTTTGTGACAGGAAAAACTACAGAATCACCACCATCATGGCAAATCTAACTGTCATTTGGTGGTTGGATTACCATTATTTGCAATGTCCTGAGGCATTTGAGCAATGGCATTATCTTTCCAGGCCAGAGCAAGACAAAAGGTGGACAAAAGAATCATAAAATATTTTCATGGTGTAAGAATTAGGAAAAGAATGGTCAAGTAGCAAAGGAGAAATGGAATGAAACTTTCTGGATCCAATGCCTTGGTAGGAAGTAGTCTACCTCAATGTTGGCTACTTCTTTTCCTAGTCAATTTGATTTTGAGGTCTCCAGCAGGTGTGCAGTTCCTAGCGTCTAGAGGAATCCTTTTAAGTTGACAAATGAGGACCCAAAGGACTTCGCTCGTGGCACAGTGGTTAAGAATCCACCTGCCAGACTTCCCTGGTGGCACAGTGCTTAAGAATCCGCCTGCCAATGCAGGGGACACGGGTTTGAGCCCTGGTCCAGGAAGATCCCACATGCCGTGGAGCAACTAAGCCCATGTACCACAACTACTGAGCCCATGTGTCACAACTACTGAATCCTGTGTGCGTAGACCCCGTGCTCCACAACAAGAGAAGCCATTGCAATGAGAAGCCTGTGCACTGCAACGGAGGGTAGCCCCCGCTCGCCGCAACTAGAGAAAGTCTGCGTGCAACAACAAAGACCCAACGCAGCCAAAACTAAGTAAATAAATTAATTAATTAAAAAAAAAAAGGAAATGAGGACCCAAGGTTTAAGTCCCTGATATTTGGCTGTCATCTGGGTAGTCAGGAGGACCTGTTATAATGGGTTCCCTTCCAAGGAGATTAAAGGACAGTCTTTGTGCTTAGTGATTCCAAATCAGAAAGGTGGGAAAAAACTTGAAACTTTAGTTTGGAGAGTCGTAGCCAGATATTTGAGGAAACTAGAAAATTTCAGGATCCAGTCCAGTTTACAGCAACATGTCTTGGATTTATCTTTGTATCCATTGCACTTAGCAGAGTGCCAGGCATTTGGTAAATGTTAGGAGAATGAATGAATAAATGAAATAATGAATAAATGGAAGGAAAGACGGAGGGATGGATGAATGAATAATCAGAACCGAAGACTATGGAGAGATGGAGTCCCTTTATTGTAAGAACATTCTGTCCAAAGATCCCTGCCTGGAGAGGTAATGAGTTCCCTGACCCTGCAGGTGTGCAACAGGAGGCTGAGTCACTTGGCAGGAATACTGTGAAGTCAATTTAGGCATCAGAAGGGAGACTGAATGAGATTTAAGATGTTTCTAAAATAAGAGCATGGAACTCTGTGAAATAGAAGCCCAGGGAAATGAAAAGATTTGCCCTTAATTCCCCAGCTGGGCAGCTGTGGGTCTGGGAGTTGCTCTGAAAGTTTTCAAGTTGTTCTGAGGACCCCAGACCACAGCCTCCCCTTGTCCAAAGGCCTCTGTGTGCTTGTGTCTGCCTTGGTAGCCCACAGCACCCTAAGGTTAGAGTCCAGGAAGGGAAAAACACTTATGAAACAAATTGTTTGAAGAGTCTCCGGCCACCTGTAATTGGAGGGTTTAGTCCTGGCTGTCAGTATAAAAGAGGGGAAACTCTGGGGCGGGGAGAGTGTGTCTTAGAGGTGGCCGGGGGTTCGGGGGAGTAGGAGCTTGCAGCCAGAGCTAGAGAGGGCGGGACTGGAGGGGGGCAGAGCTGAGGGGTGGGACCGTACTGCCTCTCCAAACTCCTAGAGACCTGTAGGCATGCGAGCTGCTCTTCTGTACTGTGGCTCTTTGCTCTGGTCCTGACCTCCCTCTCCACTTCCACAGCTTGGCATGAGTCCTGCTGAAATGCAAATAGCAGGGTGACATTTTGAAATCTTTGTCTGGGACGAGGTGCCAGAGATGCATACAGGGCCAAAGTTCCCTAGCAGTGGCTCACCCTCTGGGCTTGGAGCTTTGAGTCCAGCCAATCTGGTGGCAGGAGACAGAGGGGAAGGTAAACACCATGAGACACAGCTGCACGGGCCATGTGCAGGAGGGACATCAGCTGACCTCCCGCCTTGCTGTTGAGAACTTTGGAGAGTGCCTACTATTTTCCTCTTGATTATCAGTATGCATGAGGCCAAATCATGGAGAGTGGCATACCAGAATATTAATACCGACTCTGGAGCCATAGTGCGTGTGTTTGCATTCCAGCTCAGCACTTACTAGCTGTGTGTCCTGAGGCAAGAACCTTCCCTTTTCTGTGCCTCGGTTTTGTATTTCTAAAATGGGGGTGACAAGTGTATCTACCTCATTGGGCTACTGCGAGGTTGAAATGGGTTGCTGTTTCTAAAGAGTGCCTGGAATGGAGAAAGAAAAATAAAGTAATTCATAAATAAAGGGGTTGTTTTAAGATATAGTGTATTAATAGACAGTCTGAGGTGTGGTAAGGCCACGGATCAGGAGCCAACTGCCACTGAAAAGATAGTTTGTTACTCACAGCTCCCCAGAGGAGGGGGCGTGACACCACCATGGTGGGCCACAGCTGAGGCACCGGGTGCATCAGGAGGCAGAGGAAGGAACGAGGAATTGGGCGCAAGAACCTTTATCTTGGTTGCTGGGGGCAAGGTCGAGGTGAAGCAGAATAAGCAGGTTTGGGATTGGCAAACTAGCCAACTGCAATGGGCTCTGGGGCTTAGGGAGTTCCCACAGTTGTCAGGTACTTGGCCTGGAGTGATTAGGGCAGGATGATAGTGGCCAGATGTGGAGGGCCTGGTAGAGAAGGTAGTTGGGGTACAGGCTCTGGCACGCTTGATGGGGAAGTTCATTCCTATCATTAGGGATTGGCGAACTCTGGGAGGGGCAGTCCCTCCAGAATCAGCAAGGCCCCAGATGTCAAGGCATCAGAATACAGAACATAAAAGACCTGGTTAATACAAGGGTGCGGCAAGGGACCTCAGAATGCATCTGTGCCATTTTATAGGTGGGGAAACTGAGACTCAGAGAGGGAAATGTACATGCCCAAGGTCAACCGGAAAATCATGCTCTGAATTCTATCTCTAACTCCTGAGTCCAGAGCCGGTGCTCTGGCTGTCAGTGCACTGACAGCCCAGGCTCCACTGGGTTTTCTCTTCTTCCTGGGCCTATGACACTGTGAGAGGCCTGGAACTGAGGGTAAGAGCAGAGTAAGAACCAAATTAGGGGCAGATTATTCCCTTACTGCTGTTTACCCCCTGGCAGGGCCATGCCAGTTCTACCTTTAGAAAGTCCATACTGGCTGCCTCCATTCCCTCAGTTACCTCATCTGTAAAATGGGCATATTAATGTCTACCTAGCAAGGCTTTTGTGAAGATTAGTTTAAAGGAACTGGACTGCACATGCAATAATTTAAAAGTTATTAAGAATTTCAAGATGGCAACAGCAGAGTACTAAAGCTACCACGGAGCCTGGAGGCTTCTGAGTGGGTACTGTGTGACAGCACAGGTCTCACACCCATGACAGAGCTGGTGACAGAGCTGGGATAGGACCCTTGCCAGTTTGGCTCTAGAATCTAAGTCCTTAAGTGCAAAGTAATCCTTCCTTCCTACACAGACCATGGTTTAAAAATCTTTACCTGGGCTTCTCATCTTCCTTCAGGGATGGAGCTGGACGACAACCCCAGGGCCAGACTCCCAGCACTTTTCCCAAATAATGGTGACTGTGCCTGAGCTGACACTTCCAGGGACAGCATTCGGACTGATCCCTTGGCTCTTGCAGCCTCTAGAGCCCCAACCATGCAGCGGCTGCTTGGGTGGGAGCTTCCCATATCTTATTCCTCCTCTTCAAACTGAGATTTAATGCCTTCTTGTCAGGTGGACTCCCCAGCCTCCAAGATGGAACTAATCCAGGACCTGGCACCTTGGAAGTGCTAAGGAGACTTCACTCACAGAGCATTTCTCTGAAGAGTATCTATCTTTTGCCTCTTACCTGGGCTAATCAAAGACTCTAACCAGTTCTCCCTGCTGCTGTTCTCCACCCTGCAGAGCCAGAGAGATTCATCTCAATGGCCACAGTTGTTTTCACATCTCTCTGTACGTGTCCTTTGCCATGTGATTTTGCAGCTGCACTCATGAAGAGTCTGGGCCGGCCGCTTGACTCGCTTTGATAATAAAACACAGCAGACGTGATGGTGTGCCAGCTCTCAGCTCTGGATATAAGAGGCCTTGCATACAAATACTTACTCTCTTGCGCCCCTGTGACCGCCATGTGAACAAGTCCAGCTGAGACTGCTGGAGAATGAGACAGCACCTGGAGGCAACAAAGACCAGCCAGCCTCTGGCTGACCCACAGATGCAGACACTTGCGTGAGCCCAATCAAGATCAGCAGAGGCTGGTCCAGATCAGCAGTACTTGCTTGGTAGCCCACAGACTCGGGAGCCAAATATATGGTTGTTGTTTTCAGTTTGGGGGTGGTTTGTTACACAGCAATTGCTCACTGATACACTATATAACACCCAAGTCTGATCACATTACTCCACCAATTTAGAGCTTTTCAGCGACTCCCCACCACCCTCTGGAAAAAGTTCCATCACCTTATCCAGAATAGGAGGGCCCTTGTCTTCTGGATTTTATGTCCCTCTGCAGCCCTTTCACTTAGACCCTTCAAATCTGCAAATCCTTGTATTCCCTGTACTGCTTCATACTTCTGTGCTGTCACTTTTGTGACTCTCATGACCTGGAATTTCCCTCATGACTCAGCTCAAGTGTCATCGGTAATGGGGAGCCCTGTCTCCCTAGGTGGGATTCTGTGTGTGATTTCACTGCCAGGTCATGAAATGGCCTCGTCTCATTCATCTGTAAACCCAACCACCCACTGAGGGCTGACCATGTTCCAGATACTTGTCTAGGCACTGGATATACAAATAAAAGTAAGTGGTTGTGACCTCCTGGCCCCAAAGTTGTTGGTCCCCTGAAAGATCAGTTTGACAAATTGTGGTGAGTGCAGTGACAAGGATAGGTTCAGAAAGGCTTTTTTTAGAGGTGACATCTTGAGGGACAAACAGGAATTAGTCAGTTTCAGAGAAATGCACAGGTATGAGGCCCAGGGGGCTGGGTGTGCTTGGGGACACACCTGCAGGTAGTACAGGATGACTGGAGCAGAGAGGCAGGGTGGGCTGAGGAGGGGGAGTTTGGATTTACCTTGAAGGCAATGGGAGCCACTAGAGGGCTTTAAAGAAGCATGCAATAGGTGCTCAATAAATGTTTCCTTATTAGCACACTGTCTGTCTTCTCCATTAGACCGAGAGTTCCCGAGGACAGGGTTATTCCTTCTTTGTATTCTCCACTTCCTTCCTGGAATGGCTGGGTATGATTTTGATCAATGAATGAATGAGTGAATAATGCCACCCAAGATATAACAATACAAAACCCAATGGGTCGGGCTTCCCTGGTGGCGCAGTGGTTGAGAATCTGCCTGCCAATGCAGGTGACGCGGGTTCGAGCCCTGGTCTGGGAGGATCCCACATGCTGCGGAGCAACTACGCCCATGAGCCACAACTACTGAGCCTGCGTGTCTGGAGCCTGTGCTCCGCAACAAGAGAGGCCGCGATAGTGAGAGGCCCGTGCACCACAATGAAGAGTAGCTGCCTCTCACCACAACTAGAGAAAGCCCTCACACAGAAACGAAGGCCCAACACACCCAAAAATAAATAAATAAATTAAAAAAAAAAAAAAAAACCAATGGGTCTTTTCATCTAAACAAGAACCGCTTTTCACTCCCCTGGTCAGGGAGGTGTTGAGGGTTCAGATAGGCTCTGAGACGGGTCCAGAGAACAAAGACCCCTAGTCCTCTGGGCTTCCCTGAGCCTTTGCTTGGCAGCAGGAGTGTGTGCTGGTGCTACCTGGTGGCCACAGTGCTCATGTTCTATTTTGATTGTCCTCCTCCATTGCCAAGGGGCCCTGTCAGGCCAGAGAAGGGGAGCAGGAGCCTGGAGTGGGCAGAAATGCTCTGCTCAGCATGTAACCAAAATTTTGGTCCCTGTTCCCAATGCCAAATGATAATGAGGACAAGGTTTTGAGAATAAAGGAAAGAAAGAAAAGATTTTAATATAACAACACTTCTTTTAATGTACACACATCATGCTCCTATCATTTCACTAGCAAAACCAGGGCCTTCAGAACTCAGTATTAACTACAATACCATCCCACAGGGCTATCTATAGCCTTAGAAACACTTTGTGCTCTTTAGATGTGGGGGCAGCAGGAGAAAATGGAAAAGAATAGTGGCTTCTCAGGATAGCTTCACCAAAGTGCCAGTTGATCCAACCCAATTGTTTGGAGTGAGAAAAATTTCTTGTCAACTAGTCCATCATCCTTTCCAAAGTTTCACAGAAAACCCTGTACTCTTCTGCTCTTGGTACTTAGAAACATTCCAGTCTTTTAGCTCTTTGATTATTCCTTCATTCAACAAACATATGTTTTTCACTCACATCACAGTCCAAATGAGTTTTGCCAACTGCAGCTGGCCTTCCCTCATGATTTGATATCTGGCTTCTCCATCTTGTGAGGCTGAGATCTTCCAGGGCCTCCTGAGTCACCTCTGCTGTTCTAGAAGAGTCTCCTGGAGAGGCGGGAAGCAATTGGAGCTCACCCTGGGGACACAGTTGCTGGCAGGAGCCATTTTTGGTAGCTCATTCTACCACAAGCACACTGGTGCTGGCCAGTGTCATTTTGGAGTCCTTGAGATATTTACTTATTTATTTATTTATATTTATTTTTTGGTTGCCCCACATGGCTTGTGAGATCTTAGTTCCCTGACCAGGGATTGAACCTGCACTCTCTGCAGTAAAAGTGCAGGGTCCTAACCACTGGACTGCCAGGGAATTCCCTTGAGAAATATTATTTTGCCAGCAAATGAGGAGGGTAGGAGACTAACTTCTTGAAAACTACTGTCCTACTCTCTGAAAGAGGGCAGGTCTATTTAAGGAGAATTTTGAGGGTAGGGGTAACAGGACTACGTGACTGAGACCTCACTGGGCTGGTGCTGTTTCTTTCGATATATCTGTGATTCATGGCCATTGCAGTGGTCTGCCTCTGGTCAAGATGTTCTGTTTTTCTTCTGCTTGATCCTACACACCTGTGACTCAAATTAAGAAGAACTAGCCAAACAGGCTAGAACTTATCAGCATAGTTAGCAGACAGAAACAGCATGTGTACATTATTTGATTTAATGCATGAGTTAAAGGAGGTGGTCAGTTGTTAAATTTTTAACTCTATATTCAGCTACATATTCCCCACTGTCAGTTATAACCCTCCATATCTATGGCAGTGAGGACTAAAAAGTCATCTGGCTACTTCCTGCTGAACAGGGGCAATGTTAAAATTGGGGAGGATTAGAAGAGAGAAAGTTCTGGACTTTCATTTTAAAGGATTCGCTTGTCCCAAAAGGTGCTCTAGAATCCTGCAAGATAAGCAGAGAGGCTTTTTCTTTCTTTCTGGCCTGATGTCACCTTTTGTTATATTAACACCTTGGAGGGCATAAGGTTGCAGTCGGCTGCCAGGTTCTCAGTCGTACAGAAACATGTCTGAAACCACATCCGTAACAGCCATCCAGCTCTGTATTCAATGCCTGAACCATATTTACTCTACTTTGATTTTTAAATGTATACTTTTTCTCAATGGTTAAAGCAGATGTACAAGTGTATGTAATAGGACACAAACAGGCTGTTCTGGTTAGCCTAAAGTTCAAAATAATGTATAAGCCAGAATGACTTTCCCATACCTCAATATGTGAAAATTTCCTCCATCATTTTTCCCTTTTAGTTGCAAATCTCTCCATAGAAAGCACTGATAATCAATGCATTTTTCCATTGTTGTTGGAGTGGTTTACCTGCCTGCTCCAGGTCCATTCATGTCCCTCAGGGCTAGGCTTACTCTTCGTTTATACCTTTGCCTAGTTCTCCACGTTGGGGGAAAACTAATCAGATAGGACAAACAAATATAGTGAGGTATGCTGACAGGGAAACACTTTATAGGCTATGCACTTAATCAATTGTACCAAATTGTCATTCAAACATACGTGCTTTTAGCAGTACACTCAAAGCAAGCAGTGATATATGTCATGAATAGTTAGGCAACTTCACTAGAGAAATTTCTTTCCATCCTGAACATTGGTGTTAAACGTATGGTCAGAAGTAAAACAATAACTTTCCATTTTGATAGGAAGACAAACATTTGGTAAACAATTCAATTAAATTAGTTGGATGGTTCTTCAGGGCTGATACAGATCCTTGGGTCAGCTGCCTACCACTGCTGTTGTCTTCTTATCCTGTGTGGTTGTCATTTGGGGTCAGCAGTCTTTTCTGTAGACAGTTCAATGCAGAGGCCCTTCTTAATTGGGAAATATGAATTTAAGAGTTGTTTCCCTTCAGTTTCCTTGTGCATGGGGTACTTGAGAATACCTGATAAGAAGTCTTTCATCTAGGTTGAAGACAGTCCTTTAAATGATGCTTTTTCCAGTATGCATAACCCCTTGGTTATAGATCATGGGGCACCTGATCTTCATCCAAAGATAGATTACAGTGATCAGCTTCAGAAACAAGCTTAGGATATCTTCTTAATAACTCAGTTAAACTTTACAATAACGTAACATAGTAACAAAGAGCTATTTGGGAAGAGAGTTTTAGACAGTAAATACTGACCTCAATTAACAAAACTAGAATTTAACACCTATTGAAACAATCTTTTCTCTCTAAAAACAATCTTTTCTCTCTAAAAACAATCTTTTCTCTCATTTTTACCAAGTATAGCCAAATTATGATTGTAGAAAGAATATCCCAAGTGGAAAACACATTTTCTAACCATTTCTTTTTTCATTGTGAGGGCATCAGTCTTGCAGTCAGGGAAGGCTTTAACCCATTAAATAAAAAATGGGGTTTGCCAGGGACCTGGGACAATCCAAGTGTCTGTCTTGGGTTTCCCATAGCCCTGACTGTTTAACTCACAGCTATTGTTTACATATCTTAATTTCTCTGATTTAGGAGCAGACTGTTGCCATGTTATAAAGACATCAGGATGGCAATGAGGGGTTAAGTTTCTTTGTAGAACCAGAATGGAGTTTATCTACATGTGCTATAATCTTTATAGATTCTGTTGTTGCCTTTGCATGAAAGTCAATTAGGGCATTTCCCTAACACTCAGGTTCAGTCCCTTTGGTGTGAGCCTCAAATTTGATGATGGATAACATTTTATGTCAGGTCATATAAGATTTTAAGGAATTTCATATAATTTCTGTAACACCCACAATATACTTATATAGACATAATAAAAAGAAGGCTTAATGTTACCTTTTATTTGACAATGCTTCTCCTCTAATTTAATCTACCAAATAATCCTAGTTAGTTTAATATTTTTTTCTGAGATGCCGCAGGGGCCCTCTGAAGCACCTCAAAGTTAGCTGGAGGTCAGAAGAACCTTAACTAGAATTTGACTTTTGGGAAGTTTGTCAAAAATATCAAAAAGTTTCAAAACACTTGGTGAACGGAATTATAGGTCATTTTGAAACAATACTTATTCACTCAACCAAAGTAATAAAAGATTTCAAAAGCAAATACAAGTCACTTAAAGGCCAAGAGATTCACACAATCTGTTATCAAAAGCAGCATTTCAAGAAAACTTTGTTCTTTTAACAGAGAGAAAACCAAATTCTTTTTTTTTTTTGGTACCACCTTACTGTTAATAACAAAATCCATTTATTTAATTAAATTCAATCTAATCTTAATCAATCCTGACCATTAAAAAACCCTCCTTTTTTCAAGGTTCTTTATCTGTAAACCTTCCATAACTTTATGTGTCCATATTAATTTGTCCCCTTTTTTAAAACTATAAACAAGCAGCTCTAGGACAAAATTATTTTTTTTTCCCCATGAATATATTTCCCGTCTTCATGTCTTCTGTCACTGACAATATATATCCTACTATCTTTACATATTGAAATGTTTCCCTTATTATTTTAGTAGCTTTAGTTATATATAATAATTTTTAAACTCTTAGAAACCTTAACAAAACGAAGAAACAAGTAATTTAACTGGCTGTGATATCAGCATTCCTTGATTAGCAAACTTAAGAATTTATTTCATAACCTCCAAAAACATAGTTTCCTCATAGCATGATTTCTCTTGCATGTGGTGCAAGATGCATGTCTAATAAACCCAAACATCTTTAGTTTCCCTCTCGTAAGAAGACAAAAGTAGGTAAACTTAGATTTGTTCAGCAATCAATGTTCCAGTATTTTACCTTAAAAATGATTTTGACATTTAATGTTATCATTTAATTTAATTTAGCAAAACTCTAATATTTCAAGTTACCAGAAACCTGGAAAAACTATTTTTAAGTAGACATTTCTAAAACATAATTATTCCCAAAGTGTTCACCCAAAAGCTTTTATCCCATACCAAGTTAATTTTCTTGCTGACAAATTTTGCAAGATATACTGGGCTGGCCAAAAGGTTCATTCGGTTTTTTTCATAAGATGTCTCCAGTAGCACTTAGTTTTCTTTAACTTCATTCGAAACAATTTTGTTAGCTTGTATGTGACAGCTGTCATATCAGCATGCATTTAAAAAAAGACATCAAAATTGGTGAATTTTTGTATAGCCATTTTAATATTGAAGATGGAAGAAAAAAAGCAACATTTTTGGCATATTATGGTTTATCATTTCAAGAACGGTAAAAATACAACTGAAATGCAAAACAGAGTTGTGCAGTGTAAGGAGAAGGTGCTGTGACTGATCGAACGTGTCAAAAGTGGTTTGTGAAGTTTCGTGCGGGAGATTTCTCGCTGGATGATGCTCCACGGTTGGGTAGACCAGCTGAAGTTGATAGCGATCAAATCGAGACATTAATTGAGAACAATCAACATTATACCATGTGGGAGACAGCTGACGTATTCAAAATATCCAAATCAAGCTCTGAAAATCATTTGCACCATCTTGGTTGTGTTAATTGCTTTGAGGTTTGGGTTCCACATAAGTTAAGCGAAAAAAACCTTTTTGACCGTATTTCTGCACATGATTCTCTACTTAAACGTAAGGAAAACGTTCCGTTTTTAAAACAAATTGTGACGGGTGATAAAAAGTAGATACTGTACAATAATGTGGAACGGAAGAGATTGTGGGGCAAGTGAAATGAATCACCACCAACCACACCAAAGGCCGGTCTTCATCCAAAGAAGGTGATGCGTATATGGTGGGATTGAAAGGGAGTCCTCTATTATGAGCTCCTTCCAGAAAACCAAACGATTAATTCCAACAAGTACTGCTCCCATTTACACCCACTGAAAGCAGCACTCAACGAAAAGCGTCTGGAATTAGTCAATAGAAAACGCAAAATCTTCCATCAGGATAATGCAAGACTGCATGTTGTTTTATGACCAGGCAAAAACTGTTGCAGCTTGGCTGGGAAGTTCTGATTCACCCGCCATATGCACCAGACATGGCACCTTCGGATTTCCATTTATTTCGGTCTTCACAAAATTCTCTTAATGGAAAAAATTTCAGTTCCCTGGAAGACTGTAAAAGGCACCTGGAACAGTTCTTTGCTCAAAAAGATAAGTTTTAGGAAGATGGAATTATGAAGTTGCCTGAAAAATGGCAGAAGGTAGTGGAACAAAAGGGTGAATACGTTGCTCAATAAAGTTCTTGATGAAAATGAAAAATGTGTCTTATTTTTACTTAAAAACCGAAGGCACTTTTTGGCGATCCCAATAGTATGAACTTATTGACTCTCAGTAAGCCCAAGTACAATAAAAGTACAATACTTAATGTTGATGATTCTAAAGATGTGCCTTGCTAATTAACATACTTAAACAATGAACTTAAGCTGACTTTAATACTAGATATTAATTTAATACTTAATATTCCTCAGATCATGTGAACTTGAAATTTATTTAGCTTAATTTCTCTTGTATTTAGAAATGTTTGATTTGTAAGTGCTTACTTTAAGCCAATTAAATAGAGCTCATTTACAAATTAACCTCAGCAATATTATCCAAAGACAAAGACACGTAATGAGACATCCATATATCCAGACAGACACAGAGAGCTCATAGTTTCTGCTTGAGGTTAAAAATGCCTCTTTAGGGCTTCCCTGGTGGCGCAGTGGTTGCGAGTCCGCCTGCTGATGCAGGGGACACGGGTTCGTGCCCCGGTCCGGGAAGATCCCACATGCAGTGGAGCGGCTGGGCCCGTGAGCCATGGCCGCTGAGCCTGCACGTCCGGAGCCTGTGCTCCGCAACGGGAGAGGCCGCAGCGGTGAGAGGCCCGCGTATCGCAAAAAAAAAAAAAAAAAAAAAAGCCTCTTTGCCTTTTTTTCCTCCTTGGCTTGAGGTTCTGTTGCAGCAGAAATAGAAATGAAGTTTCCCTTCTCCTGAGAACAAGGAAAATAAAGGGAACAGTGAACAGGCTAGAGAAGAAACATAATCTGGCCTGAAAGAGTTAATCACTCCTAGTTTTTTGTTTTTTGTTCTGTTACTAGCATCTGTAGTTTCTGTAACTAGATTTGTACTTCACAAAGCTAACCTATTACTCTTTAACACTATGTGAATTACATCCTGCACTCCCATGTAGTAAATCACCCCTTGTAGGATTTGCATTTCAGAAAAAAAGTCGCAGGCGGATAAGGCAGAGACAAACGGACCCAATTACCCGACTGCCTGACGCCAGCTGTGACTGTTTTGAAATAATGCGGGAAGAAGAAGAATGCAAGACCTTCACTACTCTGATCCTTATCATATACCCCCGGACTGCAGCCCCACATATAAAATCTTCTCCGATTCCCGAAGGAGGGTGGGGGGCACAGTCCTTGAGGCGCTAGCCTGCTGTGTCTTCCCTTGTGCCTGGCAGAAAAATCACGCCCTCTCTCTCTTCCTCCAAAATCTCTGGCTCCGAATTTCTGTTCGGCATCGGTGCACAGAGAAGCCGAGATTTCGTCCACAAAATGGGGGCTCCTCCGTGATCTGCTCGCAGGCAGGCGGCTCCGCAGTGCCCCTCGGCTTGATCGGAAGCTTGGGGATCTCTCTCCAAGCCCTTCAGGCGAGCGGAGGGTTCGAGGATATCCCTGAGTCCAGATCGCCAGGGACTCCCTGCCCCAGGGCTGTGCCCCATCACACCCGGCCCGCCGACTCGGCTGCGGAACTCCGAGGCTGCGGCAGAGAAGGCGGGAGAGGCTGACCCAGCAGCTGCCAGGCTTCTTTTGCCTTAAGGACACCTTCTCTTCTCTTGCCCGTGCCGGTCTGGACTTCCACTCTGAGAAAACACTGAATATTGGAAGATCAGAAAGAGGGCATACGGAGGTTGCGACACACCCCGTCAGCACCTACGGTGAGTCTCCGGGAGTGCACTCCGGGACCTTTGACCGTACCCCCCCCCTACGTAGGGGAACTCGGTTCCAATTTGCGGGATTTTCCTGCAAAGGTAAATCCTGATGTGGAATTCTCCCTGCAAAGGGAGATTCTGATGTAAGGCGCCGCTTTGGGGCAACCATCCAGGTCGAGTGGGACTCGGAAGTCACGTTTGGGCAGGTCTCTGCCATATGTTTCTCTTTTTTCTTTTTGAGCATCCCTTTGCTGTTTCCTTTTATGGTTTATGTTTATGTGTGACTTCCAGCTGACGAGGAGAAGGCTTATGTTTTGATTTGAGCGCGCTAACATCTAACGTCTGTTACCAACTGCTCTAGACAAAATGGGAAGCGCTTCCTCTAAGGTTCCACCCTCATCTGGGAACTTTTAGGGAAAATCTTAAATGACTGGTCGACCTGTAGCTATGATCCAATGACAAAGAAAAATGGCCTGAAAATGGGTCTCCTACAATTAGATCTTTATTGCCACAGGATGGGGAAAATGGACCGAGGTTCCCTTATGTTCAGGACTTTGTGCCCTTTTTTTTTTTTTTTTTTTTTGTGGTACGCGGGCCTCTCACTGTTGTGGCCTCTCCCGTTGCGGAGCACAGGCTGCGGACGCGCAGGCTCAGCGGCCATGGCTCATGGGCCCAGCCACTCCGCGGCATGTGGGATCTTCCCAGACCGGGGCACGAACCCGCGTCCCCTTCATCGGCAGGTGGACTCTCAACCACTGCGCCACCAGGGAAGCCCGAGAAAGATCATTTTTGACAGTATGGCCACAGTATTCTTTAGACTCTGGAGAAAACTGGTTAAAATAAAACTTTTCTTAAAATTGCAAAGCCAGTTCTTTTTGCATATGCAGTTAGAAAAGGCTAGCTTGTTAAAATACTTTTCTTCAAAATTCTGACCCTGAGAGAACAAAAATATGCCTAGGAGGAAGCTTGAAGTTAACTCTTATCATGTCCTTGAGTTACAAACACAGCCCACTTTGCTTGAGAGTTCAGCCTTGGGTTAATTAGTAGAACTTCAAGCCAAAAAAAAAAAAAAGAGGCAAAGACACATTTTAAATCTCAAGTGGAAACTATGAGATCTCTGTCTGTCTGGATATATGTGTATGTCTCAGTACGTGTTTTTGTCTTTGGATAATATTGCTGAGGTTAATTTGTAAAGGAGCTCTATTTCATTGGCTTTAAAGAAAAGTAAGCGCTTACAAATCAAACAATTCTAAATACAAGAAAAGTTAAATAAATTTCAGGTTCATGTGAACTGGGAAATATTCAATATTAAATTAATACCTGGTATTAATGTTTAAGTTTGTTGATCTAATTAATCTGAACATGTCTTTAGAGCCATCAACATTAAGTATAATACTTTTATTGTGCCTAGGTTTAATATAAACTAAATAAGATCTGATTATATCTGCTACAAATTTGTCAGCAATGAAAATAACTCAATGTGAAGAAACTTTTAAGAAGAAAAACTGCAAATGAGATAAGAACTTTGGGTGAATTTTTAGGAATAATTATGTTTTAGGAATATTTACTTAAGCATGATCTCTCCAGATATTAAACAACTTGAAAATTTAGAGTTGTGCTAAATTAAGTTAAAGGATGGAAGTTTATTAAACTAATTACTGCACATTGGCTTCCTTTTACAGAGAAACAAAAGGTTTAGAACTATTAAAAAATGTGTTTGGTGCCACACTGAGATATTTTCTATAAGGAAGCACATTCTTCAAAAATTATTATTTGGATGTATGTTTACCAATCTACAGAGTGCTGATATAAAGGACAGTTCATGGTTGCTTAAGGAAAGTAGAAAGTGGTTTTTAGTAAGGAAGGTAAGAGGAATGGAATTGCATTTTATTAAAGGAAAAGGAAGTAGGTCTGATTTACAGGTGGCTGTTTCTGATTGGGAAAATAAAGTGATGGATACAGAAAGTGATAAAAAAGGTTTGCAGAATGTGGACCCTTAGAAAAGAGTTTTATACATGGTACAAGTTTTCTTAAGATGCTGAACTGCCTTGGATGACAGATTTCAAGCTTGCTTATTTATTTATTTATTCATTCATTCATTCATTTATTTTTGGCTGCATTGGGTCTCTGTTCCTGCACACAGGCCCTCTCTAGTTGTGGCCAGCGGGGGCCACTTTTTGTTGCGGTACGTGGGCCTCTCATTGCAGTGACCTCTCCTGTTGTGGAGCACAGGCTCCAGGAGTGCAGGCTTCAGTAGTTGTGGCGCACAGGCTTAGTTGCTCCGCGGCATGTGGGATCTTCCCGGACCTGGGCTCAAACCTGTGTCCCCTGCATTGGCAGGCGGACTCCCAACCATTGTGCCACCGGGGAAGTCCCATGCTTCTTTACCTTTTAAGTGATCCGTTTGATACTTGCCTTTAAAATCTTCTATCGAGGGCTTCTCTGGTGGCGCAGTGGTTGAGAGTCCGCCTGCCGACGCAGGGGACACGGGTTCGTAACCCGGTCCGGGAAGATCCCACATGCTGCAGAGCGGCTGGGCCCGTGAGCCATGGCCTCTGAGCCTGCGCGTCCGGAGCCTGTGCTCCACAACGGGAGAGGCCACGGCAGTGAGAGGCCTGCGTACCGCAAAAAAAAAAAAAAAAAAAAAAAAAAATCTTTTATCGTTACTTTGGCTAAGTGAATAACTACTGTTTCCCAGTGACGTATGATCTTATCTGACTGAGTGTTCTAAACGCTTTTGATTTTTTCCATAAAACTTCCCAAATCAAATGTAATGAAGTTTCTTTGACCTCTAGGCAACTTTGGGGTGCTTCAAATGGCCCCTGAAACATCCCAAAGAGAGAGATTACACTAATTAGGTTCATTTGGTATGTTAAAAGTATGTGGGAAGTATTGTCAAATGTGTAATAAATCTTCTTAGGTTATATTGTATGGTAATTGTTACTAATATAGATAGTCTAGAAATTATATGGAGTTTCAAAAAAATTCTGCTATGTCCTGGTAAAATGTTATCAGTCATAATTCTAGTTATTATCTTAAGTGTCATATGTCACAACAGTAACCAAGTTACCTTGTTAATTACATTGTAATCAGATTTTAAATTTGCCTTAAGCCTTTTGTCTCCAGAGACACAGTTTCACTCTGATCCCTTTGCAAAAATGCTTCCTCATCAAGAAGATTTATAAAAAGGACTTCTGGATAAATACAAGTTTCTGACTTTCAGACCATAATGCTAAATTGGATATAAAGAAGCTCTTCTCCTCAAGCTACTTATGGTTTACAACAATTTGGTGATTTACATTTATGGGTAAAATTAAAACATTTATCTTCTCTATCTGCTCCCTCCAGAGACTGGAAACTCTTAGGTCCCCAGCAGCTTTATCAGATAAATTAGGAAGGCTACCTCGCTAACAGGTATAGAAATCTCATGGTATTTTCGGGACCTTGCAAAGGGAGGAATTCACCTACATCTGGTAAGCGAAATCTGTGACAAGCCCTTGGTGTGACTTCCCTGAGAGGTCTTTTAAAAGTTCAGTCTGAGACTCCTTATAAAAGTTTCAGCAAGCAAAAAGCCTATATGATCAATTACAGTTATATAAATCATCAGGCCAAGTTTATTGATACCAGACTAAAATTTGGTTCTCTTTCTCTGTTTACAGAACAAGGTTTTCTTGGAATGCTGCTTTAATAACAGACTATGTCAATTTCTTTGCCTTTACGTGATTTACATTTGCTTTTAAAATCTTCTGTTACTTTGGTAAAGTAAATATTATTTCACAGTGATCTGTAAAGATTATGAGGGCGCACGTAGATAAAGTTCACTCTGCTTCTACAAAAATTGACCCCTCATTGTCAGACTTTTGCCATCCTGATGTCCTGAAAACATGACAACAGTCTACTCCTAAATCAGGGAATTAAAAATGTGTAAACAATAGCTGTCAATCAAACAGTCAGGGCTATGGAAAATCCAAGACGGCTGCTTGGCTTTTTCCGGCTCCCTAACAAACCTCATTTTTTATTTGATGGTATAAAGCCTTCCCTGGCTGCAAGGTTAATGCCCTCACAGTGAAGAAAAAAAATTATGTTTTACTGAATATTAAATTCTAGTTTTGTTAATTGAGGTCTGTGTTTACCAAGACTCACTTCCCAGATAGTTCCTTGCTGTTATGTTATATTGCTAAGAAGTTTAATTGAATTATTAAAGGCCACTCTAAGTTTGTTTCTAAAGCTGATCTCAGTAATCTATCTTTGGATGAAGATCAGATGCCCCACAACCGACAACCAGAGGATTATACATACTGGAAAAGACATAATTTAAAGGACTATCTCCAAACTGGATGGAAGGACCCTTATCTGGTACTCTTAACTAGCTCGTACACAGTAAAACTAAAGGGAATTAATTCTTGGATTAATTTCCACTCACAAAGGGCCCCTGCACTGGACTGGCCTATAGAGAGGGCAGCTGACCTCAAAATCACCTTAAAACAATGCTCAAACAGCGGAGAAACTACACTCACCCCAGGATGAGAAAAAGACAACATCAGAAGTAGACAGCTTACCCAAGATCCTGGACCTGACTCATATGCCCATCTATAATGTTCTCTTGACTTCTTGGACCTTTGCATATGAATCAAATGTTTTTCTGTCATAGGCACGATCCTATGCTAGTTTTAAAAATCAATCCAGTTGTTGGGTTTGTGGCCAATTACCTATGTCTAGTACTTCTGGATTACCTGAGTGGATTTCTCCACTCCAAGGCTCTAATTGGTTGACTCTTAAGAAATTAATCGTAAAAGGAAAATTATAGTCACGTTCAGGCCACTATTGGTATTACTAGATAAGATCCCCTCACCTGACCCATTCATAATACCTGCTCTGACCCTGACCACAAATATGAATTTTCCTCTATTCCTCAAAGTTCAATCAGAGCAACAAGCAAAATTTCAGCCAAGGAATAAAACCTTCCCACCATCACGGGATGGATTTATGTAGTTAACACCACGCTATGGTAATTTAAGGTTAAAGGCTCCTCTGTGCTGGGAACAATTAAATCATACTAAGGATAATCATTCTAGTAACACTAGGAAGCTGGGCTGAGTACCTTATGGACAATGCCAATATATAATTTCCCTGAAGAACAGGGATTACTATAGAACAGACTAAGTCAAGACAACCTGGGATATACTGGGCTATACCTAATGGAAGTTCTTGGCTATTTGTATTTTGCCTATTTCAAAAAAATGATTGTTTCTTACGTTACCAAATGTGTGACTGAGCCTCTGATAAAGTGAGGATATATAGTTCCATGGGAGATCAAATGATTACCATAACCTAACTCTAGATATGAGAAGAAGCAACAAGAGGGAATATCCTGGACCATAAGAGACTAGGAAGACAGGTGGTCCAGAGACTTCTGGATACGAGTAAAGGCCTAGTCCAGTAATAGCACATGGAGTGGCCTACTAGCAAAATCTTTGCCAGACCTGGGAAAGAGCGTTCCTAGCACCGTGGGACAAAATGGTCAGGAAATGCCCCAAACCGTGGTTGAAATTATGACCATAAAGGGGCCCTGCCGACTGAAAACTGACACTTGCCATCTCCTTCTACAAGGATTAAATCATGAGCTTCTGTAGCTGGTGACCTTCAACAACCTCTACAAGGAGTTCAGGGTGGAGATCTTAAATGAGGCACACTGTACTCTGGGAAACACAGACAAGGACAGGCCTTCAGATAGTTAAATACTTTCAGGAGAAGATTTTATGAGCCCCAAGTCTTGCATCTTCTCATACCTAGAGAAACACTGACATCATTAACAGGGACACTAAGGTGTTATTTTAGGCAAGTCCTTTTATTGCTAAGAACTTGAGTTTTCTGAGCTGTGTTAGATTTGGGATGTTACCGGCCATTCTCAAAAGAACGTCTGCTGGCAGCTGGTAACTGCAACCTTACTTCTTAAAGGTCTCCTCTGGTAACTATTACACTTTTAGATGAAAAACTTGCTTTAGATCATATGTTAACAAAAAGAGAAAACACATATGTAGTGACCAGTAGCTCCTGTTAGTTATATGTTAATACCACATCAAAGGTTAAAACCTATTTTGATGAAACTAGATAACCGGCTACCTAGCTACAAGTGTCCCCAAAGCGCCAGGCCTAGACTGGGTTTCAGGCTTATTCTCCTAAAAAGAAATGAGATCTATTTTGTCTATTAACGTTTAGGTTGTCACTCCCCCAAATACTTCTAACAGGGTCTGTTACACCTACATCAATCACACTGGGCTAATAGAAGAGGACATAAAATTATATATATGACTACACCAAATGGCTCCATTCCTTTAGACAGGGTAACCCAAATGCTGACTCTATCTAGACCAGGATCAAAATTACCACCGAGCGTAACATGGCTCTTAGTCCTGCTTGGGACCCCGGCTACAATAATTCTTTTACTAATCTTTGGCCTCTGTTTTTTTTTTTAAACTACTTGTTAAGTTCTGTCTCTTCCAGATTACAATAGGTTCACATCAAGATAATGATGATGCAAAGATTCCAGCCATTTCTCAGAACAGATCCTGCCAAAACAACAACAGAAGTCACCCCGGGGCCCTTAACAAGACAGGGTGAGAGCTCCGTGACCCCAACTAGGTAGGGTCTACGAGCCCCTTGCCAGCCTAAAGAAGCTACAGAAGACATACCGTCGTCCCTTATCCTCCCAATGAAGATTTCTTGGGGTTCACGCCTCTCAGGGGGGGTATAAAATAGGAGATAGATGGGCCCCTGGGCCGGATAGCTGGTGTTTGTCAAGTGGAGCAAAACTGAAGTTTTGTCCTCAGCCAGACAAGAAGGACGCCTGTTTCCCTCCCTCCATTGATACGGAGGGAATGAACTAGCAGTGGGGAATTTGTTGCAGCAAAAATAGAGGTGAAGTTTTCTCCCTCCTGAGAACAAGGGAACACTGAACAGGCTAGAGAAGAAACATGACCTGGCCTGAAAGGTTAATCACTCCTAGTTTTTTTTTTTTTTTTTTTAACTGTTACTAATCTGTAGTTTCTGTAACTAGATTTGCACTTCACAAAGCTAACCTATTACTCTTTAACACTATGTGAATTACACTCCCTTGTAGTAAATCACCCCTTGTAGGTGTTGCATTTCAGAAAAAAAGTCGCAGGTGGATAAGGCAGAGACAAACGGACCCAATTACCCGACTGCCTGACGCCAGCTGTGACTGTTTTGAAATAATGCGGGAAGAAGAAGAATGCAAGACCTTCACTACTTTGATCCTTATCATATACCCCCGGACTGCAGCCCCACATATAAAATCTTCTCCGATTCCCGAAGGAGGGTGGGGGGCACAGTCCTTGAGGCGCTAGCCTGCTGTGTCTTCCCTTGTGCCTGGAAGAAAAAAATCAAGCCATCTCTCTCTTCCTCCAAAATCTCTGGCTCCGAATTTCTGTTCGGCATCGGTGCACAGAGAAGCCGAGATTTCGGCAACAGTTCTACTTATTAACTCAAGGCTGAAGTCTCAGGCAAAGAGGGCTGCGCTTATATTTCAAGGACATGTAAGAGTTAACCTCAAGCTTTCTCTTAGGCATATTTTTGTTCTCACAGGGTCAGAATTCTGAAAAAAAGTATTTTATCAAACCAGCTTTCTCTAACTGCATATGCAAAAAGAAACAGTTTTGGAATAAAAAAACTTCATCTTGGCCATTTTTCTCCAGAGGCTAAAGAACACTGTGGCCATGCAGTGTTTAAAAAAAAAACAAAAAACTTTGGGCTTCCCTGGTGGCGCAGTGGTTGAGAATCTGCCTGCTAGTGCAGGGGACACGGGTTCGAGCCCTGGTCTGGGAGGATCCCACATGCTGCGGAGCAACTGGGCCCGTGAGCCACAACTACTGAGCCTGCGCGTCTGGAGCCTGTGCTCCGCAACAGGAGAGGCCGCGACAGTGAGAGGCCCGCGCACCGCGATAAAGAGTGGCCCCCGCTTGCCACAACTAGAGAAAGCCCTTGCACAGAAACGAAGACTCAACACAGCAAAAATAAATAAATAAATTAATAAACTCCAAACCCCAACATCTTCTAAACAAACAAACAAAAAAACTTCTCTTTCTAGAAGCATACTAAAAATCACCCAGTTTCGTAAAATACACCCTAGGGAACAAGTACAAGATGGAATAGAGCTCTTATTACCCATTTTCCTTTTAGACATAGGCTTATAGCTGTAAGTTGGTCATTCGGCCATAATCCTTCCCAAGGGACTTTCAGACGGAATTGAAACGGCACCTCCCATGTTTAAAAGCAGACAAACGACAAAGGAACCAAACCCAACAAGGCCAGCTAAACAAACAGGAACCTTTCAAAACTCAAAAGAGAACAACTTCCCCGGGTTCTCTGGTCTCACTCAACCGTGACCTCCATACCATTGGTGCCACAAACAACCCGTAAAGGGCTGGAAGTTTCACAACCTTCCTTAAAAGTACGGAATCAAGGATCTCGGTGTGCACACCAGGGGACTTACCCAAATGGCCAAGGTGTCTCGACTCTTCCAAAATCTGTTTCCTTTTCCTCCAAGAAGGTTCAAGTTGCAGGGGACCATGTCCTATCTGGGGAGAGAGACCGGAGTTCCCCAGAGCTAAATGGGGCTCTGGCCGCTTCTTGGACAGTCCCTCACTCTCTTCCCGGAAGGCAGCCCTCTTGCCTGCGTGGGCTCCAAGTGCAACCTGGGGCGGGGGCGGGGGCGGGGGTGGGCCCTCGGGGCGGGCGGGCCCTCCCCGCTCTGACAGTGTTCCATCGGGCTTGGGTAGGGGATGAACACCACCCCACTGGGGAGCCGAGGTGCCTCTGGCTGGCTCAGCCAATTTGTAACCGAAAATTTGGTCCCTGTCCCCGATGCCAAATGAGAATAACGAGGGCAAGGTTTTGAGGATAAAGGAAGGAAAAATTTCTTAATGTGCCAGCAAATGAGGAGGGTAACAGACTAAGATCTTGAAAACTACCGTCCTACTCTCTGAAAGAGGGCAGGTCTATTTAAGGAGAATTTTGAGGGTGGGGATCGCAAGACTATTGACTGAGACCTCGCTGGGCTGGAGCCATTTCTTTTGATACTTCCATGATTCATGGACATTGTGGTAGTCTGCCTCCGGTCAAGGCAGACCAGACTGACTGTTTCTCTGCTGCCTGCTTGATCCTACACACCTGTGATTCAGGATAAAACGAAATAGCCAAACAGGCTAGAGCCTATCAGCATAGTTAGCAGAGAGAAGCAGCATGTGTACATTATTTGAATTAAAACATGAGTTAAAAGAGAAGGTCAGCTGTTAAAACTTTAACTCTGTAATTGGCTACAAGCAGACCTAGCTGCCAGCTCAGCCAGTTAGAGGTGCCTCTGTAAATGCCAACCCAGGTCAGTCTGTTCTCACCTGCAAGACCTGCGTCCTGAATCCCCATAACTTGAGCCCAAGGGAGTCATTGATCTCACCCCATAGGACAGAGAAGCCCTTTATCTATGGCCACTCAGACCATGGTGCTTTGCACAAGGGCCCCTGCCATTGTCAGCAGATGATGGAATTCAGGTGAGGAAGCCACGAAAGGGAGGTAATGACCAGTGTCTTCCCAATATCCTTCTCATCCTCTTCCTAAGATCCTCTTCCTGATTCTGTCCAGAGAAGCAATGTATCCAGTTACACAGTCTTTCTCCCACCCCAGACTCTCTTACAGCTAAAGTTGCCAGGTTACATGAATCTGGCCTAGGAGATGTAGATGGACATCCAGGTGGGTTTCTAGGAAATCTACTCTTCTTCAGAGTCAAGAGGCACAGATTCAGCAGGCCTCTGCCCTTTGCTCTTTCTCTTTATTTCCCTTCTTCCTGCCTGAAAGGTGGGCAAGATGTCAGCAGGTGGATTAGCCATTTTTCTCCATGACTGTGAGAACCGCATGCTGTAGATGGTAGAACAGGAAGCTAGAAGGAGTCCAAATCCTTGATGACTTTCTTAAGCATCACCAGAGGCATCCTGGGCTTCTGGGCATGTCCAGGAGGAGATCCTCACTAAAGTCCTTCTCCAGAACCAGGGACACTTCTCCTTTTTCTTCCTGCTGAAGAACACTCTTCTCTCTGACTCATTGCCTATTTGTTACAAGAAAATGAGAAAAACTCATTGTTAAGAGACCATGGTTAGATTTCAGTTACATGCAGCCACTTACCATCCTAACGCATATGAGTATAATATTTTTGCTTTTTGATAGTGAGTCCAGATGGATATAAGAACCAGAAAGCATGGGATTGGGGTGTGTATGGAGAAAGCCAGCAAAGATATTTTCCTTGAGATAAAGGAGAGGTCTGTTCAAGATGAAATCTCTTACTTTGTGATCTAGGGCAAGTCATTTGCTTCCTAGCATCATGTAGGCAAATTATATTTATATATAAATGTATACAGATTTAAGTGCATGCATATATAACATATGTATATAAAGTATGTATATGTGTACAAATTATAAATGTGTATACATATAAATAAATTTATTTTCATTTCTAGTACTTATTTGTAATTGGAGAGGGTGTTGGAACTAGTTGAGGACCCATGCCCCTACCAGCTGGACCATGGTATGCCTGGATGGCCGGGGACCAAGGAATATGCACATCAGAGTGGTTAGAAGCACAGACTGCAGCCGACTTCCTGGCTTCAAATCACAGTCCCACCAGCTAGTGAGTTGTCGCTTCTCTTTGTGTCTCCATTTTCCCCACTTACAAATGGGGATAATAATACTACCTCATCGACTCATTAAGAGGATTCAAAGAGTTGCAATTTGTAAAGCACCGGGAATAGTAACTGCGGCAGGATAAGCTGATGTGCTTGTTAATTGAATGTCAGCCCAGTGCATTGGCCTTGTCCAAGGTGCTGATGCTCCTAAGGTCTCAGTCCTCCTGGGAACCATGGCCTGTGAGACCTGGATGGCCCCATTTTCTATTTTAACAAAGCCAGCCAGGTACTGCTTGTGCCGTGCTCCCTTCCAATCCCAAAACTCCGGTGGGGAACTCTATGCATTTAATTGCTTACCTAAAAATTCTAGTCTTGGCTCTGACACTCCCTGATCTGATTCTGCAGCTCACTTGAAATGCCAGAGTGGCAATGTCCTTCCTTATCTGTGAAGTGAGTTTGCCTCGTTTATTGGCCCTGCCCTCTCACTCCTCTCCATTGATAGGTTATTGTTACTATCTAGTGACTGGAGATGGGAGTCAGGGGTCAATGGCAACTACCAGGGAAGTCTGGGGCGCCGTGGTGCAAGAACAGAAATGTAGCAAGAACCTGGGAATGGACTCAGGGTGAGCAGTAGGCAGGTACCCTGTTGTTGGCCTGACCACGGCCTTCAGGTCTGCCCCAGGCTCACCATTGCCAGAAGCTGGGTTTTTGCTTCAGGCCTCTCCTCTTCTGACTCCACATCTTCCTGTCCTAGGCTGAGACTCTGCACTGGAGCCTGCAGTAGGTGGGGTGGCTGCTCCCTCTATATTCTTTGCTGTAGAAACAATCAACCGTGGCTCAAGGGTATGTTCCGGCCATGACCCCTGCTGGGCGTCCTCTGGAGACAGAGATGGTTTCCCTTGATTTCCTACGGCCCAACCCCTTACCTTCATGCCCTGCTAGGGGCCCAGCTCAGCCCCTCCCAGGCCTGATGACAAGCCAGTAGCTAATAAGAAAGACATCAGAAGCCAATCACTTGCCAGCACTTTCAGGAGCCTCTGGTTACCACACTTCTGTCTCCAGCTCTTCTGGGTCATAGCTGAGGTCAGGGCCTCCCTGAAACATGGCCCAGCTGAGGGAGCATCTCCCTTGCCAGCAGCCTAATGGGGACTGACAGCGGAGGGCTTGTGAGGCAGCCAGGTCCTGCAGGAGGTTGGCTGCTGCCTGGCAAGGCTTGTGGAGGCTGGTATTTCCGAAGCTGGAACTTCCTGCCCAGTGGTCACATGCACTCAGGCCCAAGGAGACTCAGATTTGGCTACTCAGACCCCAATTCAAACCTCTGGGGCAGTTTCCTAAGGAGGGGACAAGGGAACAGAGACATTGTTTCGGCTACCTGAAAGCACAGCAGTAGCTGGGTTGCCTTTGAAATGGGCAAAGATGGGCGAGAAGGAGAAGAAATCGATCAGCATTATGTAACTGACATGTACTAAACATATAACAACAAGCTGTGTAAGCTAGCACTATTCTGAATCCAATATTAATATTTAATCCTACCTATGATCCCATGAGGTGGTGGGGTCATTGTCATTCCCATGGATCGATGATAAATGAGGCAAAGGGAGGTTAAGTAACTTGCCCAAGTCTTCACACAATTGAGTGATGGAACCAGGATTTGGATCCAGACAATGTGGCCCCAGAGAGGTTGGTCTTAAGCGTTCACCATCTTTATTCGATCCTGCTGACCTTCTTGGCAGTGTTATTCCCACTCTTCAGAAGCTAGAGAGACTCCGATTTTACATAACTTGTCCAGGTTTCCACAGGAGTAAGTAGTAGAGTTGGTATTCAAACCCAGGTCTAATCTGGCTCAAAACCTTTGTTCTTTTCATTAATCCAGGGCAAACCACAGACCTCAGGCCAAATCCAGCTCACTACCTGTCTTGTAAATAAAGCTACTTTTATGCTACAACAGGAGAGGAGTACTTCTGACAGAGACCTTTACAGAAAATGTTTGCTGAAACGTACACTAAAAATGTAGAATGGGTGAAAAGCAGCAACTCCCACTTCTGTCTATCAGCAGCTGCCTAGAAAGGTAGTCACTCACATTTTAGTGTGAATTCACCAACCATATCTGTGGTCGCTCCCTGAGAGTATATCATAGAGTCAAAAACAGAAGGGGGGACTTCCCTGGTGGTCCAGTGGTTAAGACTCTGCCCTTCCACTGCAGGGGGCATGGGGTTCCATCCCAAGTCAGGGAACTAAGATCCTGTATGCCACGCAGTGTGGCCAAAACGCCCCCCAAACAAACAAAAAAACAGAAGGGACTTTACAGAATCACCTAATCCAACCTTTTCATTTTACCAATTGGAAAACTAAGGTTTAACAACTGTTGCCAGGAAAACAGATGAGATATTGGATCTGGGGTGGATTAAAATGAAAAGTCAACATAATGCAGGGTGATGGAGATTTAGAAATGAACTCTGTTGTCATACTGATTTCATTTGGGGTGAAGACAGAGAGAGATGCCATGTACTATTGGAAGAAAGAGGCCCCCAAAGGTAATATATACCAGTGAGTCTTCAACATTTGAGAATCTGATGAATGTATCAATTCTCTCTCCCGGAAAGGTAGACATAAACTCATGCACACAAAAATTTGCGTTTCATTTCAGAAGGTTCTGATATTTCTGAAGCCTATCCATGAACACTTAGTGTTAATAACCCCTGACCCATTGCACAGATGAACAAATTGAGGCCCAGGGAGAGACTCCACATATCAGGGCCTTTTGGAAGGAGATAAAAATGAAGCTCTATCTCTCCAAACATAGGACAGGAGTGCTATTAAAATTGGGACATTTCAAAAGCCCACCAGTTTCTTAAAGTGAAGCCCACCTGTGAGGCTTCTCCAACTACATTTGTCAGCCTAGGGGACAGAATGGCAGCCAGCTCCCCAGAAGAGCTGCCCTTTCCCCCTCTGCTCCAGGCTCCCTCCTCTACTCCCGCAGGGCCCCTTATTAAATGTCGGCAGGCATGAGGGGAGGGCTGGAAGCAATGTGGTTGCCTTTTGTTTGATTCATTATAATAAACCCTAACTCCAATTCTGGAGGTAAAATTTAAATGATCAGATGATAATACCCCCTCTGGGATGTCTGCCCAGCTCCAATTCGACAAGCCAAACCCACCCTGACATCTTTGGCATAAATGTATTTGACTCTCCCAATGCTGCTGTGCAAGGTTGGGTTCATGGCTGTCCAAAAAAAAAAAAAAAAAAAAAAAATTCCATAAGCTCCAAATGGAAGGGATCTTAGAGGTATGCAACCCCCTCTCACACCCCTACCTGACACTGAGTTCCCTCTACAACCTCCCTAAGAGACATCACTGGGGTGCTCACTACTTCTGGCACTATCCCATTCTCTGTTTGGCCTCAATTCAGCCCTCGGGCCCACCACCCACTCCCTGACGGCCTTTACATACTTGAAGACATAGACTGAATTGTTGGTTGTCAATACCTCCCTTATATTGGTGTCACTGTCTATCTGCTTACTTGCATTAAAAATAACAATGTAAGGTCACACCTTCCCCAAACAATACAATATAGCACTAAGGCCCTAAGTGTTAGTGTATCCCTCTTCCCAGAAAAATGCACACAAGTGCTAAATTGCACATTCATTTCCATCCAACTGGAAGTTCTGATCCCCTTGAAATTCAGCCCTAGAAACAAAAAAGTGAAACTACTAACTTGGTATCCACTTTCTACTTAAATAAAAATGTGTCGGGCTTCCCTGGTGGCGCAGTGGTTGAGAGTCCGCCTGCCGATGCAGGGGACACGGGTTCATGCCCCGGTCCGGGAAGATCCTACATGCCGCGGAGTGGCTGGGCCCGTGAGCCATGGCCGCTGAGCCTGCGCGTCTGGAGCCTGTGCTTCGCAACGGGAGAGGCCACAACAGTGAGAGGCCCGTGTACCGCAAAAAAAAAAAAAAAAAAATGTCAATCTCAGAGCTAGGATTACAGATTTAACTCCCCCCTAGTCTTCTGTTCCATAGGTTATCAAGAGAGTTATTTGGGTGAAAGGTGGGCCACTATGACCAGAAGCTCTACTTTACTAGCTGGAGGCTGATCACAGAAGACCCATTGGACTTAATTTGTAGCATTTTACCTTCACGCCAGAAAGAATTCCACTACCAGATACATGGCACAGGAAATATCCTTTATTATTCTGTACACTTAATTTTCCATGAAGAGAACAGCTTTTAAAATAAACGCACACACCAGATATAGAAATATGCATGACATTGGAACAGTCCATGACACAGGGCACCACTGAAAGAGTCCTTATTTACATAAAAGTGGAGAAACAGAGGGAGGAGGGCGGGAACCCCAAAAGCTACTTCACATTCACCAGAGTTTTGGTGACTTCTATGATCGCAGCTACAGCCATGCTGCACATCGCAGAGCTGTGGATTTTGGGACTCATGAGAGCATGACAACTTACCCTCAAATTCCGCAAAACAAAAGGGTTGGATTTATTTTTTAAAATACCAAGTGTTTCTGGCATCAGTTGCAGAAATATTGTCGAAAGAGGAACTACTGAATGTCCAGAAAAATCATAGTTCTGATATGTCTGCTCAGTAGTAGGTTATTGGTCACTAGATCATTCTGGAATGTCCTAAAGTAAACCGTGTGCTTCCTTCATTGTAAATTTACAACAATAACATTGTTACGGAGACAGGAAATTTTATTTACTGGATGGGACCTTTGATCTCTGATCCAACCCTTGCTTTTACAGACAGAGAACTCTGAAGCCCACAGAGGTGGAGACCCTCTCCCCAGGTGACCCAGTAAGACAGCCGTAGACCCAGGTCCATGCAACTCTAAATGCTGTGCTGTTTCCCCCACGCCACACTCCCTCTCTGTTCTTCTCCCTTCCGTGGCTTTCAAAGGAAATAAAGAAATGAAGCGAGCTCAGTGGGCTTCTTACTAAGAAATTATATCTTTGGTAAGAATGTTTGGTCTCACATTAACGGGATCATTTGGCAAGAGACTGGCTCCCACCTGGGCCGGAACCCCTCTGAGAATTAAGGCAGCTTTTAGGACCTTTATTTGGCATGATATTTGGCAAGAGTTGGCAGGTCCCCTTCTCCTCTGTCTCATTCGCATCTAGAATGAAGACCGACTCACAGGTAGACACTAAATGATATAATTAGACGTTGAGTAGATGTTAACGGGATGGTATTAAACAGATATTTTTACACTTCATGGAAAATAATAATTCCTTAAAAAATCTGGTAAAGTATCAAAAGTGCTCTATACAGTACACAGGAGCACCCTTATCCCGGATAACCTCTACTATCAAAAACAAGGCCTCAAATAAGAAGTCAAACATTACTTATGATAAAGCCCATGCTCCCTCTCCAGCGAGTGTGGGTGAAAGGTGAACCCAGAAGGTCTGCCAGCACCTCCTCGAAAATGTCCACGGGTGCCCCGGGTCCCCCCATCTCCAGAGCCCCTCCCCAGGCTCGGGAGCCAACTTCCCCCGCAAGGCAGCACCCCTGGGTTGGTTGGTGTTGGTTCAGGTAGCACCACATCTCTGATTCGCCTTCGGACAAATGTCTGGAGGCAGAAGGGCCACGAGCAGATGGCAAAGAGCAAACGTCAGGCTCTCTCTGAAGGGTGCCCCTGATACACAGGCTTTTCTGACTCATTTCTGCCAAGTAGGCTCAGCTTTTCACAACCCACTGTTCCCTAGAGTGATTATTTTCATCAAAGGAGAGCAGCTAAATCATTTCCTCTCTAGCAACCAGTTAGAGGAAAATAAATGACATCCCCCCACGCCCCCCTTCTTCCAACACATTGTTCTTTTGCTAAGAAATATGCCTTGGCCACTTGACTGGATGGATTTTTGTTTATGTTTAATGACAGCCCTGGGTGGGGTGAACCATATTGTGCTGGGAATTTCAAAGTGCTCTCAGCTGAGAGTCAGGGGCTCTGACTTGAGGGTCCAACTGGATCCCTTAGTAGCTGGGGAACCTTGAGCAAGAATGACTGAAATGCTGGACCTTGGTTTTCTCACCTGCAGAATGGGGACACAGAAGCCAGCCCTGCAGTACTTGCTGGGCGGATGGGAGTAAACGTGGATGAAAGTGCTTTGTTACAAACAAACAAACAAGCTGTCACACCTAGGGAGGAATTACCCTTCACGGGGGCGGGTGGATTCAGTCACTTGTGAGGCCAAATTCCATCAGTGACGGGTCACCTTGCTCTCATTCCCAGACCCCTACCTGTTTGTTCCACTCTGTTGGATGCTCCCAGGCCCCCTCTTTTTCAGGGTCCAAGATACCTGCCACTTGGGCTGTCTCAGATTTTGAACTGAACGTTTTATATGGAGAGATCCAAGGTCTCCTGATTTTCCTACTTTTCTTTAAAGAATGCCATAAGGACCCTGTCCCTGGGAGAAAACCACCGCCATGCCCCCAGCCAGCCCATCTTCCACAGACTGCATGATCGATAGATTAGGCTCAGTGACACCCCACTTTCCCCAAAAGCACCTTTTGGATGTGTGTCACCCTCTACTCCCAGTGGAAATGATGTGGCCTTTTTTTTTTTTGCCCAAGATTCTGCAACAGGGGCTCCCACAGTCAGGACAATAACCCACAACTCTAGATTGCCAATGAGAGCGTAAGAAACTCAGACCATATGTTAAAAAAAAAAAATGCAAATGGATGCCACCGACTTACCAACTACAAATCGCTTCTCTGAATGAGCTGAGACCAGCCACCAGCACCACCAGAGGGCACCACTTATAAGTTTGTATCAGAAATCAACCTGAAATTCTCTACAACCGCCAACCTGCTCCGTCAATTGAGACTATTCTCCCCTCAACCTGAGTGACCGGGGTGCTATATGCTTGGTTCCATGCTGCCCTCCGCGGTGCAAAGTACGGCCCATGAGGAGAGACAAAGGGAGTTTTCAGGGCCCACTTCCCATCACTTGAGACTTCTGGTCCAGGCTGGGTGGGATTTCCCAGGGACAGGCTTTGCAGGTGTCTGTGAACAATACAGAAACAGGCAGCCTGTCGGGCTGCCCTTGGACACCCACCTGGCCCCGTGAGGACAGCAGAGGATCCCGTAGCGGAGACATGCAGCTGGCCTTGCTGGGTTCCTGTCCTGAGTCCCCCAGGAAGGTCTCAGGAGCCACAGGTAGGTTCCTGAGCTCCGTGCATCTGACAGAGCGAGACCCGCATGTGGTCTCTACAGACTTGTCTGCTGCTTCTGCAGAAGCCACTCACTGTGACACCCATAGCTCTGGACCCTCTGAGCGCCAGAAACCAGAAGAATATTCCAGAACACACACAAATCAAACCCAGGTCAACCAGAGTGAAAACTAACTATGAAGATTTCTGCTCACGACCCCCCAGAGCTTCTATCCACGGACTTCATAACAGCGACAAATATCCCCAAGCTCCCCAACCAAGGTCCAGACAACAGAGCACTAACCGGGGCAGACGAGAGAGGCAAGATCTCTGTACCTCCCAAACTCAGCTGGGCTTTTTATTTGTGTTTTGGTTTTACAGTGTCTGACCAAAAAGCAACATCCTCTGTCTGATCTGGTGGACTGAGGATTTCTTCTGCGGCCCAAAGTACCAGCAAACGAGGTGGGGAGTCCTTCCCAAGCCCGTGGACGTCAGCTCGGGCCGGTTCCCACACTGGGTGAGACTTCCTCAAAACTAAAGAGGTTCGACGGAAGTCATTTTTCCTGTTCCCTCCTCTCCTCCTCTCCCACAAGGCTTACCAATCCAAGCTCACAGCCCTCAGGCCAGGTGAACAGAAAGTGAACGAAAACCAGGTCACTAAATCAGTTGTTAACTTGGAAAAGAGCAAGAGGGGGGTCGGAGAGGAATCCCCAGACAGTGTCTGGGGTAGTAGGAAACCTTTGACCTGAACGTTGGTGCAGCAGGGTTCCTCCTCGGGGTCAGATTCAGATGGCCAGCCAGTGTTCCAACTGCAGAGGAAGACGGCAAGGCTGTTAGGCCAGGGCCAGGGCAGGCAGGGACTGAGGGACAAGGGCCAGCTGAGAAGGGCAGTAAGACACATGGAGGGGCAGAAAACACAGCTGTTTCCTTCAAAGACTCGCAGAACACGCAGGCCAATCCCCTAATTGTCACACGCACCCAGAAAGGGCCAAGGAGCCTTCACAAAGTCACACAGTAAGTCTGAAGCAGGGGGGCTCACCGGGACCCTCCTGGCTCCCCCACCCCCATATTTTACAGGGGAAAAGGGTAGGACTCAGGTCAACACGTTATTGATGTACCTACAGCACTTGCTTCAAGATAAGAAATCCTCAGCCTAATTTGGGGATACTCCGTGGTCACAACTCAAAGAGGGAGAACCGAGTTTAGGAAAGTCTGGGCATTTGGTATCTCAGGACCAAGGAGTGGAGGGGCAGGCGACAGCTGGTAGAAGGCAGAAGACAGGCCCCTCTCCTCCGGTTCGTAACATCACACCCCCAGGGGCTATAGCCCACAGCTGCTCTGGGTTTTCTGGAGTGTGGTGTGTGGTCTTGCCTCCGATAGCACAGCAGGGAGCAGTAGGGCCCCGCCCCGTGGCCCCCATCAAAATGGTCCAAGCTGCACCTACTTGGAACTGCCTGACGTCCCTCTGGGCCACCAGGTGATGCTCGTTCTCTGGGGTGATGCCATAGGCCAGTCTCTGTGAAAGGATGGAGAAGGGGAGGAGGCCTCAGCTTGGCCCAGGGACACCCTTCCAGCAGCCCAGAGGACACCACACATCAGGGCCACCTGCTATTTGGCCCTGAAGTCTCACATGGACAGCAGGAGAGGTTCGTACAAGACACTCCCCACCCTGGTTAGTTCACTTTGAGACATTCATCCAGTGAATGTTTATTGAGTCAATGACTGTAGTCACACACTGGCCTAGGCCCTGGGGATCCAGAGCTGAAGGTCACCCACACATTTTGCTTTGGGAGAGCTTACAGCTCAGGGAAGGGGCTGACACTGAACAGAAAAACACACAGGCAGTTTTACAACCACGATTGGAGTCAGTGCTGCAGAGGACAAGTTCAGAGCACAATGAGAACTCAGTGATGGGACCTCAGCCCTGCCTGGGGATTGGGACCGCCTCCTTGGGCTGTAGACACAGGGTGGACTCAGGGAATGCGTCTGGAGTCAATGTCTGATCACTAGAGGGGGATCCCAAAGTGTAGAGAATAAAAAGCTCAAAGCAGGTCCTGGTTCCACGTCCGGGATGAGCTCACAGAACATGGATCCTCCCAGTGACCCAGAGGTTCCTGGACTTTGGGATTTCATGGACAGGAAACATGTCACAGGGGGAGGGGGTCCCAGCCCTGCCTGGGACCCTCTGCCCTAAGTTCCTGTACAGCTCACTCCTTTATGTCCTCCTGTGTCTTTCTGTCCCCTCATGAGAACATGAGCTCCGGGGAGTGTGTCTAGAGCTGAGGATACTGCCTGCCCCGTACAGATTCTCAGTAGATATCTGTGAAGGGAGTGGATAAAGGAATGAAAGGATGAGATCTTTATAAGTAAGGGCATGAGGAAATGACTATCACCATTATTTATAAAAGAAAGGGCATTTAACAACCAAACTATAGGAAAGACATAATTTTAATGAAAACGCAGATCATGCGTATATGTACCTGCAATGTACACAGGTCAAAGAAGAAAATGTATTTTGGAAGTCTCTGGTTTAGGCTGATCAGGTATCAGGTTCACAATAGAAGCAGGTGAAAGCCAAGATACAAGGTCACGGTGAGTTTGGATGGGGAGAGTGGGGGACATCTGGGGACATGACAAACCTTAGGAGGTGGGACACGGGAGTGGGCACAGTTAATGCAGATTAACTGCTCTTTAGGGGACTGGAGGGCTGAGCTCCTCACATAAACAACAGTAGGAACAGAGTGGGAGCACACGGTGCATATGACGTTCAACACGATAGCAGGTGCCGCGTGGTGACCATCTACCGTGTGCCAGGCCCTGCGCTAAGCACTTCCTTTCACCTTTCAAGGTCTGTATGATTACCCCAGGTTACAAATGTGGAACCTGAGGCTTGGGGGTAAATAACGTGGCCAACGTGGCAGGTCCGTCTGACTCTAGATTCCGTGTCCTTCTGTCTCCCTCTCTCACCCCAGCGGGAATGACTCGGGATGCCCCCTCCCGTGCTGTCCCCCACCCTCCCCCAGGCTCGGCCCAGAGCTCACCTCGCGAAGGGAGCCCCGCGTGCTGAGGAACTTGTAGACGACGTAGGCAGGCACCAGGACCATGGAGGAGCCCGCGATGCCCCACCCGACCCAGTTGGCCCAGAGTGGGAAGATGTAGTCATCGTAGGTGAGCGGCTTGAAATTGATGATGCTCACGACCACCACAAACTGGGGGGAAGGGACAGAAGGAAGAGGGAGAGAGACAGGGAGAGGGGAGAGAGAGGGAAGGAGGCGGGAGAGAGGGAGAGATGCAGAGAGGGACCAGAGGGAAGTGAGGGCCAGCGTGTGAGATGGATGCAGGAATGGAGAAGATAAGGAAGAAGGGAGATTGAGAGAGAAAGGAGGAAGAATCCAAGTAAGGAAGGATAACAAAAAGGAGACAAAGAAACAGGAGCAATACAAAGAGAAGAAGACTAGAAAGGTGACCTTGGAACTGAGTGGTGGCACAGACAGCCCCCGGCCCAGACCTGGCCCCAGGCTGGCGACCCCTCTCATGTGCAGCCTCCTGGGAATCAACAGGGCGGAGCATCCTGAGCATCTGTCTGCGTGACCAGGGCCCTGCATCCCAACCTCCTCCCCTTAGAAGCAAAGATCCCCACCCCCACCCTCACCCCAGACACACAGCACCCCTCACCCGAGGATGCCCAACCACGCACTACACACCAGGAGGAACGCAGGGCTGACAAACTTCCAGCAGAGTCTCCAGTACAGGCCCGGCTTGAACCCCATCATCTGCTGGATGTCGTTGCTGAACCTGTCCACACCTGCGCACACACAGGGCAGGCCCATCACAGCAGCCCCTGCAGAGCCTGGGGCCACCCCTGCTGCCTTCCCAAGAGGGTCTGTCCCCAGGTGGACAGCAGAACAGTATCTCCTAAGACAGGGATACCCTGGCACTTAGGAGACCTGGGGACAGGCACTTGGCTGGTTCAGAACAGGGGAGAGAACACACTCAGGGGTAGCATCCCCTGGTAGGTGCCGCCCCAATTCCTTTTTCAGAGGGAAAACCAGGGCTCGGGGAGGGGAGGGGACTTGGCCCTGGTTACACAGCCAGGGTGGCCTGACTCCAAAGCCCAGCTCTTTCCTCCCGCTCCCTCCCTCTTAAAACAATGATGGCTGTGTATATAGAACTTTCCCCGACTTTAATCTGGTACAAGAGACCAGACTCTTTCCAATGAGTAGAAAAGAGTGAGTGACACATGGGGAAAAATGAACAATGACAACACATATCACTTTCTACCATGTTCTCCCCATTCAGCTCTGGAATAAGGTTGCCAGAGAAGATAGAGGACACTCAGTTACATTTGAATTTCGGAGAGACAACAAAAGTCATTTTAGTTTAAATAATTTCATGCAATATTTGGGACATATACTAAAAAATGATTCATTATCTGAAATTCAAGTTTAACTGGATGTGTCGTATCCCAGATTTGCTAAACCTGGCAACTCTACTCTAGAGTGAATTACATGGCTTGAGGAGCAGCATCTTCCTCTGAGTTCCTCTCTAACAGCTGACACTGATGCCTTTGGGGCCCTTGCCTCCTACTTTTAAAGGGAGCTCATGCAAAGATGAGCTGAGGGCTGGAAGAGCTGTGCCCAATAAGCAACTTGCTCAACTCTGGGATCAGCCAGTGACTGCCCTGGAAATGGAAAGCCCCTTTGCACCTCCAGGTGAAAAGGCTCCAGAAGCACATGGGGCCCGAGGCTTTTCCACACGCTCAGGACCCAGCACGTACCATAAAACCAGGAGACGCCTATGGCCTCCATGAGCACAGCAAACAGAATGGAGGTTCCCGCCGCAAACGTGTCCAGCAGGGTCAGCACGTATATTCCACCCTGGGGCATGGACAGAGAAAGCCTGAGGCCATGATGGATAGAAATGGCTATCAACTGTTACATCCATCAAAATTGAGCTGTCCCCTGTCCCGCTCAGTCAGAACCCACACCCACCCCCAACACAGGTAATGGGGTTTCTGGTGCTACTGTGTTGCTGCTACGTATTCTGTGTATTCACTGGGTCTGAGGGTGGGGACTTCAGCCAGTAAAAAGCAAGATGGATTTTATCAATGAAAAAAAAAATGTTGCCTGCCACGTCAGTAAACAAAAGATGTTGCAGCCATCACATTATAGCCACCCCTCTGAAGGTGAGCTCTGAGGGAATTCAGGATAGAAACAGGATGCCCGCCATCTAGCAGTCAGCAAAAAGCTCGGATACTGGCCCTAGATAGCTGAGGTCCATATCAAAGGAATGATTTCAGTGAGCCCAAACTCTTGCATCTTCCCATACATGGAAAAGCATGAGATTCCTTAACTTGAGACGTCTGGTTTTCTTTAGTCAACAGTAATCTTTTGATGTAACAAATACCTGGTCTTTGTTGCAAAAACTCATGTATCCTGGATCCTCCCTTACCTCTCTGGAGCAGTCGCTCAGAGCTATCTGAGATGCTGTGTCCCAGGCTTAAGTCCTCAGTTTTGTCCACCGAACAAAACATAATTCTCAGCTTTCAGGTTGTGCACTTCCTTCAGTTGGCAGTTTAAAATGGACTTTTGCTGTCCCCCCAAACCAACAAGCAGTTGAAAGATTTGTCTGGATATCCTCAGGCTCAGAAGGGACAGATAACAATGGGGTGTAACCCTAAGGGACTGGGCCACGGAGTTCAGGATACCAGGCGCTGCCATGGTTCCCCTGAGCTCACCCTAGCCCTACCTCCCAGCTTCAAGTCTGGGAATATCTGGCTGGATTGAAATGCAGCCTCAGAAGCCCCAGGTGACCCAGAGCCCAGCCCCCCCTCACCTTGGTTATGCAAAACAGGGCCAGAAGGAAGGTTCCAAAGGAGACACCAAATGTGAAGAGTTTCCGGTGTCGTTTCAGGACCTGGAAGTCGTCGGCCAGGCCCGTGATGACCGCCTCCATGCCTCCCATCTGAAGGGAACCAGGCAGGTGGGATACAGAGGTGAATGAAAAATGTTGTCCAACATATCAGCAAACAAAGGATGCTGCAGCCATCAAGCCATCAGCCACTACTGCTGCCCCCGCAAAGGTGCACCTGAGGGGACTCAGGATGGGAAAGAAAGGATACTGGCTCTACGTAGATCTGGTGCATATCAAAGGAATGATTTCAATGAGCCCAGACTCTTGCATCTTCCCATATATAGAAAAGCGCTAAATTCATTAACTTGAGATGTCTGGTTTTGTTTAATTAACAGTAATCTTTTGATGCTCTGACCACCTGGTCTTTGTTGCAAAAACTCCTACATATCCTGGCTCCTCCCTGACCTCTTCAGAGCAGTCCCTCAGAGCGATCTGAGAGCCTGCCTCCCAGGCTTGAAGTCCCCAGAAAGTCTGCCAACTGAAACATAATTCTCAACTTTTAGGTTGTGCACTTTTTTTTTTTTTGGCCGCACCACGCGCATGCGGGATTGTTAGCTCCCGAACCAGGGAGTGAACCCATGCCCCCTGCAGTGGAAGCTCGGAGTCTTAACCACTGGACCACCGGGGAAGTCCCAGGTTGTGCATTTTTTTTCAGTCAACACAGGAGTGAGGGACTCTCTGAACCCCGGTCTCAGGCCTCCCGGCTCCCCTGGACCTCTCGCAGCCCTGGACTCATGAACCCTGGAGGCTGCCTTGCTTCTCTAGAGAAATCAGCAGATCCTCCCTTCTCCCCATCCTCTCACCCTACTTCTGCCCTGTTCTCAGCCAACCTCAGAACTCAGCAACCATGTGGGAGAGGGTGAAGAGATAACTCCTGTCTCCCCCTTATCAACAGGGACCTGACTCCTGTCCGCTCACTCAGCCTAAGTGGATGCTGATGAAATACCGTGGGAAGAGTGGTTGGTTAGAGAACAAGAGTTCTAGCCACGCCCTCTCTGAATTCAGTTTCCCATCTGCAAAAGGAGAGCATTGGGCTGGCTTATCTGAGGTCCCTTCTAAGGTAGAGTTCCATGATGTCAAGTAGGTTTCTCTTGGTTCTTGGCTTTGGCCTAAATCTTGCCTTTCTGAGTGAGCACTGATTTCCTCATTTGCATTTAAATAAGGTCTTCTGCAAACAACTACTGATCAGGGGCTTGAATGCGGGGGAACTCTGAGTAGTGTGAGTGTATTTAGGGGAGGGAGGGTCAGGTCTAGTGGTGTCTGTGGGGGGATGGTATCCCCAACCAGGTCACTCACTGAGCTGTCAATTCCCAGAGCCAGGAGCATGACGAAGAACACGACAGCCCAGAACGTGGATCCTGATAGGGTGGAAATGGCTTCTGGGTACAGGATGAAGACCAGGCCAGCTCCTGTAAGAAACATCAAGGACCTCATTAATAGCTGGGACTGTTGGTCTGAGCTGCAGATGATAGGAGAGCATTTTGAGGCCCAAAAAGCCCCAGCCCAGCCCCATGATGTTTGGGCAGTCATGTGTAGATGGAGCAAACCAAGGTCTAAAGATGACTGATGAAACCAGCTTCAGCCTGAGTTCACCTATGCACCAAGGAGGTTGACCTCAAAGAGCCAAGCCAGAGGGCAGTGCCTCTCCTGGACAGCTACAGGCAATGGGCCTCAAACCCCACCTCTGGCACCCCATGAGGGATCCTCTTACTCTCAAAACTCTGTGATTTTCAGAGTCCATCAGAGGCAGCCCCTCCCCAAGTCTTGGCCTGTTTGTGGCCATAAGAATATGAGAAGCAGCGGGGAAGGACACGAGCTGGTTGAACAACTTCAATCGCCTGAGTCTCAGCTTTCTGATCTTTAAAGTGGGTCTATTAACACTTGCCTAGTAACACTGCAAGAACTAACCCAAGATACATCAAGTGCTTAGCACAGGGGCTGGTACAGAGTCAGTGCTCCCAAATCTATCTGGTCTGGCCTGACTCAGAAGATGATTCTGCCTGGACTTCCTACTGATGGCCTCAAAGAAAGTGGGCAGCTGGGAAAGCTCCGTGTCCAGTCCTCTCAGTCCCACAGCCACAGGAGAACTGCTAAGAAAGAGGTGAGTTTTGCAGCCCCCGCCTCCTCAGTGGGCGAGTCTGCCCACCCACCTTCAGTGGCAACATCCTCAATGTTGACCTTGTGTTCATGGGCCATGTAACCAAGGATGGAGAAGATGGCGAACCCAGAGATGAAGCTGGTGACACAGTTGATGGTGCTGGTGAGCAGGGCATCCCTGAGAGAAAAGAAAGCACCGTTAGTTCAAGTGGTCTGACTCTCCCCAACCCCGCTTATGGACTGCTGGATCATCTATGGAATCCACGACTTCAAATGCCAACCCTCTCTTCAGCGTCCCTGCTGCCACATGGGCCCCCAGCACCCCACCATCACAGGGTCAGAACCTGTAGGTGCAGGAAATAGGTCAGCAGCTTCTGGATGAAACACTTTAACACCAGAGCCTGATATCAAACTCTTGCTGGGAAATCGAGGCACCAGCCTCCTTCCTCAACAAACTTTCTGTGGCTCCCCAGTGCCTCCCAACTTTTCACCCAGGCATTCAAGAGCTTTGCTGAGATGACCCAAACTTCTTTCCAGGCTTATTTCCCATGACTCCCCAACACGTACTCTCTGAGCAAACCAGTCAACTTGCCGGTTCACAAACCCACCACCTCCCCTGGCTTTGCTCATGCTGTAAGTTGTCCACTCACTCCACGTCTGCCTATCCCAACCCTAACTATCTTCCAAGGCTCACCTCAAATGCACTTCTGTGCTCTTGCTGACCCCCCATCAGATGGCTGATCACCCCATTTCCTTAGCCTCCCTAAAGCCTGTCCCACTGGTATGCATTCATCCTACTCTGTCTTGTACCAGGGAGGTTATGATTCTGTCTTAAGCCTTTGATAGAGAGGGATGGAAGCAGCCCCATCTGTGCCCATGTCTGAAGCCCTCACAGCACTGGGGCTGCAGGAGGCAGCATTAAATGCTTACAGGACCAGGTGATCTAGAGCATGGTCTTCTGACTCTACGGCACTGAGCAGACTTCTCGTTCTGCTGTGTGGTCTTAAGCTCTGACCCTGCTAGGCCCTCACCCCTCAAGCAACCAGCCTGGATATTCCAACCTTGTCTGCCTGGGCATCAGATGGACAGACAGGCAGTGCTGGCTGCTCTGAAAGCCACACAGTGTCCCTCTGTCCCAGCTACCCACCCTCATGATATCCCAGTGTTAGTGGCCTCGACTTTGCCAGCTCCTCACCCTGCGTCTATCTGGGAGGTGTCCTGAACTGACATATGTTCATCAGGACCCCCATAGGCCATGTTGGAGTTCACGGAACATCCAGGATGGTCTACTCTGCTTCATTTCCCGGGGAAAGAAACCCAAGCAGAAAATTTGACTTGTCCCAGACCAGAGCCCTCTCTCCCATCCCTGCAAGGGTTGATTCCCAGGATTTAGAGCTTTCCAGAGCCCCAGGAAGGATCTTACCTATAGCAGTTGTTGTCAAATTTGTTGTAACTAGCAAATGCAATCAAGACACCAAATCCAGCGCCCAAGGAAAAAAATATCTGAGTTGCAGCATCAATCCATACCTGAAATGGGCAGATAAAGGCCATCACCCTCTGTTTCCACAGAATTGGACTACCTCACTGCTCCAGAAGGGCTGGGAAGTCCCAGGGATGCCCTAAGACCTGAGGAAATGAGGTCTGAACTAGAGATGGGCAGCCATGCAACTCCTGCTCTCCAGCAGCCTGTACAAAATCACTGTGGAGAGAGGCTGGGGTCTCTCTAGCATCTCCCAGCCTTGGGTGGTCGTGAGTGAGTTCACCCCAGAGGAACTCACTGGCTCAATCTGACATCCTGATTTTCAAAGAAAGTTAATAAACAAAATGTTCTAGACTAGAATGTGGATAGGGCAAGGGCAAAGGGTTATGACTATCTCAGCGGTTATGGAGACAACATCTTCAGAAAGGGGTAATGATTCCTAGTAGCTTCTACCAACTCATAGACAGTGGTGACTCCTTGGTGGCCAGTCGGGTCTACTTCCTTCATCTTTTGGATGATGAAACTGCATGGCTGGAAGCCCGGAGATCTGAGCTCCTCTCCAACCTCTCAGCCTCATGGTCTTGCCCTGGTCAATTTCACTGTCTATATCTCAGTTTCCTCATCTGTACAGTGGGGATAATTTTACCTAGCTCACCAGGACTAAGTCACAATTCGGATTTGTGAGACTTCTGTCATCTCCCCACTCGTGCTATTCTAGACTTCCCCTGCTTTGTAAGCAAAGGGTGTAATGAGAGAAGCAATCTGACGGAGGAAGATATATCTGCTCCCTGAGACGGCACTCAGGCTGAGTTTCTACTGTCCAGAAAGACTTAGGATATTTAAACAATGCAGAACAGATAGAACTCTGACTTGCTTCACAATTTACAAGGCTGTTTCATGTCTTATGCTCTGTTATTTTTCTGACAGTTACTAAGGAAGTAGGGTTTTCTCTTGGTTACTGGGCTGTAACCCAGAGTTGTGCTAGGACAATGGGAGGTGTGTACTGGGAGGCATCCGTCCTAATCCTATGTTGATCTTGCCTGCCAGGATTATTATGGGTTCAAGTAGAGTGTGGAGAAGTCTTTGGGGATTATGAGGGGAAATACTGAGGTGTGGTCACTGAGGCAGACGCGAGGGAGGAGGTTGGAAATAATCTCAGCTGTGATTTGAAGATGCTCAAGGCACTAGGAACCTCTAAGATTGTCCCTGTTCCCAGCCTCACCATGCTATTTTGGACTCCACTCCAAAGTCACCCCACCTTCATTGTAATCGCTGCCTCTGGGCAGGACAGTGAGCTGGAGGGGTACCAGAGGCCAGAGTTGGAGACCAGAGTAGAAATAGGGCTAGGGTGGCTGGGGTGAGGCTGGGGCCACGGCACAGGGCAGAGGTAAGAACCCAGGACAGGGTATTGCTTTCCTTGAAAGGAGGGGTCTGCAAAGGCCACTCAACAGAACCACAGATCCCGAGCCATCAGAGCTGGACAGGCTCACGGAGACTGTCAGGTGCAAATCAAATTGGCCTTGGTCAGGTAGAGAAGCTGCAGCCCAGAGTGGGAAGGATCCATCCCAGGCTACGCAGAGCTGGGACCAGATTTTCTTTCACTGCCTGTACCGAGAACCCTCCCCAACCCTGGCCCAAGGGTGGGTGGTCACTGGGCACTGACCGTGGCCTCTTTCAGACGGTAGAAGTCGATGTGCAGGTAGGCGTTGATGCCATTGGAAGCGCCGGGCAGTGTGATGCCGTGGACCAGGAGTACAAACAGCACGAGGTAAGGCAGCGTGGCCGTGATCCACACCACCTGGCGGTGGGCAAGGTCGCAGTGAGGGCCCGACTCTGCTGCCAGCGGGGTGGGGGGCTGGCGGGGGGCGAGCCAGTCACACCCTCCCCACACGTTCCTTCACACCGTGCGCGTGCTAAAAGCTCCACCTCTAGGCCAGGCCTGGGGCACTCCAGGACAGAGCGGACAGACCAAGGCTGCACCCAATGAGAAAGTCAGCACCCTGGGGGCACCGCTGCCAAGGAAGCCAAGGCAGTGAGGACGCAGACTCTCTCGGTGCCCAGCGCCTCCTGCTCTACCAGCTTCCTGCACTAACTAGCACCCTCACCTTTACGCCCTCCTTCCTCCCTTCTCTCCCCCTCTCGTTTACCTTCATTCAAGCGTGTCCTCCTAAGCTCACCACCCAGGGAGGGACGTGGCTGGGCAGAAAGCAGAATCCCTGGCTGCTCTTTATTTGGGGATGGATTTAGGGCAAAGACAAACTGCCTCATCCAGAAACCCATAAGGGAAAAAACTGTCCCCAGACTGAAAAGAGCCACCAGCCCACCCTGCCCACGATGAAGAAACAGAGAAGAGAGGTGGGGAGAGGAGAAGGCTGCGTAGGCTTCCTCGCTGTTCCTTCTCACCCCTGACTATACATTAGACGACTCTGGGGGAAGTTACAGACAAAAATGTCCAAGTTCAGACTCCATTTTTGGAGTTTCTGATTTAATTGGTCTGGGATGGGGCTTGCACTCCATGCTTTAAAGGCTCCCTCAGGTGGATGCAGGGGACAAAGCCAGGTGAGGATCATTTATTGAGCAATTTCCATCTGCTAGCCCAGCAGCGAAGACCTCTCACCCCATCCTCCCAGCTGCCCTGGAGGCGGGCAGGATCAGGAACTGCCCTCATTTTGCGGGGTGAGGACACTGAAGCTTAGGGAGCCTCATTCATCCCGAGGTCACCCATTAGTGAATGATGGTGCCGGGACTCCAACTCATCAACCAACACAAAGCTGTGTTCTTAATCACTCACGCTACTGCATGTTTGAGACCCACGTGCAAGTCCTGGCTCTGCCAAGACGGCTGTGAAACCCTGTCCCTCTCTCGGCCTCAGCTTCCCCATCTGTACAAGCAGGCTGGAGCACATGGCTTTGGAGAACCTTCCAGTTCAACACTTAGGCGTTTGGTACAGGCTTGTAGTTTCTAAGTGCTGGTTCAGCCAACACCTATGAGTGGGGGGTGGGCAGACAGGACTCCAGGGCGGCAAGCAGCACTGTGTGCACACTTGCCCGAGGCCCTGGGGGCTGACTGGCCTCCGCCCTCTACCCTGCGGTGGTCGGTGGGCCAGGGTCACAGAGTGTGTGGTCTGCGGTAACCCCTTTCCCTGATTCAGACTGTACCTCGCCCCCCAGTATCCCAGTGCCGGCTGTGGAGCCATCTTCCCAAGAACAGAGCCTTCACCGGCCAAGACAGGAAGTTTGAACACTTGCAATTCATTTCAGGCCAGCTCTGTGGCTTTGGCAGCCTGCTAAGAAAAGATCCGTGTCCTGTTCCAGACGTAGTCTGGGAAGAAATAAGCAATGCTCTTGGTTTTCTCATGAGCCAGAGTATAAAAACAATGAAAGACAGGACACTGCAATGTCCTGCATGAAGTTCCTTATTCTAGAAAGCCCCTCCCTATGGACTGCAGGGGTCCTCGCCTGCTCTGGAGGCAAAATGTGGGCAGGGACTTCAGGCGGCAAGTTTCCATCTGCGGGGGGCTTCCTAGGGCAACACTCCTGCCCCACTCGTCATTACATTCCTCAGGGGAGGGCGTGAGTCCTCCTCCTCCAAAGGTGACTTTGCACAAAGAAACGGAGCATGCGAGTCTCCCCTCCTTTTCTCTTTAGCATCAGTCTCCCCATAGACAACTCAGGCTTGCTCCAGCCAAGTGCTATACAAGGTGGGGCAGGCTGTGGCGATGTGGCGATGGCTACAGGAAACTTAATCTTGAGGTGTAATATTAGAAGCCCGTGGTGGCCCCTCACCCAGGCCGGCAGCAGTAGTAGAGTTCATACACCTTCTGCAGCTCTGCTGCCTGCAGAGGCCAGGAAAGCCCTGCTTTCGATACCCAGGAGAGGCACAGAGAGACTGGACAAGGCTGGCCTGGGGCTTCTGTAGTTTTGCTTGCAGCTGAAAACCCTTTCCCTCTGCCCCATCTCTACCTGACCTAGCCCAATGCCACCTTCTCCATGGTCTTTGCAGACCCTCTCAGTCTGAAGAGCTTCCTTCTTCCACTAATGTAACATCTTATGGTTTTTGGACCATGGGAACTCATGGTAAGAAAAACCTTATTTATCGAGACGTATGGGTTGCTATAACTGAAATGCAAAAATTCCACAAGACATCTCTATCTTTAGTATGTGCAATGCACACTGTTATTATCTAGACGATTTCATTTTGAAAAATTGTGGTGACCCACTAAATTGATTTAATGACAGTTGAAAAACCCACAGTTTGTATCTCAATTAAAGTGCAACCTACCTGATGTAAAATTGTTTTCAAGGTAAAGTTAAGTTTTTTAAAAAGCAAGATCTATAATAGTGTGTATAGTTTGTGACCATTAGTGTTTATTGAAAGGGGGACACACATATGTCTCTGAACGGAGATGCAAGAAAATAATAACATTGACCTACACCTACCTGGCTATAACACACATAATACTACAATCAATTGAATCTGTCTTATTTCTTCTTGCATCACTAGTACTAGCATCAAGCCCGGCACATAGTAGGTATCCATAAATGTTTACCAAGTTGAATTCAAAAGAACACTTAACGAAGTTCCCCAAACTTATTTACCCACCTACCCTTCTTCCTCCCTTCCCTTCTTTCCTCACTACTCTGTCAATAAATATTTACTGAAGACCTACTATGTGTCAGGTGTTGGGATGGTTGTGGTCCTAGCCTGGTTTTGCTCTATCTTAGAATTCCTCCAAGCCCTGGTCTGCATTTCATTTGGGTTCTTCCTTGGGGCAGATACCATGTCTCCAATACGCTGATAGGAAGTTCCACTTCAGGCTCTTGTCAAATTTCATTCCCGTTGGCTGCTGGTCCCCTGTCACTATCTTTGCTATCTATGGCATAACCAAGACTTTAGGAGAACCAGAGAGAACCCTGATGAACCCCACTTTTCAAAATCAGTTGCCTAGGGCTTCCCTGGTGGCGCCATGGTTAAGAATCTGCCTGCCAACGCAGGGGACAGAGTTTTGATCCCTGGTCAAGGAAGATCCCACATGCCGCGGAGCAACTAAGCCCATGCGCCCCCACTACTGAGCCTGCGCTCTAGAGCCCGCGAGCCACAAGTACTGAGCCCGTGTACCACAACTGCTGAAGCCTGTGAGCCTAGAGCCCGTGCTCCGCAACAAGAGACACCACTGCAATGAGAAGCCTGTGCACCACAAGGAAGAGTAGCCCCCGCTTTACACAACTAGAGAAAGTCCACGTGCAGCAATGAAGACACAACACAGACAGAAATAAATAAATAAAATAAATTAAAAAAAATTCAAAATCAGTTGCCTAATGAAGGTTCTCATAAATTCATGCCTACCTGATTATTGTTGCCTTGTAACCCCCAATGAACATACACACTGTGTGTTCCACACTGACTCTGGGCTTTACCACAAGACTTATCTTGTTCATTGGGACAATAGCAAGCATGATGAAAACAGAGACTGGAAGAGCTACTTGTACATTGGGGCTTGTCTGCTTGGAACATGCTCTTGGAACTCAGCCATCATGCTGTGACATACCCAAGCTACAGGGCAAGGCTGTATGGAAACTACCCAAGTTGCTCTGGTTGACAGCTCCAGTTAAGCTCCCAGCCAGTACTAACTGCCATCCATGAGTGTTAGCCATCTTGGAGGTTCCAGCCCAGTCAATCCCCCAGACATGTAGCTCAGGCAATATCACATGGAGCAGAAGAACCACCTTGCTGAGCCCAGTCAACCCACAGAATCATGAGAGGTAATAAAATGGCTGTTATTTTACAGCTCTACATCTTGAGGTATTTTGTTACACAGCGATAGCTAACCAAAACACTGGACAGAATATTTCCCAGCTACAGCCTCTTTAATACAGCCAAGCTCCACATGGACCCATAGGGTCCAAATGGAGCTGTTGTTCTCATGATATTCGTCAGGCTCAGAATCAATGTGGGCCATGACCTGAGTATACTCCACCATGAGGTGCTGACTATGGGGGGCACTGTCACCTAAGTCAGAATGCCAACTCTGGCAGGCTCTCCTAGGTCATCAAATCCTGTGCTCCTCTCTCCAGGAAACGTAGACCCTTGCGAGCACTCCGCACTGTGTCAGAGGATGCCCCAGGATTCATCTAGATATCTTCTGGAGCATTCTCATTTACTCAAAAATTCAGAGGTGGGAACAATCAATTTTATGGTGAAGGAAATGGTTATATGCTAGAGAAGGCTGCAATATTTGCATGCAGTTTTAGTCCAGAATTTAAGATTTATCAAACACATGTCAACAGGTTGCTTTGGGCTTTTTCCAGAGACCCTTGGGGTGTCCCGTTCCCTGGTCTCTGCTATTAGGGAGGCTTTGGTGGGAAATTGTGAAGAACTCTGATCCACTTGCACTCCCTCATCCTACTGCTGGGGAGTCCTGGGCTTAGGGAAGGGAGGGGATTCATCTAAAATCTCCAGCAAGCCAGTGGTAGAGCTGGGGTGCAAACCCAGGTTTTGTACTTCTAGCACCACCTTTTCTTTTCACCAACTACCTGTTTATAGGTAGAAAAAAACATCTTTTTTGAGGCCAACCTCCCAACTGAAAGAGAAACAAAGATATTACCTTTCCTGATGTCTTCACTCCTTTCCAGAGGCTAAAAAACAGGACGATGACGACGACAATCAGACAGAGCAAGAGCTGCCACTGGGGCAGGCCGATGTCATGAATCCCACTGCTCTCGTGAAGGTGCAGGACGCCACGTCTGCGGGGAGGAGAAGGGAGCGGACCGGGGAAGATGGTGTCGTCAGGGAGGATGATCAAGGCCTCGACCACAGGCCAGTCCTCGAAAGTGCACATTGATGGAGACAGGCCCTCGGCTGCCCCCGCTACAGCCCTGCATCACTTGGACCTGCCCTGCATAGTCATGGCCTGTGCCCAGCACCTCCCTGCCCTGGGCCAGCAACTCATCTGGGGAGAAGTCCCCACCCAAGGCTGCTTTTTAAACGGTAACAGAAGCTTTCAACATAACAAATATCTCTTGAGTGCCACTTGCAAGCCAGGTCCTAGGGAGATGGTAAACAGAGGAAAGGTCTCTGCCCTCATAGCACTCATGGTCTAAAGCAGTGGACACTGGAACATTTGGCAATGTCTGGAGATGTCTTTGATTGTCACGACTTGGGTAGGAGACATCTAGAGGATAGAGAAGTGGGACATCCTATGATGCACAGGACAACCTAAACATCCTATAAGGCACAGGACAGCCTCCAAAATTCCCATGTTGCTGAGGTTTGGAATCCCTGGTCTAGACACTGAGATAAGAGTAAACTTTTCTCCTATTTGGGAATATCTACCCCAACTAAAGGTATGTGTATCCTCTGCTTTAGCAATTCCACTCCTGGGTGTTTGCCCAGTAGAAACATTGTACATATGTTCACCAAAAGACATGGTCTAGAATGTTCATAGCAGCATTATTCATAACAACCCCAAACTGCAAAATAAATATCTATAAACAGTAGACTACAGGGACTTCCCTGGTGGTCCAGTGGTTAAGAATCCGCTTTGCAATGCAGGGGATGCTGGTTCGATCTCTGGTCAGGGAACTGAGATCCCACATGCCTTGGGGCAGCTAAGCCCGTGCGCCTCAACTAGAGAGAAGACTGCGCACTGCAACGAAAGATCCCGCGTGCTGCAACTAAGAACCAATGCAGCCAATAAATAAATAAATATTAAACAAAACAAAACAAAAACAGTAGACTACATAAATTATGATATATTCATAAATTGGAATATTATATAGCAACTAGCTCCGTATGGATGAATCTCACACACCTAATTTCATGAGAAAGAAGTCAAAACTGAAAGAGGACTGCTGGGGGCAGGTGACAAGGCTGTGGACAAGCAGGTGATGGCTCCAGCCACATGGAACTCCTGGGTGACAATAGCTGGTGCAAACATTCCCCATCTTGAGCCCTTTTCCTCTTCAGTAAAATGGCTCTCGCGAGGCTTACGTTGCAGAATGTGAGACAGTGCCTAGAACCCAGGAGATGCTCAGCGCCAATGGTCATTGTAACTATCATTCTGACTGAGTCCCAGCCTTCAAGGAGCAGCGGGCATTGGCAAAGAAGCTAAGGAGTGCCCAGAAAACTCAGCCAAGGGAGTCCCTGTGGCGGGCTCCACTGAGGGGCTGGCTGGTGCCTTCTCTGCGGGCCTGTGGGAGAGCCGGTGAGTTGAGAAGGGGTGGCCAGGTGTGGTAGGGGCGAGATGGGGAGAGGGAGGTGGGTGGTGACAGGAAAACAGAGGAGTCTGCAGTGAGCGCTCAGGAATGAATGAGCAGAGCTGTGTGGCTGATCAAGGCCCACAAAGACCCGTGTCCCCATCTCCAGGACGGCCTTCATCCCCACTGCCCCCAGGCACGATGCTGTGGACACAAACTACTCACCCTGCATCAACTTTCCTGAGCAATCAGTCTCTGTGTCTGGCCCCTCCTAGCCCTAGCTCTTGGAAATCAGCTCAACCAACACCCCCGTCCTCATGGCCCGATGCCAGGCCAGACCCATATTCTGTTCCTCCAGGACTACTGTAAAAAGCTCCCCATCCTCCCACCATCCCAGTCTCTCTACCTCCAGTCAGCCTCCTTAAATCTACAGTCTGTGCTGCTGTAGAACCATCCGATTCATCTGAAGTTGTGTTCTAACTTTGTCACTCTTCTGCCCCCAAATCCTCAGAGGCTCCTTATCACCTAAAAGAGTGGTTCTCACTGGGGGCAATTTTGCCCCTGCTTTCCCTGGACACTTGGCAACAGCTGGAGACATTTGTGGTTGTCACAGCTGGAGGGCAGAGGGGTGTTACTGGTGTCTAGTGGGCAGAAGCCCGGGATGAGGCTAAACGTCCAAAATGCACAGGACAGCCTTCCCACCGCAATTATCCAGCCCCAAATGTCAAAAGCGTCAGCGCTGTGGAATCCTGGGAGAGAGGATAAAGACATGTGCCTTTCAGAATCGGAGGCCTTTCTCAGTCGCCCTGTACCAAGGGCACCCCATGCCTTGCCACACCATGCCTTTGGCTCCTGGCGACCACCAGCCACTTGTCATTCCCGAATTATATGAAGCTCTCGTCACTCTGGGCCTTGGAACCGTCTGTTCCTTTATGCCTAGAACACACTTCCTGGCCCAATGTATCTGCCTGGTGAACTTCTGTCCCTGCTAGTCTCAGCTCAAAACTGAGGCCCTGGCTGAGGTCCCTCTCCTATGATGAGAAGGAGGGAGAGAGTGGGAGAGGGAGGGAGAGAGAGAGAAAGAGAGAGAGGAAGAAGAAGGAGAAGAAGGGGAAGGAGGAGGAGGGGGAAGAATGGGGGAGAGAGAGGAAAAGGGAAGGGAGGAGGGGGAGGGGAGGAAGGGGAGGGGAGGAGGGGAGGAGGGTGAGGGGGAAGAGTAGGGAGAGAGAGAGGACAAGGGAAGGGAGGAGGGGAAGGGGAGGAAGGGGAGGGGAGGAGGGGGAGGAGGGGGGAGAGTGGGGGGAGAGAGGAAAAGGGAAGGGAGGAGGGGGAGGGGAGGAGGGGGAGGGGGAAGAGTAGGGGGAGAGAGAGGAAAAGGGAGGGGAGGAGGGGGAGGGCAGAAGGGGGAGGGGAAGAGGAGGAGAAGCATGGGGTTGGGGAGGGGAGAGGGGAGGGGAGGGGAGAGAAGGGAAGGGAGGAGATTGGAAGAGAAGAGAGGCCGGGCATATCTAAAAATATGGAGAACCAGAATCAGGTACTGAGCCCATCTGACTCTTAATCCTGCTTCTTCCCATTTCTTTCCATACGGGCCAAGTATTGAATGGTATCAATAACCATTTGGCCAATTTGACTGTTAAAATCATGAAAAAAAAAAAAGGCACTGAACCAACTGTGCTTGCCCTCAAACGCGCTAAAATGACTCTAGAATCCAATCAGATGGCCGAAACGCCTCCTAACCAGCCCAAGTGACCCACATGTGTGTGAGGTCCACTTTCAGCCTTGCAGTGGTTGTCTAGATATTTCATCAGTGAAAAAGCCAGACTCCAGAGCTGATTTCCAAGAAAAGTGAATCCAGCCTCCTCTCCCGTAACAGGCCGAAGTCTTGGGGATTAGTACGAGTAACTTTGTTGTTTGTTGTAGTTTTCCAGCAGTTTAATGAAAATGAATCATCGTGGAGCCCACGGTCCAGACTTTCCGATGTCTACAGGCCAAACGGGCTCAGATCTCACTTGACATTTAAGTGCAAAGGGTTAGTGTTGGGGTGGAGGGAGAGTTCTCTTCCCCACCAGGAACACGCAGCGGGTAGAAGTTTTCTATTCCCTGAGCGTGTTCACCAAGGGTGCCCTTTTACAGATTAAGTTACAGAGCCTCGGGGTTTCCTTCAGCCTTGGGCTATTTGGCCTCAGGCCTAGAGCCTGGGGAGTATCGAAGTTTTGTTCCCTTGAATGATATGTTCAATCTGTCAGCTTAAATAAGTACAAGATGGCAAGAGAATCGGCCAGCAGGCTCTGAGGAAAGCAAAAAAAAACAACTAATCTCTTCAGGGTTGGTTGGCCCTGGGAGTCCTACCTGCTGGGTCCCCAGACTGAGAGGGGGTAACTTTTAAAGCAGAAGCATTTAGATAAAAGGGCCATTAAAAACAAAGTGAGAGAGTGGCATGGACATATATACACTACCAAACGTAAAATAGATAGCTAGTGGGAAGCAGCCGCATAGCACAGGGAGATCAGCTCGGTGCTTTGTGACCACCTAGAGGGGTGGGATAGGGAGGGTGGGCGGGAGGGAGATGCAAGAGGGAAGAGCTATGGGAACATATGTATATGTATAACTGATTCACTTTGTTATAAAGCAGAAACTAACACACCATTGTAAAGCAATTATACTCCAATAAAGATGTAAGAAAAACAAAAGAAAGCAAAAACAAATCCAGAGGCAGCTCATGACTTAGATACTGAGAAGCACACAAAAGCAGCTTCAGGGTGAGAAAGAGATGCATGAGAAGGGCTCTGATCTACCCACAGACACTCCTGCACTCCTGTCCCGAATACACCCCACTGGAGACTCTGATGGGATGGAAGAGAAGACAGGGGAGAGGCCTGTGGATGGGATGAGGGCCTTAACTCAGACGGCCCGGGTTCGGATCCCAGCTCTGCCACTTCCCTAAAACCTGTACCACTACATTCTTATCTGGAAAATAGGAGTAATTCCCACCTCCATGAACTGCGAGGACTAAATGGGACTTGGATATGAGAAGATGCTTGGTGCCTGGCTCACGGCAGCTGTGAAGCTTGGGGTGGGGATGTACTTAAAAGGATGGAGGAGGGGAAAGAAGGGGGAGGCAGGGAGGGGATAGGAGCTCTGTGGAGCAGAAAGCTGTAGAAATAAGTCTTGGATTCTGCTCCCCACAACATCCCCCAAGCCCCTTCAGCCCCACATAAGAGAATGTCATCTTCTTCCACCTTATTCTGCTCACAGCCAAGCTGGGAGGAAGTTTAAGGCTGTAATTAAAGCAACCTGGGTTTCAAAACCCAACTCACTTCTCCCTTCGGCTGGGGCAGATCTGCTGGCTATGAAGACGTCAGAGAAGGAATCAAATAATAACTAGACTAGAGACAAGGCTATCATTTCCCATTTTAATTTATAAGGACGAGGGTTGCCAAGAGCAAAAAGAACGATCATGTTTTCTTCCTTTATCATGAGATGATAAAGGAGAAAGCATGGAACCAATTACATGTATCATGCAGCACCCTCAGCTCCACTATCCTTTACCATCTCCTAGTCCAAACCACACTTATAAACTAGGAAGGCCTAAAACCTCCGCCTGCAAGGTCCCTAAGGGTTCTGGGATTGTCCGAGGCCACACCCCTAAGGAGAAGAATAAAGGAGGCCCTAGATTTTCCATGACATGGTCCTGTAGGCATGTTAGCCTGAGCCCACTAAGGATCCTATTCTGTTTGAGATGGGAGAATGCAGTGGCTAAGACAGGGGCTTTCAACCTTGGCTGGATATTAGAATCACTGGAGGAGCTGTTAATACAAATCTCCACGCCCCACCGGCTGCACCCAGACCAATGAAATGAATCTCTGGGTGTGGGATCCAGGCATCAGTGTGTTTTAAAGCTCTCCAAGTGGTTCCAATGAGCAGCCAGTGTTTAGCATTGCTGGGCTAAGAGCCTGGACTTCGGAGCCAGACTTCCTGGATTCAAACCCACTTCAAATGTCACTTCCAAATGCATGGCTGGGATATAATCTAAGCTGGATAAATGTTAGTTGTGACTATGACAGTATTTTGGAATAATAATAGCCGTTTATAATGGCTAGAATCCAATATAACACAGAAGTTAAGCCTGCAGACTCTGGAGTTTCACTGCTTGGCAAGGGAGGGGCCAGGGTGAGGAGAGTGAGGCTCCTGGGGGCAAAGTGTAAGGGGGCTCCCACTCTTCGAGTCCTGTAGCTGCAAACCGTCTGGGTCCAAATCTTGGCTCTGCACAAGACTAGCCATGTGGCCATGGGCCAGTGATTTACAGTGATTTATTCATCTGCAAAATGAGGCCGCGTCACACATGCAGTGAAGGTAAGAGTTACAGAAACCTCATCAGGTTGGTGTGAGGCTTACACTGACATAACACATACAGAGAAGTTAGCAGAAAGCTTGAGGCACACGGTAAGTGATTAGCTGTTGATGTGATGAGGAGAAAGACAGGGACGATGGTGTTGCTTAGATGCTTACTTTAAGTAACAGCAGTCCTTCAGATCCGTCTGGGGCTGTAGAAGGATTTTGAATTCCATGACGACTGTGGACCCTCTCCCCACAAAATTCCCAAATCTACATAATTGTGCACATGCCTGCTGAAGTCTGCAGAAAACACAGATGGGGGTAGGTGGACACACAGGTCCAGGACCCTTAGCAAATTCTCCGCCATGGCTCATTGAGGGTAGTTCCTGGGCCCTGAGAACCCTGACTCCTCGAGCCCCAGGAGGCAGCAGACTTTCCAGAGGCCACCTGTAACCACACCAAGGCTCCTTGGTCATGCTGCACCGAGATGGCAGGAGTGGAAATGGTCCTCAGGAACCCCACTCTCTGGATGATCAGGACTCGTTCCAAGGTCCTTAGCTGAGGGAATATATAGGACCAAAGCAGAGTGGCCCTAAGGTTTTGGTGTTGGTGAATTTGTTGTTTTCCATCCTCTAGACCTGCACTGCCCAATATGGTAACCATGAGCTATTTACACATAAATGAATGAAAATTAATGAAGTTAAAAATTCAGGGCTTCCCTGGTGGCACAGTGGTTGAGAGTCCGCCTGCCAATGCAGGGGATGTGGGTTTGTGCCCTGGTCCGGGAAGATCCCACATGCCGCGGAGCGGCTGGGCCCGTGAGCCATGGCCGCTGAGCCTGCGCATCCGGAGCCTGTGCTCCGCAACAGGAGAGGCCACAACAGTGAGAGACCCGCGTACCGCCAAAAAAAAAAAAATTCAACTTAGTCACGCTAGCCACATTTCAACTGCTCACTAACCACGTGTGCATGTAGCTACTGCACTGGGCTGTGCAGACATAGGACATTTCTATCACGGGGAGTTCTCCTGAGCAGGACTGCTCCAGACCAGCAGACCAAGCCATGCCCCGCCCCTCCCCGCCCCGTCCCCAAATCCAGCTGTGGCCCATTGAGTTATGGCCTGTGAGCTAAGGATGGTTTCTATCTTTTTAAAGGGTAAAATCAAATAAAGAATATGCAAGAGACCTACGTGGCCCACAAAGGCCCAAAATATTTCCTATCTAATTTTTTACTGGAAAGTTTTCCAATCACTACTCAGACCACGTGTACCTTGAGAGTGAGGTTTGAGTGGGATTTACTTGTCCTGCCCCACAGTTTGTACCAGGGACTTTCTGCTTAGCTGCTAACAGTTGCGTAGGGGTTGCTAAAATGGGACTCACCCCCGCCTGAAGCATAAAGACAATAGATGCTACATTCTGAAGAGACCATGCAAACATTTGAAATAAGGTGACTGAAAACAAGTTGACTATTACCAACCTCAAGGACTTAAAAGGACGGAGTAGAGGTTGAGAGGATTCTAGGGAGCAACAAAATAAATAATGATGGCTATGGGTTAAAACCACAGAATAAAATAAATACCAATGAGCCCATACTGATAGAAATGAATAAATGAGTAAACAAACGAATGAATAAATAGGGGAAAAGGGACTTTTCTCTTCAATTAATCTAGAGGGAATGATGGGACTAGAAATCACTTTAGATCAACACTATAAATAATAATCCTTGTTTGCAAGACTCACTGAAGGATGGTAAGAACTGTGGGCAAAAGTCTGATGACAAATGAGATATTTGCATAACCTCAAAGTAACTTCCCAGAAGACACTTACTAATCACAGAGAATAATGCTACCTCTGCACAGGAGGAAGCTGGTAGATAGCACTTTAGCTGAGTGATCAAGGTCAACATGCCTAGTAATAAGAGACTGGCATCCTGTACCCCCTGATATGATGCACCGAGAAGGACACAATGTCATTTCCAAGTTATTCTTGCCAAAAATGTCAAAGTCAGTCTAATCAGGAGAAAACAATGACCAACCCACACGGAGGGCTATTTTATAGAAAAACTGACCAGTGCTCTTCAAAAGCATCAAGGGCATGACACTCAAGGAAAGACTAAAGAACTCTCACAGATTGAAGGAGACTAAGGAGATGTGACAATTAAATGCCACATGGGACTCTAGGTTGGATCCTGGACCAGGATATGACATTAGTGGGAAAACTAACAAATTCAAAAATAGTCTTTAGCAGGTTGAGTGTTAATCCATGTTAATTTTCTGATTTCAATCATTGCACTATGGTTGTATAAGGTGTCAACATTAGGAGAAACTGGGTGAAGGGTCTACAGGGGCTCTGTGTACTACATTTGCAACTTTTTTCTACCTCTAAAATGATTTCAACATAAAATGTTTCTTTTTTTAAAAGATGTTCTGTCTTCTACACCAGTCAGTGCCTCTCATACACATAGTCCAAATAATTTCTCTGAGCTGTACACAGCTGGCCTGCCTCCCGCTTCCTAAATCTCACTCACAAACTCTGGCTACTTTCACCCATGGAAGCCCCAGAGAGACAGCAGCACACGGTGGACCAGGTGACAGCTTCAGGATCAGATTGACTTGGGTTCACTGCAGCTCCATCATCTACCAGCTGAGCCCTTAGGTGTTCCCCTGGCTGACTTCATCAGTTCTTACGACACCTCCTCCTAGAAGCCCTCCCTGACCACCTGCACTAAAGTTCCTTTTCCCTACACAATCACTGTGTAGCACTGGTTTTAGTTCCTTAAGAGCACTTATACTCCCTAAAATGTGTTTGATTTCCTGAACGGCATGTTCACGCTGTACAGCGTTCTTGCTTCCTTACCTTTTTGCTAGTGTGTTGTCTCCCCACCCCCATTCTGCGCCAGAACACAAGCTCCTCAAGCTTAGTCCACGGCTGTATCCTTGGCTTCTAGCCAGGATCATGCCTGTGGTGGCTGCTGAGTACACATTACAGTGACTGGCGTGGCCCCCTCCCCTTCTGTGGTTTTCCTTAGCATTTGGCTCAGGTCCTGCCCAGCACAGGTCTCGATGCGCCCGTGTGAACAGGACAAGGGGTTGATGACTTACTCATAAAACTCTGCTGCCGGCGTGAACTTGTACTTGGAGTACGTGGTATGGTTGCCCAGCACGGAACTGTTGAGGAGCTTGGGGTCGGTGCAGTTGGGGCTGTTCCAGGCATGGCCGCAGTCAGTCCAGGGCAGGTTAAGGGTGAAGGAGGAGAAGAGGTAGTAGAGTGACCAGGCAATGATGACATTGTAGTAGAAGCCAACGTAGAGTGCAATGAGGATCACAGCGTAGCCAACTCCTGGGTGGGGGTCAGAGGGGGTCAGGCAGGGGCTTCCTCAGAACCACCTCTCCTGGGGAGCTTGCTCCAACCATTGCACTACCCGACCCCCCACACCTCTCTTTTTTTCTGTAGCAGATTGTCGGAGCCCTAAACCCCCTAGGGCCCCACCCCCCATTCCTTTGCCTGAGGGCTCTCTCTTGCCCCTGGAGCCCCTTCTGTCCACTTATCATCAGGCAAGGCGAAAGTGCCAGGACATTTAATGCCCCAGGGAGCAGCCGGGTCGGGTGTTGGAGCATAAGTATCCCAGCTCCCCCCACCCCTTGGGCAGGATAACACTGAAGCATGATAACATTCTCTCCCAGCGGAAGGAAGCCCCTTGCCCACGGTGGAAAGGCACGTGATCCACTTATCATGTCTGCCATGGGAGCAAGAGGGGAGAGTAGTGGTATGTGTTCTGGGTACTTCTGACACTTCTATGAGTTTTTCCCAATCAGGAAAACAGATTCCCTCTGGTTACTCAGCTGTACAGCCTGGACTGGAACCCAGATTTCCAGACTTTCTAGGCTAAAGCTGTCCCTGACACCCCCAACGCGTTCCGTGTAACTTTGAACGGTGGACGTGCTTGACCTTGCCAATAACTGTAAATCTCGAGAGAGCTGGTCTACCGCAGATCCCACCTTTGGAGCAGATTCTCCAGGGGCACACAGAAGTCTTTTAGAACAACCTTTGACTCCCCCAGATTCCTTCTTTACCTTTGAAAAACGGGCAGATCTTCCACACGGTGGCTGCCCCTTCCCGGTTGTACTGGCCCAGAGCCAGCTCCATGTAGAACAGGGGCATGCCGGCGATGATGAGGAACAGGGTGTACGGGATCAGAAAGGCACCTGGAAGACACAGAAGCAGAGTGTGAGCCCCTAGATCCCTGCTCAGCCTTGGGCCTGCCCCTCAGAGTGTGTGGACCCATGTCAGCCAGAGCTGTGAGGGTCCTCATTCATGGCACCCGGCCACTTCTCAAGGGATGTCTTGTGGTAGGTAAATCAGAGCAATTAATACAAATAGCCATAACATAATAATAGTTATAGCAGTAGTCATAATCATAGTCATAATAGTGAGGTTCTGTGCTCAAATTAGTAAAATCTGTGTTCATCAAAGCTAAACAGGCTTGGGCTTCCCTGGTGGCGCAGTGGTTAAGAATCTGCCTACCAATGCAGGGGACATGGGTTCGAGCCCTGGTCTGGGAAGATCCCACACGCCGCACAGCAACTAAGCCCATGAGCCACAGCTACTGAGCCTGTGCTCTAGAGCCTGAAAGCCACAACTACTGAAGTCCGTGCACCTGGAGCCCGTGCTCCACAAGAGAAGCCACCGCAATGAGAAGCCTGCGCACCGCAACGAAGAGTAGCCCCAAACATGACCTCACTGGATTGTCCTTAGTCTCACATCAGCTCACAGAAATAATCAGAGAGGGTCATTATTTCCCCCCAGGGGAAACTGAAGGCAGAGAAGGGAGTCGAATTGGTTTTGTTTGCACTGTTGCTAAGTGACAGAAGCAGGATTCGCATTCATGTCTTCCAACCATCAAGCTCACTCTGTTACTGCTGGCTGAAGGTAAACAAACACCGGATCAAAGAGGTCAGAGGCTCAAGTCTCTGACCAGGGAAGATGCCCACCCAGAACACTGCCGAAGCTACAGGGAGCCCTTGGCAATGGGCAGCAGCAAGTCCCTGGGAAAATTCCTGGTAGAATTAGACACGTCTGAGTTCCAGAGACAGTTCTCAGTACGCCTGGTAGCCTGGGGTGAGCTTAACGGGCTCTGACGCCGTGAGGTGACTCACAGGGGTACTTGCCACGTCAGCCTAGGCTGCTCCTTGGCCTGGTGCAACCGGAGGTGGCCAGGCCAGATCCACACTCCTCCCGCCATTGGCCTTTGGCTGAGATGTCGTAACCTTGGAAACCAAACACTCTCTGACCCGCCCGCACTAGGAAAGTGCAGAAACCGGGAAATGCGTAACGATGATAATATTAGGAATATAATATTCCCTACTGTGTTCCCAGCACTGTGCTCCATGCAATATCTCATTCCATCTTCACAACAACCCTAAAAGTATTACTACCGCCATTTTACAGATGTGGAAACCGGGGCACCAGGCTAGCAGAGAACTGTGGCAAAGTCGCACGCACCCAGGGTCAAACTCCCCCAGCTACTCAGACTGTCAGTCTCCACTTTCCTCCCAGGGCTTCTCCTCAGGAAGCCCAGGGCTCTTAGGGACAAAGCATGAAGTTTTGGCTGCAGTGCTCTGAGACCCAGTCCTTCTGAAGCAGAAGACGGACTAGCAGGGTGGGCAGTAGGGAAGAAACCACTGGAACATGAGTATCTCCTATGTATCAAGCAGGGCACTGGGCACTGGACATCTGTGATCCCATTTATCCTACCCAGAAACCATCTCAGGTGGCAACTGCTACACCCATTTTTCAGAGGAGGAAACTGCGGCTTGGTGACTTGTCTAAATTCACCCAACTGGTCAGTGATAGATCTGAGATTTGGGCCCAGGTCTGCCTGGCTCCAGAGCTCCAGAGCCATTCCCAAAATATTCTGTTGATTCCAGAATATCCCAGCCTCGATGGAGGACATGAGTCTGCATAGAGGCTTGGTGGAGGGTGATCTGAAACTGGGACTCTGGGGCCAGCTGAGCCAGCTGGTCTGCTGGTCATGGGCTGCTCCAAGCCTCCAGCCCCTGCTCCAGGCTGGACTTCTTTGAAACGGCCACATGCTAACCTCTCTCTTCCCCTCCTCATTTCTACTCTCAATCTCCACCCTTCTCTTTCCCCACACAGAGAGGGCTAGTCTGGCACTAGAACCCACGTCTGTTCACGCTGCTGATAGCAATGCCGGTGATGCTGATGGAGGTCGGGGTGGTGGTGGTGACGGTGGAGCTGGTGAAAGTAACAAGTACCATTTATTGAGCTCCATTATATGCCAAGCCACACACTAAGTTTTTGCATAATTATTCCTTTAAAACCATCCCTGAGAATTACCACCAATCCCATGTAAAAGATGAGGAAACTGAGGTTTAGAAAGGTCAAGATGCTTGTCCAAACTAGTAAATATGCTTGCTTGGCTCCACATCTGGATCTGCCTTGTGGCCACCTGTCACTGCCCTTGGGGGCCTGGAGCCAGAGAGTAAGGGAAATAGCTGTATTAGAGTATTTAACAGGCCTGAAGACTGAAGTCAGTGGTCTAAGGGACAACAGGGAAGGAAGAAGCCAGGAGTCATGGCTCAGATCTCAGCACCGTGGTTTGCCTCTGTCAACTAGATGTTCTTTTCTACAACCAGAGGAAAAAGCAATGTCAGCCAATTCACCAGGGATCTCCCATTGGCCAGTTTTCTCAACTCTAACCCTCTGGGTGGCACTGCCAACAGGTAGGTAAATTGCCCAGTTGTAGGTAAATAACCCTCTTGTGCTGGCTGGGAGTTCCAGTGGAAGGAGAGGAGGAAAGATTATGGGTCTGCACAAGCCCAAGACTCTTCCAAGTGCGTCTGATGCGGGGCAGCCAAAGCTTCAGGTGGTAACAGATGGGGAACGTTCAAGAATGTTGGAATGGCTGAGTATGAATGAAAACCAGAAAGCTGCCCAGTGGCCAGTGTCTTATTCTAAAAGAGGACATCGACCAGGGAGATGGCCTAAGCCCCCTTGCAGAAAGATCTGGAGGAAGCCAGGACAGAGCTGAAGAGTCAGAAAGAGGTTTCAGGGGTGCCTGAGGTCAGCTAAGGATGCTTCTCCTAGAAACAGCCCTGCAGCAGCTCCTGGGACACCGAGGCTGGTTGCAAACTTCCTAGAAGGTACTGCTCTGCGAGGCCCATAAGTGCCACATTCCCACGGCCCTGCCTCATCTCCATGCGTGGCTGTGTAAGCTTCATCCAGCCTCATGCAGGGCCAGAGAGCTGAGAATCTGAGGAGCTACAGGCCCAGAATCCTGGCTCTGGAATGCTCTGGCTGGGCTGACAGGGGCAGACCTCCCGAGGGTCTCAGCTCCTAGGGGTCTCCAACATCCACACACGTACACAGATGCACACCTGTACATCTTCATGCAAAGGTACACACGGATTCTGCACGTCAACACACTCACATGAACACAGGAAGAAAAGACTGTCAACTGCGAAAGGGACTCCGACCCGTGGCCTTTGGATGAATTCAGTAAGAAAAGCATCTGTCTGGCACACACTGCCTGATGCCGCCCCGCCATTAGAGAGGAACCCTACTGGTCAGAGAGGGGCTCTGGACTCCTCTGTGCAAATGTCAAGTCCTCAGAAAAGGGAAGCCAGTGGTCACTCAGTTCAGATGGGAAGTGCTGGAGCAGACCCCTGGTGGGTGAGGAGGACCCCAGGGGAGGGGACGGGATGCCTGTGGGAGGTGGCTCAGCGAGAGGAGGTGTGGGCCAGGCCTGGTGTGGGGGTGGAGAGACTGATCAGGGAGGGGCTGCAGGAGGGACAGGAGGGTCCCTGAGACCTCACTGGCCCAGCTTCCCAGTTGGTGGAGGGTAGGATTCCTCAAACTGGCCACATCCTGATGTATTAAGAAGTGAAAACCCACAGGACCGTTCGCCTGGTGCCTGTAGCTCAGCTATGGGTGGTCACTGCCCGTGGCTTTCACCAGAATTCCAAGAAAAAGTTGGTCAATGCCTACGGTAGCCAGATTTGTCCCCGCTTCCCAGGTACCCCAAGGGTATAGACATCAGGGTGCAAAAGAAGGTGAGATTTCAGTAGAGACAGGGCTGCATGCAGCAGGCCCACCCGACTTGTAGAAATGGGGACAAGAGCACCGGTGGAGACTTACCCTGCGATATCCACATATTTAAAGGTGACAACTCAGGCCACAGCTGTTAAGCCAAACCTGCTCTGTCATCCTACCTTGACAACTCAGCATGGTTCTATTATAAAGTTCAAATCTGGAATCCCCAGTTCTTGGAGCTTTGCGCTGGAGTGTGGAGGCCTGGGGGGAGCCCGCACCCTGCTTCATCCCCACCTCAGCTCCAACCAGCAGTGTGTGAGGCCTTTTGCACGTACGTGTGGACTCTTGTGCCCACATGTCTAAGCTCTGTCCACAGCCTCTGGCTTCCCCTTGGGCCTGGGGCTGTGCAGGCCTGTAACACAGTCCAGGCTGGGGAAGCAGGGTCCAGGTAAGAGGACCTTGTAGACTGGGGTGGGTGGATGTTGGAGTGTTTGGGCAGGGAATTCCGGAGTCCAGGTACCTGGAGTTTGATGGGGGTTAGAATCAGTGCTCTGGGTGGGCAGGCCCTCTCAGCCCTGGCATGGGGGAGGCAGAGAGGAGGGCAGATCAGGGCCCAGGGCCCAGGGCAGACCCCCTGTCTCTGCTCTGGACTCCTGACACAGAACTCCTAAAACCCTTGTAACTTCCTGCGTGATGGGGGTGACAGGAGCATCTTACGCAGAGCTCCTAAATCCCTGGGAATTTTCTGGGTGATGGGAGTGTCTTTTCTTCTAATGAAGCCACTCTTGGTGGGCTTCTAGATGGGGGCTGGTCCCCAGAAAGATCAAGCCATGATTAGAGGCTTAGGACTTTCAGCCCCACGCCCACCCTCCAGGGAAGGAAGAGGGGCTAGAGATTGAGTTAATATCGATCATGCCCTTGTGAGGAGGCTTCATAAATATCCCAAACGTAGGGGGTTTGGAAAGCTTCCGGACTGATGCACTGGCGAGCACGTGCACATACTGGGAGGGTGGTGCACCCCAACTCCACGGGCTCAGACGCTCCTGCACCCAGGAACCTTCCATACCTCACCCCCTGTGTACATCTTCACCTGGCTGTTTACATGTACCCTTCATAATAGCCTTTATAACAAACTGGCAAATGTTTCTCTGAGTTCTGTGAGCTGTTATAGCAAATTATCAAACCTGCAGAGGGGATCATGGGAACCCCTGATTATAGCCGGTTGGTCAGAAGCACAGGTGACATCTTGACCCTTGTGACTGGCCTGTGAAGTGAGAGAATTCTTGTGAGACTGAGCCCTAACCTGTGGGGTCTGCACTAACTCCAGGTGGTGTCAGAATTGAACGGTAGGACACCCACCCCAAAGTTGGAGGATGGGTTGGTGTTAAGAAAAACCCCACATATTTGGTGTCAAAAGACGGTAGAATGCGTACAAAAACGGAGTTTTCCTGTTACCCCCTTGCCTCGATCTGAGGCAATCCTGGCCCCCAACCATGCTATTTATGGCTTTGTGACCTCGAGCCAATGTGACTTCTCTGAGCTTTGGTTCCCCCTTTGTAAGGGGGGATAATACCTGCATCACTGGTTTGCTGTGATCATTAGAGATAACGGAGGTGAGGTCCCTGGCACTGAGGTGCTCTGTAAATGGGAAGCATGTCCTGCCATCACACATCTCTAGTTCTGAGAGAAGGACAGTTGCAGTGAGGAAACATGCTTGCTCCTCTGGTAGATTAAACCCCGCCCCTCTAAGGAGGTCAGTGGGGGTGAAATTCAGGGAAATTGGAGTTGAGGCTACCCCTCCTGTGACAATTCTCCCTCCGTGTCAACTTTGCAGGATCTGACTTGATTCTTACTAATGAAGCTCCTCGAAGATTCTGGTTTCCCACCTCTTCCTTCCTGGTCTCTTTAAGAGGAACAAGTTACAGGGTGTTTGGAATGGTCAGAACTATATTAGAGAAGGAAATATAACTCACAAAGAACAGAGTGGAACCTCACCTCCCGGATTTGGGATATAGTACCTCCAATAACAGAATTGAAAATGACGTTAACTTGTAGAATATCTGTAATAGACTATGAACTCCCTAAAGGCAGGGATTGCCTTTTGCTCACCTCTATATTCCTGGCATATGACAGGCATTTAGTAAGTGGGGTTTTTTTGTTAAATAAATGGATCCCGGCAGTGACTCACACAGAGGATTGCAGCTAATGAAAGCCCCGGGGCCTTTCTCCACTTGTGCTGTGGCCTAATCCTTACTTAGGCAGTTGGGTTTGGGATCACAGGGCAGGATGTAACATTTACCCCTATGAAATCCCACCTTGTTGAAAACAGTCCCTCTAGATCTTTTTGGCCAGCTCAGAGCAATGGGCCAAATCATGCCGGTAATGCCAGATCACAGTCTCAGCTCCAGCCCCTGATGAATGCCTCCTTCCTGCAAACTTGTTAGCCGAAGGGCCATACCAGCTGGCTGGCTCATGTACATCTGAGCTGAACCATCAGCCTCGGGCTTGGCAAGCTCAGGGTGTAGATGGCCCCCTGCAGCCAGGCCCAACGCGAGGGCGATGAGTTTGCAAACTCCTGCCTTTTGTACCCGTCACCGCCTCCTACTTGACCTCAAGAACCCCAGATATTTTGGCCAAGAGGATTCCCGAAGGTCTGTGGGTACCTGAGACCCTGAGCTCACTTGAGGAAGGAAGGGAACCCCATTTGGGACCCAGAACTACATATCTCATGGGACCCCATATAGGAATGTTAATCCCCATTTTCCAGGTAGGGAAAAAACAGTGGGATAAGGTTAGGCTGTTAGAAACCCCAGACCCAAGTGTGACCACTTTCCAGCCTTATATCCCTTCTAACTTCCTCTTAGAATCAAATCTGCTCCAAAATCAGGACCCCAGCCTACTCCTGTATCTAGCCCAGGTCTAGCAGTTAAAAATCATTGAACAATAAAAATAACAGCAACAACTTCATTTATTGAGCCCCTACTACGTGTCAGACACTGTTGTAAGTACTTTGCTTATATTATATCTAATGTCATATCACCCTGTGGGGAGAGGCAGTCACCTTCCTTTTCTGCACATGGAAACTGAGGTCCAAAAAGGACGAGTGCCTTGTCCGAGGCCACACTTCTGGGAAGTGTCAGGCTCAGATTCAAACTCAGGTCTGTCTGAACTTAAAGGACATCTCTCTGACAGCTCAGAGCTGTCAGCCGGACACATCTCAAACAGAAGCGTTCATTTACAAAGGATAATTCAGAGTGGCCTCTTCCATGGCAAGGAGACAGACACGGGGACTCGATGGATCCGTCCACTCCTCCCTGGGGACCAACACAGGCCTGGCCCAAGACCACAGGAGCGGAGCACCTTGGAAAGAGCCCCACTGACACCGCCTCCCTGTTTGAGAAGGTTCTGAACAAAGCCTTGGAATTTCCAAGAGTGGCTTTCCCGGCTGGAAGGAAGCCACTTGCCCCCGTGCATCCCAGCAGCTGGCTTATGGGAAGATGTTCGGACAGGTTGATCTTTCTCAGTAACTCATTCAAAAAAATATTAGCCAAAAAAAAATATATTAGCCAGGGGCCTAAACTATTGGCACTTTTATCATTTCAAAACATCCTCCAGTCTGGGCCAGCATGAACAGCTGGACTTGGAGGTTACCGTGTTAATATTGGCACCAGAAGAGAACACAGCCTGTTAAATAACAGGGTGCGTGAGTCCTGGCTTGGGTGCAGTGCTGAGCCAGGCGTTGGAGAGGGACGGATCTTGGGGGTCATCCAAGCTCACCTCCAGCTGTAGCGGGGAACTTGAGCTCAGAGAGAGTGACAGAGATGGGATTTGAACTTGGGTCTTTGGGCTGCTTCTAGAATTACAGGATATCCACCTGCCAACCTGCTTGCCCATCTCTAGGCCTGACTTTATAATTGCTGGATGAGAACTGATCCACAAGGAGCAGCCAGGAGGTCTCAGCAGAGACAAAGCCCAGAAGAAGCCAGCCGAGCATCCCCTGGAGGGGTGCAGAGTAAGAACACCTCAGACTCTGAGATGTGGGACTGCACTGCTCCATTGTGCCAGCCGTAGACATCCTAGCCAGAAATGGAAATTCACTCGTATAACCTCCCCACCCCGTAGCCTGCCAGCCACGGTCTCCATAGCCTGGCCCCAACTTGCCTCTCCACCCTTATCTCTCCCGGCCTGCCCTTCAGCCAGTCTGCACTCCTAATCTCAGAGACCATCCCTCCTGCATTCTTGAGCAACTAGTACACCTGCTCCCTTCCCCAGGCTTGTCCGCGCTCCATCCGTCCCAAGGAGCTGAGTTCCAACCACACAGCTCACTTCCTCTGAGTCTTTCCTAAGCAGCCTCTCCTCAGGCCTTTAGAGCACATGACACCTCTCCCATCCATCTCGCGCATCATCGCAAGGATGTGAATAAGAGGTGGCAGCTATCTTTACTAAGGCCGTACTTCATGCCAGGCCCTCCACAGCATTATCACATTGAGTCCTCACAACAACCCTCTGAGTTGAACACCATTGTTTCCATTTGACAGATGAGGAAACAGAGGCTTGGAGAGGTGCCCAATGTCACACAGCTAGAAGCTGGAACCCAGGACTCCACAGCCAGGGCTTCTGATCTCTAGGTGCCAACCCCGCCTCCCACCAGCACAGGCTGCCTCACTTTGTTAGCTCCTGCCGGTGGAGTTGGGGGTTCTGCTGTTCCTGGGTAGGCATTAGGTCTCTGAGGGCTTGAACCATTTCATTCATTTTTTTCATTCAACAGAAGTTTGTCGGGCACCTTCTACCACATTGCCAGGATCTAGCCCTTATCTTGGGCATTAGAAATACAGGCATGAAAAAGCCACAGTCTCTGCTCTCAATGTAACCCCGTCTGTTTGGAAGACAGACTCACAAAGAGACAAATGACTCAACGACTCAGGATGGGTGATGTGCAGGGCTAGCAAGCCTAGGAGAGGGAGCTTCTGGCCAACTTCACCTAAAAATTGGAACGTGTGACAAATGTGCTGTGTTTGGTGCCCTGGGCGCCTGGTACAGACTACCTTGCATACAGCAGGCGCTCTCAGTTGGTGGCGGTGGCCAAGTGAGCGGACAGTGTCAGTGAAAGCCCCAGAATATCCATCTAGCTGATGTGTTCAATTGGCCATCTGGGGTGCTTTTAGTTTCAACAGATACTTATAACAATGGAAATGATGGGTAGTGCATGACAATGAAGCCCTTAGATGACTAGAGCTCCTGGCAGGCAGAAGTGGTGGTTAATACATCTAGGTGACCCCTGCAGAGCCTAGCACTGTAGCTCATGCCAAGAGGAACCCAATCAGTATTGCTGATTGATGACAGAAGCTTCTGCTGTCTAGGGACACGCAGCCTCGGACAGTCATGGAGGACATGCTAGACAGAGTGTCCTAGGTTTTCTTAGTCTGTCTTTCATTCCTCGTCTCCCTGTCTGCTAAAAATACAGAGAATCTGCATTTCCTCCCTCCTTGAGTCCAAAGGGCCAGAATGCTTAAACCTGACCAGAAACTCTTGAGAAGATGCAGCAGTCAAACGAGGAAAAGTTTCACCTCTGGATCATCTGTTTTCCATTCCTCACCCAAAGCAAGTGTCCAGAGTACACACTGAAGCAATCAGCAGGGGCCCAGACCCTATGGAACAAGGTCATGAGCTTTCCCTCCAGCTCCAAACCCTCACCCTACCTCCCTCTGACCCCCTGGAGTCCTGAGCCAGAGCCCCTGCCAGGCAGATGGCCCAGTGGATAGAAAAGTGTTTCGGTTGCTGGTGGCCACCCCTTTGCCGACTTCTTTCTCTGGGTCATTTTCCCAGGCTCTCTACAGGGTACTCCTGAGCTCATCCCAGCAAAGGGGGCAGGTCTGGGGTGGTTTGGGCAGAAGCTCTCAGGAAGGAGTTAGGGCTTTAGGCCCCAGGATCCTGCCCCCTGGGCTGCTTCCCCCAGGACTCTGCCCCCTGAGTAGGCTATAGTTGATTTCAAGGCTCTCATCCCAGGGCAGACAGTAATCGGTTACCCAGCAGGGGGAGGGGGAGAGAGCCTGGTTGCTGGACTGGGGTCTCCTCCAGAACTTCCTCCCACTCCACCCTGCAACGTGGCCAGGACCCCAGCAGGTAGACGCTTCATCCCAATCACCCAGGCCTCCTGTCTCAAGGACCAGGCCAGTTCTTGGTACCCACTGATGCAATCCCGCCTAGGCTGTGTGCTCTGGTCCCTCCAGCCAAAGGACCACCAACCCGAGAGTGGAGTTCTCTCTGCCACTAGCTTCTCTTTATGCGTCTCTGTTCCAGGGTTTCTGTCCCCAAGGGAGCAGGGCCTCCCAAGTGCCTTCAGGGTACCCAAGTCCTTTATCAAACCTGGAGCGCTGGAGTTGGGGTCACCGTGGGCACTTTTGGCGCCCAGTCAAGAGCTCTCCACCTCCCTTCCTGCGGACCATCAAAAAGTCAGAGTTCCTCACCCAACCTGGTCCTTCCACGCATGCGCCTATCACCGTCCAAAGTCATGCCTCGATTTCCCTGTTCCACAGGGGACTCCTTTTTCCGTGAGCCCTATCCAGTCCCTTCCTGCGTCCCAGACTTGCCCTTCCGCCTCCTCTTCTCCTCCCGTGTGTATCCCAGCTCCTCTCCCGGCCACCGCTGTGGACTTCAGGTAGCCTCCCAAGTACAAACCCCCAGCCCGTCAGGGGGCTCACCTCCGCCATTCTTGTAGCAGAGATAGGGGAAGCGCCACACGTTGGCCAGGTCTACGGCGAAGCCGACCACCGACAGCAGAAAGTCGATTTTCTTGCCCCAGGTCTCCCGGGGCTGCTCGTCGCCGTCGCGGGATGCCAGGAGGCACTGGACGCCGTTGCGCTCTTTCACCACCAAGAGTTCTGCAGCTTTGCGCTTCCGCTGGGGCTGCTCCGACCCCGGGCCCGCCCCGCTGTTCTCAGGCTGCACCTGTGGGTTCATCCGCGCCAGAAGCATGGGTGCGGCTGGCGAGAGGGGAGTCGGCGATACTGGGAGCACGCCGAGACTCTGCTGGAATAAAAGGAAAAGATGCGGTCACTGGGCCCTTCCACCCTGCCTGCGCCTCCCGAGGCCTCCCGGGAGCGCCGGGATACTGTGGTCGGCGCGCGCTGAGCGGACGCAAGGTTCCTAGAAAAGGGCGCGCGTCTGTTGGAAAAATTTGGAAGCAGAGGCAGTGGGGCGCCCGACTGGGACGGCACTTCGAGGTGGAGACCACCCCTGCCGCCCTAGGGATCCTGCTAGGCACCCCGCAGCTCTTCCCTCATTCACCCGCTCTCTCTTGTCCCCAAACGGCGGAGTTTGGACACGTCCAGGCAGAGATTTCCCAGGGCGGTGACCCGGCCGGGTGCAGCTGGCTGCCCCCTACCCTCGGCTCGGGTCTGAGCCACGTCCGAGAGCCCCAGGAGTCTCCCCGGACACTTATTACCTCTGCACTTCAAACTCGCTGGCACCCTACCTCTGCGCATCCCAACCTGGGCCTCCCCGGCACACCTAGCTCGGTTCCGCGCGCAGGGCGCACTCACGCGTTCGGCGGCGACGGGATCCCGGCTGCCGTGCGCTCTGCCTTGCCTGCTCCGGACCCGCCTCGCTTCGCCTCGCCTCGCCTCGCCAGGCTGTGGGGCGCGGGCTGGGGCTGGGCTCCGCCGCGTGGCGCTCGGGCGCGGCCTGAGGAGCGCTGAAAGCGCGGGGCGGCCGGCGGGGCTCACGCTGGCTGGTTCTGACCGCGCCGGGCGGGGGCCGGGCTGGTAATGTAGCCTGCGCCCCAGGTAACGCGCCGATTGCATTAACCCAGCGCCGGGCCCGCTCTGTCTGGAGCCTGTTAGCGCTAATGGAGACTGACAGCGCGGCCGGGGATGGGCAGGGGCGGGAGCGCGGCGCGGCTCGGGGGACGGCGGGAGTCCCGCTCCCGGCGACTCACGGGACCCGGGCGCCCATTCCCGTTGCAGCACGCACTGGGACACCAGACTCAGCTCCTGGGGGCACCAGGCTCTGACCTCTGACTACGGGAAGAGAGCGAGACTCTCAGAAATAGTATCTAAGTCGCGGGGACGGGGAAAAGACTGGGGAGATCAACGACGGTTCAGTACCAGCTCTGTCATCCGCCGCAGGCCACTTAAACCACCTGGCCAGAGTTTCTCCACCAACAAAATGGGAATGTTCTGTTCAGTGCCTAGGAAGGCACACTGAGGGCCTGCAGGCCATTGGGTGGGTTTTGTTTAGCTGGCTCGAATTGAAAGGTCACAACTGGGCACTTACTCCTTCGTCTGTTTGTTATGGGCAGGCTAGCAAGGGATTTGAGGTTGTGACCCCTGTTGTATGAGGCTTAGAGTCGCTATTCATTCATCTATTCACCCATTCATGCACCCCTTTGCTCACGTGTTCCTACATATGCCTTTTATGTGCCAGGCACTGTTCTAGGCTCTTGAGACACATTAGTGGACAACTCAGTCAAAAATCTCTTTAAAAAAAAAATCCCTGACATGATGGTGTTTACAATCTGTCATGGGGAGTCAGGGGAAAACAAGAAACATAACAAGTAAACACATTATCATATAGTATATCAGAAGGTGATCTGTACTATGAGAGGATAGGGAGTGCTGTGTGGGGGGAGGGTGCAGTTGTAGTGTGACCAGGGAACTTGAGAAGGCGAGTTTAAACAAGTAAAGGAGTGAGCCATTTGGACCTGATATTCATTCATTCGTTTACCTGTTGGTTAATTTATTCATTCATCAGTAGATGCTGATCACCTGCTATATGCCTGAAGCGTGCTGGCTGGTGGAGCTATGGAGATAGTCCCTGGCTTTAAGGAGCTCTCAGTCCAGTGTGCAAAGAGTTGATCACAAATCAGCGTGGTCAGAATTAGTTGTGACCACAAGGGTGTGGAAATTGCGCGCAGCTGAATTAGCGAGTAAGGGGTGGGGTGGTGATCCAAGAAGGCCTCACAGAGGTGACAACTCTTAAGCAGGATAGGTAGGAGTTTGAATAAGCCCAGGCACACTGACCTTTCTTTTGTTTAAACATTCCAAGCTCAAACCCACCTCAGGACCTTTACACTTGCTGTTTCCTCTGCCTGAGTTGTTCAGGTCTCAGTTCAGTGGTCCCTTCCTGACCACTCAAATTTAAAGTGTATGCCCACTCTCTATCACATCACCCTATCATCCTATTTTATTCCTTTCATTACATCACTATCCAAATTTTAAAATTTGTTTATCTATTATATGTCTCCTCTTGGTGGCTTTTGAGCTCCATGGGGGCAGGGATCTTGGCTGTCCTATACACTACCATATTCCTAATATCTGGAACATACTAGGGCATCAGTTATATAAGGTGAATGAATTAATGGTGGTGCATGAGGGTGTTTAGAGCATTTTCATCAGGGTGACCAGCATGAGAGATGTCCTCTGTGAAGGATTCAGAGAGAAGAGAAAGGGAAAAATAGTGGGGTGGTGGGTCAGCCTTGGCCTTCTGGAGGCTGATGGTCAGAGAAAGGAGGAGGTTTCAGGAGGAAAGCCTGGAACCACACCCATCAAGGACGTTCATCTCCTCTGACCCGCGGACCATTTTGATAAGCCTGTGAGGAAAGCAGGAATGGAATCATCTTTCCAATCTGGGGGTCAGGAAACTGTGGCTGTGAAGTCTCACAGGTTGGAAGTGACAGAGTTGAAATGAGAACCCAGGTCTCCTGGCTCCCAGCCTGTGTCTCCTCCACCAGCTTATGGATGGAGACACTCAGAATCTCTCTGGGAGTCATGTTCCCCTCCTCTCTTCTACCCCATGTCCCATCCAACTGGTCCTGAGAATCCCACCTTTAAATCTGCTACGAAGCCCCATTCCCACTGCTGCAGCATCCCCACAGAGGGTCCCCACCCATCGCCTTCCACTGTAGCAGCCTCCTCGCTGGTTACCCTGTGTCCGGTATCTTTCCAGCCACATGATATTCACCAGCTGCCAGAGCCTTTTCTAAAACTCATCTGATCACCTCACTCTTCTGCATAAAACTCCTCTGAGAGACAACAACACATCAACGTGATTTAATTAACCCTGGATTTGAGGTAATTTTATTTTCTTCTTTATACTTCTCTTTATCTGACAACTTTTCTACAATGAGCATTTGATACTTATGCAATCAGAAAAAAGATAATTTCTTAAAATCTTCCAATCTTTCCAAGATAATATCAAAACACCTTCAGCTGTTCAGACAAGATTCTGCCTGCCTATTTAACCACATCTCTTGCTATTCCAATTCTCTCCTCATTCTTCTTAAAATTCCTTTACCATCTCCAAATTGTGCTTTATTCTCCAGCAACATGAGAGATACTCAACTATTAATGGTTCCTTGGACACCTTGTGCCTTTTTACACTTCTGGATTTTTAAGTAGGCTGTCCATCTTCCTCTTGTCTACCTGGAGAACTCCTATTCATCCTTTAAAACCTCAGATGTCACCTCCACTGTAAAGCCTTCCCCGATAACCACCTCCCACAATAGAGTAAACTCCCCCATTATATTGCTTTGTATTTTTGCCTAGTACTTTATCTGTGTGACTTCCCTACTAGGGAAAAGGACAGTACCTGATATATCCTGTTACATAGCTTGCACTCCAGAAATGTGTGCACAACAGAACTAGGTGAGATCTCAATTGTTGGCTGGGTTTGGTTGGGGTTTTTTCTGTTGGTTCTTCCAGAAACAGAACCTGAAACAAAGAATTGAATTCAAGACGTTTATTTAGGAGGGGATACTGGAAGCACTGATAGAGGAGGGGGGAGGTAAGAAAGGGAAGGAACCCAACAGAGGGGACGTTAAAAAGCAGTTACTACCAAATATAAAATCGATAGCTAGTGGGAAGCAGCCACATAGCACAGGGAGATCAGCTCGGTGCTTTGTGACCACCTAGAAGGATGGGATAAGGAGGGTGGAAGGGAGACACAAGAGGGAGGAGATATGGGGATATATGTATATGTATGGCTGATTCACCTTGTTATAATGCAGAAACTAACACACCATTTGTAGAGTAATTATACTCCAATAAATATGTTAAAAAAACAAAAAAGCAGTTACGGCTGTTGGCAGCTGTTGGTCAGTCTGCTGGGAACTTCTGGGAGACAGCATTGACCGTGCCTCGGAGTTGTCCCATCCCCGGGCAAGGAAGCTGGAGTATTTATCCATGAAGGCTGCTCCCTTCAGCCTTCTCTGGAAGGGTGCTAACTTCCCAGCATTCCCAGCCTGTCTGGTGTGTGGGCTGAGCGAGCTCCTGTTGCCAGAAAAAGTCTCCCATCAGAGTCCCAGGTACGGGCAGTAGGAAGCTTGTGGGTCAGGTCTGCGTTGGCAGGAATAGAGGATGACGAGTGGTGTTGGTGAGGCAGTGGAAGTGTTCACTACAGAGATGGAGGGAGACACCCTCCCATACATGCACATCACTGGAGGGGCCGCCAGCAAGTCCTGAGGGTTCCACTTTGTGGTTTCAGAGACTTCTGGAGGACAGCAGTGAGGATACCAGCCCGCGGCTGTGCTGAAGGGGAAGACATCTCTCTCCATCTCTGGCCCAGACTCCCTGCCCTCAGTTCCAAGAGCCATGGGGCCATGTGGCTTCTCTCTGTGCCCTGCCTCCTGCCCCTCCAGGTGGCCTGAGGGCAAGTGGGTGGGCAGGCGACTGGAGCATTATCAGAGCTACCGGGATCCCTGGGGAGGCGTCACTTCCACTTACCACGGCACTTGGTGACACAGGCCATGGGCACAAGGTGATGGCTGGTGCTGTCAGCCCAGCTCTGGCCATCTCCCTGCAGACACCAAGACCCTGACACACAAAGGCTGGTCTGGAGGTTATTTGGAATCTAAGTGGCTCAGTCCTGGAAGTGTCCTGAGGATACTATCAGAACCTGCACCCCTATTGCACTGATGAGGAAAATAAGGCCAGAGAGGAGGAGAGGTTCGTCTGTACGTTTCCTCCCTTCCTTCTTTCCTCCTTCGCTCCTTCCTTCCCACCTTCCTTCCCTCCCTCCCTCCCTCCCTCCCTCTCTCTCTCTTTCTTTCTTTCTGTTTCTGTTTTTCTTTTTTTTCATCTTTTGATCAGGGGCGTTAGACTGATGTCCTTGCCACTGACCTGCCCTGCGTCATTGGTCATGGATATAGGTTAAACTGCATTTACAAATAGCAAAAAAGTGTCCTCAGTAAAAGACCCCTAGGAGCTGAAATCAGTCTCCTTCAGGACACCTCCCACTAAAGTCCCCCAGGTGTCCCTGAGGCTTCCAACCTACCCCGATGGGACTCATCTGGGTTAGAAGAGTCTAAGGACTCTTCTCTACGGAACTCCTACCCAACCTGGGACCACATCCGGGCACAGGCATTAAAGAGCATCTATCCATCATTGACGATGGATACAACCATTTACATCCCCTGCCTGGATCTAAATACAGACCAACATCTCCACACGGGTAGTAAACGGCACCTGGAACTCCCATGTCCAAGATAGAATTCTTGGTGCCCCCTTGCTGACCTGCATGCACACCTGTTCCTCCTCACCTCCCTCATTCCAGGCGATGGCATATTTTTCCTTGTAGAGCCTCAGAGGCCAAAAACTTTGGAGTCCTCTTTCTCACGTTCCCACAACCAATCCTACTGCAAACTCTGTTGGCTCCGAATCAGATCCCACCTCCACACCTCCAAGGTCGCCACCCTGTTCCAGGCTATGTCATCCCTCACCTGGATTACTGTGGCAGCCTCTGAATGGCCTCCCTCACTTCTCCCTTTGCCCCCTGAAGTTTAAGCTCTACACAGCCACCAGGAAGACCTTTTGGAAGCGAGTTCAGATCCTATTCCTCCCTCTCTCCAGTGGCTCCCATCTCATTCAGAATAGAATCCGAAGCCCTTCCACGGGTGAGATGGATGAATGAGTAAACCATCCTTTTGTGGATTTGCCAACACAAGCCCGGCCAAGCCTCGTGACCCTCTATGGGATGGACAGAGGCACTGGCAGGTGGGGTGGCAGAAAAAGCACAAGGCTGGGAGTCAGCACCCTGGGCTCTGACTCCTGCTCTGCTGCTTTCGGGATTTTTGGTGAGGGCCAAGTCCATCAGCAAGATGGGGAGGGACAGTAGGAAGAAGAAAGAGACAGAAGTTATGTCAGGACTGGAACTGCAGAAGGAGAAAGGAAAGGAGGTGTTCGAGGCAAAGGAACTCAGTCTCCTGGGAGGAAAGGAGGACCTCCCTCTTCTGCATGAGCCACCAAATACATCCTTTGGCCTGAGGTGGTCACGTGAGTTATGGGGACAGAGGACTCATACCTGGTTTATGTCCTGTTCCAAGGCAGAGGGGGGTTGAGATCAGCTGACCAGGATGAGCCATAATCAGGCTGACACAAGGCCTCTGTCCATCATGGGGATGAATATCAGAGCAGGATGGGACCACAGAAACCTTCATGCCCAGGTGCACTCTGTTAGAAGACCAGACACCCCTTAGATAACCTGATGAATGTGGACTCTCCCAGAAATATTCACGCACACATGGTATTTTAAAATTTAGTGTGAAATTTCTCATACATAAGAAAAAGTGTATAAAAATATATGAGCAATTTATAGTTTAAGTATCAATAATATGAACATACAAGAACCCACCCTGTGGATTAAGAAATAGACCATTTCCAATACCCTATGAGCCCCTGTGTGCCCCACTCCAAGGTAACAACTTTCCTGTATTTAGCAACTCATCAATTTCTTTGTTTTTCTTCACAGTATTGTCACCTATGGATCTATTCCTAACAATATATTGTTTAGTTTTATCCTTCTTTGAACTTTATCTAAAAGGAATCATACTACAGATACTGTTCTGTGACTCCTTTGGCTTGAATACAATATTTTTGAGATTCATCCATGATGATGGAGTTAGCTGTAGTTCACTCATTTTCACTGTTATATATATTCATTCTATTGTCTGAATTATAACAATTTGTTTATTCATTCAGCTATTGAAGGACATTTGGATTGTTTCTAGTTTTTTAAATATTTTGAACAATGCTGCCTAGAACCTTTTGCACAGACAGCTCCTACGCCCATGTGCAAGTCTCTCTAGGCTCTATACTTAGTGAAGTGCTGGCGTGCAGAGTATGTGTCTGTTCAGCTTCATCAAATAATGTCAAACTATTTTCTAAAGTGGGACCAGCTGAACTGTTATTTCTTCACTTGCAATTTCTTTACATCCTCGCCAACCCTTGGCATTATCTGCCTTTTATTTTTGCCAATCTTTAAGATGTGATTTTGGGAATTCCCTGGTGGACCAGTGGTTAAGACTTGGCACTTGCACTGCAGTGGCCCAGGTTCAATCCCTGGTCAGGGAACGAAGATACTGCAAGCCACACGGCGCAGCCAAAAAACAAAAAAAAAGATGTGATTTTAACATGCATTCCTCTGACTTCCAATGACCTGGGCCATCTTTTCACATACGTGTGGGTCATCTGTGTTTCTTTTTTTCTGTGACATGATGACATGTTGTCTGTACAATTTTGTGTTGGCTTGTTTTTTTCTTATTGATTCACAGTAGTTCTTAATATACTGGGCCCAAATCTTTGTCACTTGTCACTTACGTAGCAAACATCTTGTCTTGGTTGTGTAAGTCTTTTTTCTCTATATGGTGATTTTGATAGAGGTTATTCATTTTAATGTATTTTAATGCAGCAATGCATTAAAATACATTATGTATTTATTTCAGAAACACTTCCCTACCTGATATTTTCCTAAACTATAAATTTTGATAGTTTTTCCCTTCATATTTATATCGTTAATCCACATGGAGTTGATTTTGTGTAGGGTGTGAGGTAGGGATTCCACTTCACTATTTTTCATATGAATCACTGATAAACTGTCATGGCCCATTCATTAAGTACTTCTATCTTTTCTGCTCTGATTGGCAGAGAATGCTCACTCACCAACCAAGTCTCCTTGTACAGTTGCGTTTGTTTCTGGGCTCTTCATTCTGCCCCATTGGTCGGTTTTCGGTGTCCAAGCAATACCACATTGTCTTAATTAACATTGTTTTCCAGGTACAAACTTTCAGTCATAAGGTGACTAAGTTCTAGGGCTCTAAAGTATGGCATGGTGACTATAGCTAACAACACTCTATTGTATATTTGAAATTTGCAGAGAGTAGATCTTACATATTTCATCGCACACACACAAAAGGTAACTATGTGAGGTGATGGATGTGTCAATTAACTTAATTATGGTAACCATATCATGTTGTATATGTATATCAAACCATCACGTTATACACTTTAAATATATACAACTTTTTGTGAATTATACCCCAATAAAGCTGGGAAAACAAACAAACAACTTTGCCATATAATAAGTTTTTCCATCTGATGGGGCAAGACTCTCCAGCTCTTTTTCTTTGGAAGTGTCTTGGCAAACTCTTCTCTGCAAATTTCAGAATCAGCTTGTTGAGTTCCATGAAAAATCCCATTGGAATTTCAACTGTGATTACATTGAATCTATAGATCAATTTGGGGACAATTGACATTTTTTTTTTACAGTATTCAGTATTCCTATCCAAGGTAAGTATTCCTTATCTCTGTGTATTTGTCATTTTTAATGTACACAGCATTTTAAATAGAGGTTTAGGGGACTTACAGATTCCTGCATGGACTCCATCTCAGAATCCCTGACATGACTGCCCACTAGTGTCTGTGTTCTGTTTTCTTTTCCATCAGGAAACACTCCCCAGTGGTGTCACTAGTCATACATAATACATACACATACAGCTACCTTCCCACCCCCTCCCCGCTTGTCTTTCTGGCCCTCTGATATCTATTCCTCGGAAACTTACCAAGTTAACCTTTTTCTGCAGTCTGGAGAGGGAGAATGGGTAAAAGCAGGAACTTAGGAGCCATATTGCATGAATTTTAATCTTGTCTCCACACTTACTATCTGTGAAATCTTGGTCAAGTTCTCCTTGTCTCAGTTTCCTCATCTGTAAAATGGATAAGATGGTGATGCCAAATAGGACTTACCTCATAGAACTGTTGAGAGGATTAAATGAATAAATACATGCAAAGCACTTAGAACAGTGCCTGGTATAGCATATGTGTTACTGCTTCTTGCTGTTGTTTCAAAAACTTTAATGTTGGGCTTCCCTGGTGGCGCAGTGGTTGAGAGTCCGCCTGCCGATGCAGCGGACATGGGTTCGTGCCCTGGTCCGGGAGGATCCCACATGCCGCGGAGCGGCTGGGCCCGTGAGCCATGGCCGCTGAGCCTGCGCATCCGGAGCCTGTGCTCCGCAACGGGAGAGGCCACAATAGTGAGAGGCCCGCGTACCAAGAAAAAAAAAAAAAAAAAAACCTTTAATGTCTCCACATCTGTGGGAGGCGGGGATCATCTTCAGAATTTTAAGTTAGGTCTATCTGACTTCAAATTCCGAGGCTGGGGGACTTCCCTGGTGGTCCAGTGGTAAAGAATCTGCCTTACAATGCAGGAGATGCGGGTTCCATGCCTGGTCAGGGAACTAAGATCCCACATACTGTGGGGCAACCCGCACACGGCAACTACTGAGCTAGCGCGCCTCATCTAGAGCCCGGCATACTGCAAACGCTCTGGAACCCGCGCACTACAACTACAGAGCCCACACACCTTGGAGCCTGTGCGCCACAACTAGAGAAGAGGAAAAACCCGTGCACCACAACTAGAGAGAAGCCTGCGCACGACAGGGAAGAACTTGCGCGCTACAACGAAAGATCCCACGTGCCTCAACTAAGATCCAATGCAGCCAAAAAAAAAAAAAAAAAATTCTGAGACTGGGATGAAGTAGCAAATATGGGTTGGTATAACAACTATGAGTGTGGATTTGGAGTTTAAAAAAAAAAAAGCTGGGTGGGTTCAAAACTTGCTTCACCATTTACCTGCTGAGTGACTTTGGTTTCTGAGCCTCAGGTTTCCCACCTGTAAAATGGAGATAACACAACTATTAAATAAAACAATCAATGGGATTGTTTTATTATTGTCCCACTACAGGAAGGGACTCGTTTATCAACGCTCTGTGACGTCAGTTACAGTCATGTCCTTGAAAGTAATCTGCTTCTTCCTAGAGTTCTGTTGCCTCTTTGCCACTTTCCCAGTTCACATTAGTCTAGCAGATTGTTTAAAGTGCAGATTCCTGGGCCTGCCCCAGAAATTTAGATTCAGTGGATCTGCATCTGCCTGTCTGTGGCATGTTTAATTCCTGTTAAAAAAATATATAATTCCAGTATTAGTGATATGTTTCATAAGCACAGTCCCAGTTTGAGAGTGGCTATAGCGATTCACACTGGCTTTGCCCTACCTGAGTGCCGTCTTTCCCGAGCACTGGGGCTTCTTCCATTTGCTCTTGCTACACTTAGCAAAAAACTCGCAACCACTTCCTGGCCGAGCTGTCTTCTCCCTGGGAGGGGTGAACGGGTGCCCTCTAGGGCATGGAAGGAGAAGAGCTGCTTCCTGCTCACTGTCTAAGGGACAGTTGTAGAGGTACCAGGAGCAGCCATAGAACCCCCAGAGCAGGTGTGTGGGATGGGCAAGGGGATGGAGGTGGGAACTGCACCCTCATCAAGGTGATTGTCAGGAGGCCTCAGCCCAAGGAAGTCAAGGGCTGTGGGATCTGCCCCCAGCCTGGGCTGGTCCTGCTCCGCCCTCGTGCCCAGGAACCTGAATCTAATAAGCCACTTAGTGACGGCAGCACAAGCAGTAGCCACACTCTGTGCACCACAGACAGGAAACACCAGCCTGAGGCACGCCCTTACGAAGCCCGTCTCCTCCTCTGCCTGTACCCTTGACCCCCAAGATGAAAGCTGAGTGGTTTTAGGGCAAGGGCAGGGGAACTAGAGAGCAGGGCTCAGGATAGTGATTTTCTGCCCCTCTTTATGGTAAACACCATCACCCTCCCCTCCTAGTTTCTCGGGAGACCCCTGACACACTGGCCTCCTTTATGTGACAAGCAGGCAGAGTGGCACTCAGCTTTCATACTAACTGCTTGGGGCTTCAAATCCTGGCTCTGTTCTTACTAGTTGTGTCAGCCTGGGCTGATGCGTGCCTCAGTGTTCTATACAATGGTGCTCATCATAGTACTTACCTCACAGGGTACTCGTAAGGCTTAAATGCACCATGACTGCTAAATGCTTCATGTTGGGCACATATTAAATACACAAAAGACATTTGCTATATATTTGGCAGTCTTTCCATTCATTGGTTTTAGGTACCACGCTAAGTATTATTTCGTATAATACTCACTATTATTATCCCCATTTTACAGATTAAAGAATTAATGGTATTAACCAATAAAATTTTTAAAAATTTTCCAAAAAGAACAATAATGGTGAAAGTGGTTAAATGCCTTGCCCAGGGTCACATGGGTAGGATGGGACAGAGGGTGGGGTTTGAACCTAGAACTAGGCTGGCTCCAGGGCACACGTTCTTAACCATTGTTCTATCCTGGTGGCTCAGGGTCTCCCTCTTTGGTCCCCACCTTCTTCATCCTCCTCACCTTCTCACCTTCCCCCTTCCCCACTCAAGCTTCCCATTCTCAGCAGGGCTCCTCTCGCTTTTTGCCTGGGAACCCGGAGGCTGTGGCTGATGCAGTTCTGAACCCCAGCATTGTCTGTTTGCAGCCACCATCTTCTCTGGCCCTTTCTTCTCAGAGCTGGAGTCCTTCCCTCTCCAAGGCTTACCTCCTCTCCACTCCAGTCCCTTATGTCCCCCCACCTCTGGGACCTGCCCCAACACCATCCTGTTTCTCTTCTACTTCTCTTCTCTCCTCCCCTTCCCTCTGTCCTACCCAGGTCTTCTCCACCTGATGGCATCCCCCCTCCTTTGTGCTGTATCACGCTCCTTTCCCTTCCTCCCAGGTAACTCGAAGAAGAACCCCCCACTCACAGCTTCCGTGCCTCACCCCCAACCCCCAGGGTCACACAGAACAAGCGCTCAGACTCTGACTCCTGACATGTGGTCCAGGGCTCTTCCCACACGCCACATCTTCTCTGTGGAGCATTTATCAGACTAGGTAGTCTGGGCACACCCTGAAGGGATGAAACAAGGGACGGGGAAGCTGAGATGAGGAGGCTGGCGAGACTTTGAGGTCTTGGTGGAGGAGGGTCCAGGCTGGGCAGAATTCTGGGTGACAGAGTCGAACACAGGTCATCATTAGGTCATCCCTGCTTACTCCAGGGGACACAGAAATGCACATACTAACCCTCCAATGCACTGCTTTCCTTGTGAGGAGACCGGGTAGCCAGTTCATACTGCCCAGGCATAGATGGGGGCTGTTGAGTTGAAGTCAGTGCAGACACTCGGACACCCCCGCAAATATACTGCATATTTCTGCTTGCGTGTGTGCCGGGGAGTGTGAGGAGAGGGGGTGGTAGAGGGGCTTGTGGCCTTAGGAGACTGAGGGACAGACCTGCTGTCCTCATGGGGGACATGCAGTCAGAGAGGGGAGGTGGCAGTTATATTCTTTGTGACCCAAGAGCAGGATCAAAGCCCATAAACACACACTGCAGGGAGTCAGCCCCCAGCTCCCCGGAGCACAGGAGGGGGCTTAAAGAGCTGTACCGGGGTGGACGAGGCCCCCCTCCCGGGCGTGAGGGCCCGGCTCCCAGAGGCGTCCAGGCTGAGCCCCAGCGTGAGAACAAATCACATGGTGGGGACTGTTTGCCTGACAGTTTTTCAGGCACTCATGAGGCCTGGGAAGGGGGTCGCAGGAGGAAGGGGGCTCTTCCTCAAGGCTTTCCCAATTCTGCCAATCATTGCTAATCATTTTACTAATAATAATCCCTCCACTTTTGCCTCCCTGTCTCCCAGCCCACTCCTAACAAGACCTACTCCACTCCCCAAACCATTTAGAAGGCAGGACAGCCAGGGCTTAGAGGGACCTCGCTACCCTTTCCTGAAGTAGAGCAGCACAATGGGTTGTGAGATGTTGATGATTTAGGCCCATGCAGCCCCTGCTTTAAGTGGCTTTGCCTCATATAGGAAGAAAGTGTGACCCCCTTCCCACTGTAATAGAGAAGAACAAATCTGACTCCATATTAGATCTGTTTCTTCTGTTTTAACCTTTGTATTCTATTGCTTTTGCTTCCAGTTAAGAATGTTGCCTATAGCCTGAAATATACAGCACAGCCCATTCTCAAGGTCGTGACCTTTAAGGGTATAATACTTTCCCATTCATATAGAGATAAAAAGTTGCGGAACAGAGAGAATAACATTTTCTTCCTTGGAGGTTTACAGGAACATCCTGACCTGACCTACATGGACAGCTACAAGAACAAATGATTCTGACACCAAGAAGTTTGCAAGAACAAGCCACGCTCCTCCCTCACCTTGTCTTTAAAAATGCTTTGCTGAAACCCTTCGAGGAGTTTGGGGTCTTTTCAGGCATGAGCCACCTGTTCTCCTTGCATGGCCCTGCAATAAACCTTTCTCTGATCCAAACTCCAACATTTCATTTGGTAACACCATGTCCTTTTAACCCTGACTATTGAAGTAGCACCTCTCTCTCCTTCACTGATCCCCATTTCAACAGAGGGAAGCCGGGCTCAGGATCAGACCCTTCTAGCCCAAACAGTGTCAAAGTACAATTGAATAACAGCGTTTCATCTCATTGAATATCTATTGTTACGCTTACCATCTATTTATAGCATGTGGTAGTGGTTTTTGATTTCTGATATTATATAAAGTTTCTTTCATTATTTATTACTTAATGATTTTAAACTTATGACATATCTCAGACTTACATAAAATTATAGACACTCCTATAACAAACAACTAACTAACTTAAGAAATAAAAACATTAGAAATATGGTCGAAGTTCCTGAGTCTCTTTCCCAATTGTATTCCTCTCCCTCCCACCTGCCCTGGCCTGCCGCCATCCTTATATAATATTGATTATTCCCAAGCATGTATCTATGTTTTCACTAGATGGATGATAGATTGATAGGTAGATGGATGGATGGATGGATAAATACAGAGACAGATATAGGGATATATAACTAAAATTGTATGTGTATACTCCTAAAATTATCTTACATATATGTGTGTGTGTCTATGAGGCTTAACACACACAGAAAAATATAGAAAAGTGCAATAATTACAAGTGCACTTTTTACATAATGAATATACTTAAAAAAAAATGACCAGCACCCCAGAATTCCCCTTTGTACCCCCTCTCCGTCACCATCTCCTCCCTCCTCCCCTCTAATGTCATGGACTAGTTTTGCCTGTCTAAACAACAGAAAGTATGGTTTTGCTTTTTTTTTTTTAGTTTCTGCTTTATAGCAAAGTGAATCAGCTATACATATACATATATCCCCATACCTCCTCCCTCTTGCGTCTCCCTCTCACCCTCCCTATCCCACCCCTCTAGGTGGTCACGTAGCACCGAGCTGATCTCCCTGTGCTACGTGGCTGCTTCCCACTAGCTATCTATTTCACATTTGGTAGTGTATATATGTCCATGCCACTCTCTCACTTTGTCCCAGCTTACCCTTCCCACTCCCTGTGTCCTCAAGTCCATTCTCTACATCTGCATCTTTATTCCTGTCCTGCCCCTAGTTTCTTCAGAACCATTTTTTTTTTTTTTTTGCTAGCTGGTTTTCCATGAATTGTTGCTAATATAGGTTCTAGCTCAAGAACAAACATTTTAGAACCAATTATATCTTTTTTTTTCTTTTTCTTTTTAGATTCCACATATATGTGTTAGCATACGGTATTTGTTTTTCTCTTTCTGACTTACTTCACTCTGTATGACAGACTCTAGGTCCATCCACCTCACTACAAATAACTTTGTAGCTTTTTATGGCTGACTAATATTGCATTGTATATATGTGCCACATCTTCTTTAACCATTCATCTGTCGATGGACACTTAGGTTGCTTCCATGTCCTGGCTATTGTAAATGGAGCTGCAGTGAACACTGTGGTACATGACTCTTTTTTTTTTTTTTTTTTTTTTGCGGTACGTGGGCCTCTCACTGTTGTGGCCTCTCCCGTTGCAGAGCACAGGCTCCGGATGCGCAGGCTCAGCGGCCATGGCTCACGGTCCCAGCTGCTCCGTGGGATCCTCCCGGACTGGGGCACGAACCCGTGTCCCCTGTATCGGCAGGCGGACTCTCAACCACTGCGCCACCAGGGAAGCCCCACATGACTCTTTTCGAATTATGGTTTTCTCAGGGTATATGTCCAGTAGTGGGATTGCTGGGTCGTATGGTAGTTCTATTTTTAGTTTTTTAAGGAACCTCCATACTGTTCTCCATATGGCTGTATCAATTTACATTCCCACCAACAGTGCAAGAGGGTTCCCTTTTCTCCACACCCTCTCCAACATTTATTGTTTGTAGATTTTTTGATGATGGCCATTCTGGCTGGTGTGAGGTGATACCTCATTATAGTTTTGATTTGCATTTATCTAATAATTAGTGATGTTGAGCATCCTTTCATGTGTTTGTTGGCAATCTGTATATCTTCTTTGGAGAAATGTCTATTTAGGTCTTCTGCCCATTTTGGGATTGGGTTGTTTTTATGATACTGAACTGTATGAGCTGCTTGTAAATTTTGGAGATTAATCCTTTGTCAGTTGCTTCATTTGCAAATATTTTCTCCCATTCTGAGGGTTGTCTTTTGGTCTTGTTTATGGTTTCCTTTGCTGTGCAAAAGCTTTGAAGTTTCATTAGGTCCCATTTGTTTATTTTTATTTCCATTTCTCTAGGAGGTGGGTCAAAAAGGATCTTGCTGTAATTTATGTCAAAGAGTGTTCTGTCTATGTTTTCCTCTAAGAGTTTGATAATGTCTGGCCTTATATTTAGGTCTTTAATCCATTTTGAGTTTATTTTTGTGTATCGTGTTAGGGAGTGTTCTAATTTCATTCTTTTACATGTAGCTGTCCAGTTTTCCCAGCACCACTTATTGAAGAGGCTGTCTTTTCTCCATTGTATATTCTTGCCTCCTTTATCAAAGATAAGGTGACCATATGTGCATGGGTTTATTGCTTGGCTTTCTATCCTGTTCCATTGATCTATATTTCTGTTTTTGTGCCAGTACCATACTGTCTTGATTACTGTAGCTTTGTAGTATAGTCTAAAGTCTGGGAGCCTGATTCTTCCAGCTCCGTTTTTCTTTCTCAAGATTGCTTTGGCTATTCGGGCCTTTTGTGTTTCCATACAAATTGTGAATTTTTTTGTTCTAGTTCTGTGAAAAATGCAAGTGGTAGTTTGATAGGGATTTCATTGAATCTGGAGATTGCTTTGGGTAGTAGAGTCATTTTCACAATGTTAATTCTTCCAATCCAAGAACATGGTATATCTCTCCATCTGTTTGTATCTTCCTTAATTTCTTTCATCAGTGTCTTATAGTTTTCTGCATACAGGTCTTTGTCTCCTTAGGTAGGTTTATTCCTAGGTATTTTATTCTTTTTGTTGCAGTGGTAAATGGGAGTGTTTCCTTAATTTCTCTTTCAGATTTTTCATCATTAGTGTATAGGAATGCAAGAGATTTCTGTGCATTAATTTTGTATCCTGCTACTTTACCAAATTCATTGATTAACTCTAGTAGTTTTCTGGTAGCATCTTTAGGATTCTCTATGTATAGTATCATGTCATCTGCAAAGAGTGACAGCTTTACTTCTTCTTTTCCCATTTGGATTCCTTTTATTTCTTTTTCTTCTCTGATTGCTGTGGCTAAAACTTCCAAAACTATGTTGAATAATAGTGGTGAGAGTGGGCAACCTTGTCTTGTTCCTGATCTTAGAGGAAATGGTTTCAGTTTTTCACCATTGAGAACGATGTTGGCTGTGGGTTTGTCATATATGGCCTTTATTATGTTGAGGTAAGTTCCCTCTATGCCTACTTTCTGGAGGGTTTTTACCATAAATGGGTGTTGAATTTTGTCGAAAGCTTTTTCTGCATCTGTTGAGATGATCATATGGGTTTTCTCCTTCAATTTATTAGTATGGTTTATCACATTGTTTGATTTGTATATATTGAAGAATCCTTGCATTCCTGGGATAAACCCCATTTGATCATGGTGTATGATCCTTTTAATGTGCTGTTGGATTCTGTTTGCTAGTATTTAGTTTTGCATGTTTAACATTTATACAAATGGCATCATTCTGCATGAATCTTTCTGCAAATGTTCTTGAGATTTTTTCATATTGATACTTGAGTTCCTTTTTAAAACAAATGTATTTAATTTAGAAGAGTGAGTTGATTTAAAGGAAAACATCAAGGGCACACAAGGACGAGTTGAACTTGGACTGCCAGAGGAACAATGGCTCTAACTCCACTGCCTTCCCCCCTTACAGATGTGAAAACTGAGGCCCGAGAGAGTAAAAGTCATACCCTCAGGTCACTTTGCAAGTTCGGGACACAACTGGGATGAGGGTCCCAGCTCCAAAAGCTAGAGGCCAGAGATCTTTTCTACTGTGTCATGTTGGCAAGAACTGTCTCCCTCACCCCACCCCATGGCAAAAGATACCAACACTATTTTCTAGCCAGGGTTAGTTCTTAACCTTGAACTGCAGAAAGTAAACTGTTTTTGTGAGTTGATTGTTTGAGAATTAAGCCTGGGATTGGGGTGTGTCGTGTGGGGGGAACAAGACAGCTGTCCAGCCTTCAAAGTTATGACAAGGCTTCCACTTGGCAGCCCACCTCAGTGACCTATATTTTAATATGTGCTATTAGATTATTGCTAATGAGACATCTTAGGGATAAAAGAATTATGCTCGCTGCCTGGGCTGTGGTAAAAGTAGAATTGAATTAAGGGCTGAAATCGTTTAGGACTCTGCTAGACAACCTGTCCCCCAGGCTGGGCCTGAATGGAGATATTAAGCTTTGGAAATTACACAGGAAAAATAAGTATAATTGATCTAAGGTAACTTCACTCGTCTAAATTAAATAATGTGATTGTCACAGGCAGAAAGGATGGGGATGAGGAGCCGGACAGAAAAGGCTCACTATCTGCAAACAAAGTTATAAGTAAAAGCCGTAGGGAATTGACTTTCCCCTGATGAGCTGAGCACCCTCCCGATGGCTCCGAGTGTCCACTTGGGCATCAGCGGGAAATGGATCTAGTCTGGGCATCATAGAATAATCTGCGGTGTGGCAGGGACTCAGACCACCGTCTTTACCATCTCCTACCTAACACCTGAGCACTTCTTCCTCTCCCCGGCCTCCAGTGTGGGAAGCTCCTGCCCGCTCCAGCCCCCTAGTCAAGCTGTCCAGTGTCTGCGCTCTCGGTTAAAAGAGATTTCTCTGCTGGTGGCCAGCCAGCTGCTTTTGTGTAGCATGTGTCCAGCCACATGAGTCCTGCCCTCTGGAACACCAAAGGTTGGTGCAATGCCACCTCCCTGGAACAAGGTCCCACCCCCTCCTGAGCCACCTCCATCATAGCTCAGTTGTGTGTGCAGTGCCCACCTGAGGCCAGGTCTTGAGCGACATACTTCATTTGCATAACTTCAGAAGACCTGGGTCCCGTCTCCAAGGACCTCATGGGCTGAAGGAGGGAAATAAATTATATTCCTCGCTCTGACCTAAATATTTGCATTCCACCAGCTCTTTCATTGATTCTACGTTATTTGAGGGCAAGGCTGGTCCTGATGCTGTTTATACAATGGCAGATGCTACCATCACACGTCTGCCAGGCAGGGCCGATCCTGCCCACCTGTGAGGGCGGAGACTTCTCCCCTCCTCCATCCACTCCATCCAACCATCGCGCCCCACTGGCAGCTCCCTTTACCTCCCCAGCTCCTGTCTGTCCTCCCCTGGACCACAGAGCTGGCTGCCTGGAAGGTGAGACTGAGGGCTCCCCACCCCAAATCTGCCCCCCAATATTGCTGCTTATAATGCATTAAAACCCACAGTTAATCCTTTTGTTTTAGCTACTACCCTCTTCAAGCTACACACCAACTAGTATATGTAGATATAAGAGGCTTCCTTTATCCTTTCTTTTTCTTCTCCCGTTCTTCCTCCCTCCCTCTTTCCTTCCTTCCCACAAGTATTTCTTGAGCAACTATTACACATCAGGAACGGTTCTATGAGCCAGGATTGTAATAATAAAGAAAACAGATGAGGTCCCTCTTAAACTGAAGCAGGGGGGAGACTAGAAAGAAATAAACAAGCAACTATATCAGCTATCAACAGATACTGACAAAGTCTTGCAGACAATACCAGAGCAGTGGGTTAACTCAGAAAACCTGGGAAGGGCCCTTTAGTTGGGTGCTCGGGAACGCCTTCTCCAAGCCCTCCCCAATGAGACCCAAAGGCGAGAGGGACCTAGGTCGGCAGGGAGCAGGGAGGGATGACCCAGTAGACGAAGCACCGAAGCACCGTGTGGGTTGGAGGGAGCTAGCAGCAAGGGGCAGTGCCTCCCAGGGGTGTGGCCAAGGGCAAGGGAGAGGAAGTGGAGAGGTGGGCGGTGGCCTAATTTTAATCTGCTTCTTGGCCACCCTGAAGAGGATGGCATTTACTCAATGCAGGGAGAAAGCCACTGAGGCCTTTATACAGTGAGCAGCACAATCAAAATTGTATTGAAAGGGTCTGTCCAACACTGTGTGCAGAGTGGCGGGCAGGGGTGGGGCAGAGGCCTGGTCAGGAGGTCCTGGAGTCACCGGAAGAGAAGAGGGGGCAGTGAGGAAGGGGGGCTGAGGCCTTCCTCACAGGCAGGAGAAGGACAGCAGGCGCAAAGGGTGGTTTTAACGACGAGTCTAAATCACACCCCAAAAGAACAGTCTGGGGACGTTTTCTGGTCCTGAAAAAAGGTAAAGAAATACTGAAAGAGTAAATGGACCTGCTCTCTCTAGTTCCTTACACACGTGACCGCCCTGGCTCAGTAAACTGCCTAACCTTCCCAGTCCTGCTGGGCACCCTGCTGGGCCTCTCTGTGTCTTTCAAAGTGGGCCAAACAGGTTCCATGCCCCTGAACCACCCAGGGATGGGCCTGCTCTCTGGGTGGGTCTGTGAACAGGGCAGAACACAGAGCCTGGTGGTACTTAAGAACATCCCCAAACCTCACCCTGTCAACAAAAACGTGATTTTTAGTGTGTGGGACAGGAGAAATCTCTATTTCTCAAAAGCCAGTTATTGAGTTGGAGAGACCCCCATATTAATCTCCAGAGATGATGTTTTTTAATGCAGAAGCGTGAGCTCTATCTTTAGTGCTGTGAACTTCTTTTCTATTAATTTAGGAGAGAACATGAAGCGGCTCTTGCACATCTCAATCTTCCCTGTCACACTTGGTACAGGGACCGTTCTTTGGGCCTCCGCTTTCCCTTCTGTACGATGCATGCAGTGTTTCCCAACGTCTAGTCTACTTCTGTTCTGATGTTCTGCGTCCTTACTGAGGGGGAGTGATGAAATGGACTGCTCAACACTATAACTGGACGTGAAGGAGATCACTTGCGCAAATGGTGAGCCCCTGGTCTCGTTGGGTCCTGGGGTGGGTGTGAGGGCTGCTGTTGACCGGGAAGGAATCCAGTGATAGGCGAAGGCCGGAGCAGGACGTCTGGCTGCCGTGAAGGACTCCCCTAGCAGGGTGTAATTAACTTTTCCTGACTTCTCCTGTTGTGTTGGTCACCAGGGGTCTCTGGAAAGCCTTCATTACTCTCCAAGTGTCGATTTTCTTTTTTCCATTTCTTATTTTTTCCTGTTACCTTCAGACTTGGAAATTATCTCAGTGACTCAGCCATTTGACTTCTTATTAATTCCAGGATTCCACGTCCTATCTGCCCATTTTCCCTCCTGTTTCTCAGAAGCCTGGCTTGTACTTTAGTTCTTCCCGGCAGCCACAAATTAAGGCACTGTCAGTGACTCCCTGCTACCTTCGCCTCGAAAGTATCGCGGTCCAGGGTCACTTTCCACTCCTCATAGTTCCTGTGCTGAGAGTTCTAAGTCCCATTTCTAGAGTGGAAAGAGAATTCTGAAGTTTCTGCATATCTTCTAAAACAAAACAAAATCAAATCCCAAACAAACAAAAAACAAGACCCCAAATAAAGCAGGTCAATTGAACTGTGTCTAGTAAGATAAGTCACAGAATTTCTAGGATGGATGGAACTCCAGAGTCTGTCCAAAGTGATGCTTCTCTCCACCATATAATCTCCAAACGGTGGGCACTGAACGTGTGCTTGGATGCCTCCCACGAAGGAGTGCTCATTTCTTCCAAAGGCAAGCGACTCCACCTTTAGACCTCTGATTGCTAGGGAGTTGTTTCCCTATAACTTCCACCTGCTGGCCATGGGTTTAACTCTTGGATCCTCACAAAAGAAGCTACTTCCCACCAACTGTAACAACCGGCGAGTATTTGAGGACAGGGATAACTACTCCCTCTCCCTCCCTTTCACCACGCCCTCGCACCTTGGGTTTTCTCTTCTCTGGGCCAGGCATCCAGCCCCAATGCCTTTAAGTGTGTCTTAAGAGACTGATTCCAAATCATAGCTTCTGGAATTGCCTCTGGAATTCAGCAGCTGCTAGGGACATCAACGCTAATTGCTTAAGAGGCCACACGACACATTTCTTCCCCTCCCAGCCCTTGACTTTCTCAGGTTTCCTTGATCTGGTTTGTAATGATCGCATCCCAGTGAAATGCAAACGTTCACACTGTTTCACTGCCCCAGAGAGACCTGCCCATTCTCCGCACCAGAGAAGGCCATAACCCTTTGTGATCACTTAGGAAGGTGCCTAAGGGCCACTAAAGCAGCTGTGGCCACGCACAGCCAGATGTCAGGGTGGATGGTGGAAGGAGTTAACCTCTGTTACAGAGCATCACCAACCAGTGCCTTTATGGGCCCACCTTGAGGTCCCAGTGTTTTACTTGGCCCACCCAGTGCTTTACAGATCAGGAAATTTCACATAAAAATCTAGGTCTCTGCAGAGAAAACAAACTTATTGTCATCAAAGGGGAAGGGATGTGGGGGGAGGGATAAATTGGAAGTATGGGATTGATAAGATGCACACTCCCATATATAAAATAGATATACAGCAAGGATTTACTGTATAGCACAGGAACTATATTCAGCATCTTGTAATTCAGTATAATGGAAAAGAATAGAAAAAAAATTTGGATAACTGAATCACTTTGCTGTACACCTGAAACTAACACAATATTGTAAATAAACTATACTTCAATTAAGAAAAAAATCTAGGTCTCTGGCTTCCCATAAAGCTTGGGGAGTTATGTCTGGCCACCCTGAGTTTTGGAGAGGGCAGGAGCTCTCCAGATCACTCCAGACCCCTTATATCTTGACGGCCGTACTCACTTCCCTCTCTGCCGAGCCTCCGTGGCTTTTGAGTTTGCAACCACGGCCCTCGGCCCTTCCACTCCTTTGTCACCAGTGTTGCCCCCGCGATGTGGTGCTGCCTGGGAAAGAGTTATCGCTTTGCCTCTACACGGGGCTTTCCATGTGCACTGACCTCCCCAGCCATCGCTGGCCCTCTGTCTGAATTCCTACCTATGTCAGTGTTGCCAGGTGATTCCTGACCAGATCAGGTGCCTTTGGGCACCTGGTCTAGCATTTGAACCTGATCAGATGTTCTGCTGAAATAGGCAGGAGGGATAGGGAAAGAACCATGGGTTACCAGGCTAATCTGAGTGTTAATTAACCAGTTGCCCTGAGAACGTGTGGTCACATGCTTCTCTGGTGGAGGCCTGGGAATCTGAAGGGCTGTTGCTGAATCTTGTTCAGCGCCATCTTTGGAAACAATACATTTACCAGAAAGGACTGTATGAATTTCCTAGGGCTGCTGTAACAAAGTACCACAAACTGGTGGCTTTAAACAACAGTTACTGTCTCATGATTCTGGAGGCTGGAAGTCTCAAATCAAGGTTTCTGCTGGGCCTTGCCCACTCTGAAGGCTCCAGGAAAGAATCCTTCCTTGCCTGAGGAAGTATGGGCCTTAGGTGTGGCTCAAGGGCTGCCATGTGAGGGATCAAAGCAAAGGAGGACTCTTCAAGGTACCACTTCTACCCTTATGTGGACTTCACGAGCATCCTGAGCCCTCTCCCATCTCTTGTCGCGTCAGCTTTCTCCAAAGGCCCTGTGTGGTCGACAAAGCCATGATGATGATTTCCTTTTAGAGAGGCAGAAATTGAGCTCAGAGAGATGAACGTGGCTTCTTGGTGGTGTGTGGGAATCAGAGTTGACCTACGAGTTAGAGGATTTGGAACACTAAGCCAGCTTGGTCCCCAGAACTCTGCCCCCAGAGCTGGATCCGGCAGTGACTTCGCCTCATGGGGTCTCAGCTTCCTCATTTGTAAAGGAGGCCTAATGCTTCTTTTGAGACACTGCTAGTAGGACCCAAATAGGTAGCTTCATTTTGATAGTACCTTGAGGATCATTAAAAAAAAAAACCCCAACTTTCTGGACCCATCATTCAAATGATCTACTGATTCAATGAATGAATGGAGACAAAGTTAAGGTATATGTGTGACTATTATGAGTGAGCTCAAGGCAGAAAACAAAATCATTCTCCAAAAATGTCCTCTGAGGGTCAGGACCCCAAGATCTGGTTCCTTCACTTCTGAGCCATTTATGGTTTACATTTGAATGTTCCCACAACTGTTCTGCATTTGCCAACATTTAATGCAGGCATTGCAGGGTGATGATGGGGAAAGGGGCAGTTCTGGCAGATTTAAAAGCAGCTTACTAGCAGGTTGGGTTTCTGTTTACACACAATTTAAACAAAGAGTCAAATTGTCACTGGGGAAAGTGACAGTGCTTCTCTCTCAGGATTTCTGTGTTTTGTTTCTTCACCAAGAAACTCTGAGGTTGAGAGTATTCAGTTACTTATTTGTCCAGAAATATCATGGCAGAGTTGAGGAGATAATGCGAGGCCCATAAATGTGGCAGAATTTGGATGAAGAGGAAATGTGCTATGTAAAGATGACACTAATACGGTACGGTAGGGTTGGGAGATTATTGAACAAATGTTGCATTCTATGGCAGGTTGAATCTATTGCCTGAGAAAGCACCTTTGTTCAAATAAATTTCCTGTATCGGAAATCCGTTTTAGCCTCCTAAAATTTTCCCTGTTCATTTTATTTGACAAATCATTTGTTCTCCTCCACCCTGTGCATCTGAAAGGAAAGTAACCCTGAATGGAGTGAAAAGTGATTTCAGCAGGCCCCGTCAGTGCTGTTCATAAGGCCTGTGTTTACCTTTCAAAGGAAATTCCTTTTCCGTAACCCGTAACAATTGTGCCGAGCACAGAGATTTTCCTTCAATTATCTCAATTTAATTTGGAGCGCCTTCTAGTTTAAAACACTGACAAGCAGGTGATTGAATCTAAGAAACCTGGAAAAATTTGCAAGTTTATATTATGAATGTTTTTCACTGGAGAAAACTCTGTGTGTGTGTAAAATAAATTTAGGGGAAACTTTGGGCTTTTCTACTATAGAGAAGTGGATTACAATTCAGCAATGCTATTCAAACAACCACTTTGTAAGGGATTCTTTCCTTCCCCCACCTCCAGTTCCCCAAATTATCACTCACTCGAACTTTCTCCATCGGACACATATGCTTCATCTTTCTATATGGCAAAAATGCATCCAACAACTTGTGAAGCTATCTACTGGGAAAATCAGTCTGGGTTAAAACTTACTAATGTTAAGAATAAGAAAGTATATCATTAAGATTGTACAGACATCAAAAGGATAACACAGGAATATTAAGAACAAATTTATTGTAATAAATTCAACAACTTAAGTAAAATAAATAAATTCCTTGAAAAATGCAACTTATACTGACTCCACCAAATGCTAGTGAGAATGTAGAGCCTTCAGGGTTCTTATCTATTGCTGATGGAATGTAAACTGGTACAGCTACTTTGGGAAAAACGTCTTATAGTCTTATGCTTTTGGTGTCAAGTCTCAAAACTCTTTGCCTATCCATAGAGCCCAAAGATTTTCTCACACATTTTCCTCTGAAAGTTTTATAGTTTTTCATTTTACATTTAAATCTGTGATCATTTTGAGTTATTCTTTGTATAGGGTGTGAGGTTTAGGTTGAAGTTCATGTGATACTCTGCAAGTAAATTAACTACCTGGCAGAACAAAACTCAAAACTCTGTTAAGGATGATAGCCAAATCTAGACACTCAATACAGTGGCATCTATAATGTACAGGATATAGTACAAAATTACTTTCATAAATAAACTGTACACATTTGTGTACAAAATAATTTGTATAAAGACACGTGAAGAAGGAAAATATGACCCATTACCAGGAGAAGAATCAGCCAATATAGACCCAGGAATGACAGAGATGATGAAATAGGAAACAAGGATTTTAAAACTACTATTATAAGTATATTCCAAAAGGTTAAGAAATCTATGAACATAATGAGGGAAAGAAATATGGATTTCTCATTAGCCAGGTAGAAACTAAGAACCAAATGAAAATTCTAGAAGCAAAAGTTGCAGTATCTGAAATGAAACATCTGCTGTGCAGATTAGATGAAGAAGAATCAGTGAACCTGAAATAAGAGCAACAGAAATGACCAAAATTAAAGTACACTGAGAAAGACTGAAAAAAAATCCCACCATTTGAGGTCCCACTCAGTGACCTGTGGGATAATCCAAGCAGTCTAACATATGTGTAATTGGAGGAGAGAAAAGAGAAATATGAGGGGCAGAAAAGTTATTTGAAAAATATAATAGCTGAAAAATTTTCCAATATGATGAACTCTAAACCTATAGATCCAAGAAGTTCAATAAACCCCTAGAGGATAGCATAAAGAAAATCACACCAAGGCAAATCACAATAAAATTTCTCAACAGTAATAAAGAAAAAAATGTTAAAAGTAGCCTGATGGTGAAAATACATTATATACAAGAGAGCTATGAAAAGAAATATTTCTAACTTTCATCAGAGACAATAAAAGGAAGAAGACAATGGGATCTTTAAAGTACTGAAAGGAAAAAAAATGTTAACCTAGAATTCTGTATCCAGCAAAAATATTCTTCGAAAAGGAAGGCAAAATAAAGACACATTTAGACAAAAGAAAGCTGAGAGAATTTATTGTCAGGAGACTTGCACTACAGGAGTTGTTTAAGGACATTCTCCAGGCTTAAGAAAAATGATGGAAAGGTGGAATTAGAATGCCAGGGACAGTAAATATGTAGATAAATAGACCTTTTTTTCTAAATTTTTAACTTGACTATTCAGAGCAAAAATGATAAAAGTGTCTTGTGGGATTTAAAACACATAGAAGATATATTACAATAGCACAAATGATGGGATGGAGTGAATTGGAAATATATTTGTAAGGTTCCTATGTTATAAGTGAAAAGTATACTATTATTTGAAAGTAAACTATATTAATTTAAAGATATCTATTGTAAGCTCTGGAGAAACCACTAAAAATAAATAAGTACAGCTAAGAAGGCAAAAGAAAATAAGATAATAAATGACCAAAAAATATTGATTAATCCAAAATAAATCAGGAAAGGAGGAAAAAAGATCAAAGAAGATCAAAGAAAGTCAGACAAAATATAAAAGCAAGACCCAAACAGACCACAAAACACTCACTTAAGAGATGCATATTAAATATAAAGTAAAAAGATAGAAAAAGGTAAACATGCAAACACTAAGAAAGTTGGTGTGGTTGAAGTAGCTATGTTAACAGAACAAGTATTACTGGAATTAAAGAGGAATATTCATGATGATAAAAAGGTTATTTTATCAAAACTATATAACAATTGAAAATGATTATAAACCAATGGCAAACTCCAGACAAACTGACAGTTGCTAAAACCACAATTACAGTTGGAGATTTCAACATCCCTCTTCAATAATTAATAGAACAAGTAGACAAAAAACAGTAAGAATAAAGAGGACTTATACAACACTATCAAATAACTGGATCTAACTTATGTTTCTAAAACATTACACCCAACAACTGCAGAATACACATTCTTTTCTAGTACACGTGGGATATTCACCAAGATATATCATAGGCTGGGCCATAAAATGAGTCTCAAAACATTTAAAAGAATTGAAAGTTTTAAAAAAGTTATCAGAGGAGGAGTTTTTCCCCCAAGCTAGAACCCAGGCCAGGACAGAAAATTTCCTCAGAGTCTTCCTTTACCAGAAGATGAATTTTCGCAGTTCATTATTTTACTGAGGGTGTAGCCCTTCAAGTGTCTTTTTTTTTTTTTCCTCCCCTGAGATCTCAGTTCCAAATCCCCACATCATATAAAAACCTTGTCTTTTGTTTCCCATAGCCACAAAATACAACCCTCTTTGTTACTAAGATTGACGAATATCCCCAGGTCAACTATAACTTATGCCTTCACACAGTGCTGGGGTCCAGCTCCCTTTTCATTTTTGGCCTTTGAGCATTTCCCTTAGTATTGTGCATGCTCAGCTACACATTTCAAATATGTTGGTGATATTTTGTTCAACATTCTAGGGGTTTTGTGGCCAGAGGGTTCTCAGATTATCTAGTTTCCACGTTTCTGGAACCTGAAGCTTGTCATATAAGTTTTTACTTACTTTATGGGTTCAGGTTACCTTGGCCTAATCAAAAGTCCCTTCACTTAGGAGCCAGGCAGCCTTGGGTTTGAATTCCAGCCCTGGTACTCACCAATTATGTAACTCTGAGCAAGTGACAAAACCTCTCTGAGCCTTATTTTCTATATTAGTTTTAGGGATCATAATCCCAGGTTTTCAAGTTTGTTGTAAAGATGATCTCTATTCTAAATACAATACAAGGCACAATAAGTGAAAGATAATGTTATCATTATTCATTCTTCAAATACTGAGTGTTCACTGTCAGGTACACCCTCTTAGTGCTATGAATAAAAGACAATAAATACATGAATAATACATTATATAAACATATTTTAATATATAAATATATATTTGTTTTATATATATATATAACAACAACAAACCCCCCAGAAGTTTAAGTGCACTACCAAAAAGGATAATGGGATTGAGACTGCCCATAGAGACAGAGTGAGCTTTTTGATTAGGTGATAGGAGATTCCCATTTGATGGTGTGACATTTGATTTAAAATCTGAATGAAGTCAAGAATAAAAAATTTAGATGAGAGGTGATGGTTGCACAACTCTGTGAATATGCTAAAAAAGCTGAATTGTAGGGCTTCCCTGGTGGCGCAGCGGTTGAGAGTCCGCCTGCCGATGCAGGGGACACGGGTTCGTGCCCCGGTCCGGGAAGATCCCACATGCCACAGAGCGGCTGGGCCCGTGAGCCATAGCCGCTGAGCCTGTGCGTCTGGAGGCTGTGCTCCGCAACAGGAGAGGCCACAACAGTGAGAGGCCCGTGTACCGCAAAAAAAAAAAAAAAAAGCTGAATTGTATACGTTACATGGGTGAATTGTATGGTGTGTGAATCATATCTTGATGAAGCTGTTTTTCTTTAAGACTGAAGGAAGAAGAGAAAACAAGGTGAAAATCTTCGGGAAAGAGCACTCCAGCTAGAGGGAACGGCAGTACAGAGACCATGAGGTTGGAAGGGACTTTCATCAGTTGGAGGAAAAGAAAGATTGGGTGGTGGGAGTTTAGTTAGGGAGGAGATTGGAGATGGTGGAGATCTAGACTATGGTAGGGGACAGACCAGGCAGGGCCTTGTAGATCATGTTGAATACTTGAGATTTTATCCAAAGTGCAATGGGTAGCCCTTGAAAACATTTAACTGGAGAAGTGATATCTGGTTTATGCTTTCAAACAATAAACTTGTGCTTTCTGTATGGCAAGAGGATATATAGGAGGGCAAAAATATAAGCAGGGAGACCAGCAAAGGGAATGCTTCACAATAGTTAGAACGAAGGTCCTAGATATTGCAATTCTGGCTTTGTCCTCGGTCCCTCAGACTCTCCTTTATTGATCATAAACTTTATTCTGAGAGCAGAGATGTGACAGAAAAGGCCACTGCAGCAGAGGGACCCATGAAAAGTAGAGAATTCATGCTCTACCACTACCCACAAAGGAAAAAGGTTACTGTAGTACCCTGGCATTCACCTCACCTTTGGTTTACAGTAACTTGTACTATTTCTACAGGAAGGTTTCAGGGTTTTCAGCTGATCTATCCTGGGCCACAATGAAGAGGGTCAGGAGGGTTCACTTTTCTAGGCTGGGGTTGGCCAATCTTTTTCCCCATCTCAGCCACTGCTTGGAACCATTCTGAACTACCTCTGTCTCTCTTTAAGAACTAAGTCAAGGGCTTCCCTGGTGGCACAGTGGTTAAAAATCCACCTGCCAATGCAGGGGACACGGGTTCGATCCCCAGTCCAGGAAGATCCCACATGCCGCGGAACAACTGTGCGCCACAACTACCGAGCCTGCACTCTAGAGCCCGTGAGCCACAACTGCTGAGCCCCCATGCCACAACTACTGAGGCCCGTGTGCCTAGAGCCCATGCACCTCAACAAGAGAAGCCACCGCAATGAGACGCCTGCACATCGCAACAAAGAGTAGCCCCCACTCGCCACAACTAGAGAAAGCCCACATGCAGCAACGAAGACCCAATGCAGCCAAAAGATAAATAAATAAAAAATAAAAAAATAAAAAAAGAACTAAGTCAAAATTTCCCACAAGTAGAAAAATACACGGGCAGATGCTCAATCTATAAATTTTATAAATCAGGCAGCTTTGCTGCTTTATATAAATGATTGGAAGCATGGCCTTTGGAATCAGACAAAATTAGGTTTAATTGCAAGCTCCGCCACTTAATGAGTAACTTAGGGATAGTTCTAAATTTTGTTTAGTAAAACTAGGGACAACAATACCTATGCTTCATTGAGTGTTTAAATGTGTTGATGTCTGTAAATCACTTAGTACAATGCCTGATACATAGTAAGGATGCCAGATTGGTAGTATTATTATTATTACTTATTGTAATAATTAGTAAGTCTGTTACTTTTACAAAGGGAAAAATACCTTCAAAAAGATGAAGTCTACTTACCTTTAAAAGACATGAACCTGTTAACTACTACATGAGGTTAAAACTATGGAATCAAAAATAATCATTTCAATTTTTTCCTGTAATAAAATTAATTTAAAATAAAGTTAATAATTATAAAATCTTTAGCCAAAAAATTTTTCATTTTGGAATTCAGTAAGTATAAATAAGCCCCTTAGCAAACTACTCATAATTATAAACTATTATGGAGTATGGAGTTGATTATTTTTAATAGTCCCAAAATGAAAATCAAACTCACAGTTTCAATATTTGAAGAAAGATCACATATATTATGTTATAGCTATATACTATGTTATAGCTATATACTATGTTATACTCTGAAGGAGTATTAGGTATACTTTTAAAAATTTACATTTCCAGGTAATTTTAATGATACTGGAAAATGTTATATTGCAAGTGAAAAAGCAGTATATAAATACCATCTACATTGTTTATGATATGTATACGTGATATGTATGTTGGATATATGTCAAGAACTTTGTGAGGGCCTTCACCTCTATCAACTCACAGCATAGCATTGATGGAATACTCTGGTATAACAATTTACCAAAAATGAAAAAGTCCATTCAAGTGAACAGAAAAGAAAAAAAGAATTATAAACATGTATGCTTTCCTAGGGGATGGCTTCTTACTAGTGTCTTTTAACCCTCTTTAGTGATTCCTTTATAAGAATTCCACAAGGACCTTTGTGGTCGAGAGCCCATTTGTTCCAATACAGTCAATGGTGTATCAATTAACTGGCATCAACTAACCACCTTGCATCTGTAACAGTCTGAAAGGGAGAGCTCCTGAGTCTGGGAGTCAGATATCTGTACTGCTGTGCCTCATGCAGACAGCAGACCATGTGTCTTCTAAAAGGGGCTCTTTTAAATATCCATTAGAGGTAGCACTACTAGCGATCACACTCAGCCTTCCAACACTCTAAAAGCATTGGCAAAGGAGAATTAAATATGCATAATGCAAGCAACTTGTTCTATAAGCATTCAGTATGCTGTTATCCTTCAATAGAACTGTTCTGATGGAAATTTTTATGGTCTTTATAGGTCTTAGGATCCAGTATTTCTCATTTCAAGGAGTAACCTCGTTTTTTCAAACTATTATATAAAACCACAGTGCATTTAACTGATTTAGTTAAATTTAATTTCTTACTTTAAATTCTAAGAGGAGAAAAAACTCTTTGAAGGAAATCTTTGTTTAGATGGCATAAAAGTAGAGGCCTCCTTGGTAGTAGACTGACAGTCATGACTTGTGTTATTACATACACCCTACCAGTCAAAAGTCAACTTCTTTAGGAATAATAACTATTGCTGCTTTGGCTAAAATTTGAGTCTTTCATTAGAGTAAAATTATGTCTGACATTTCATAAGGCTTAAATGCAAACAAAAATGATTAATCACATTCATAAATATGCAAACTTACGTTCAAACCATGATATTAAAAAGGTATATTACATTTGAGACAAAATGGCAAAACCAGAATTTTTAATTGCCAAGAATTTTATGTAGCAAGTTTGTTCAGTAACATAATAAAATAGGAATATTACATTGGCAGAAGTGGAGTTAAAGAACATAAAATATTACTTTAAAACAGGAAAACAATGGGATCACTTTCAAGAGCCTCACAGCAAGCTTGTAATTTAAAATGCTACCTTTTCATGATTAATGGGATTAATATGTGGGTTTTCTGTGATAAAAATCATGGTACCTGAGTAATACATACATTCAATTGCATATGACAACCAATATTATAAAGATGTACTTTCCTAATTACTTAAGAAATTGTTTTCAGCTTATTCAATGCTCTGTCTAAATAGCTTAAGATATGTAAAAAGCAAACAATCGTACTGTTTCACCCTTCATACTTAAGGATGAAACTTTTTAGTAAGCATGTGTGACTATAATAAAATAGCACTTGAGGGAAATTATTGCTTAACCTAAAGGAAAAAAATATCACCGTTAAATTCCTGCCTGGGGGTTAAATTGTGGTCTTGCATTAATAAAGTAGGTTTTTGGATTCCTTAGCTTTCGGTGATAATTTGGAACCTTTCGTATTTTCCCTGTAGATATTTCAGGCAAGCTCTAAAATTTGAGAGGACACAATAAAATAAAACTCCCACTTAGATGATAAAATATATTAATTCTAATAATATATAAATAAAGTAAATCTGATTCATTTACTGGGCAAGGGCTACATTCTAAATTACCCAACTCAAATTAAACTAAACTCTGTGGCAAACAATTTTTCTCGTTAGGCAATTAATGTTACCTTCGATAAGGCAATTCCCACACAGCCTTTGGCCATAGCTGTTGTCTTTAAAACAAAGTTCTCAATCTGTAGATCATGCAAAAGGTTATGATCTCCTTAGCAGGTGGTTAAGGAAATCTGCAATAGGGATGCATGGTCAAGAGAATATGAGTTTTTAAGAAGTCTCATCTAATTAGCGGAGCTCTCCCTTCCAATCCCCCCATGTTTAGTGATCCAAGAAACTGAAATGCAAATGGAAAAAATGAATCTGTGAAGTTAAAGGTATAAAATTCTGCAACGTTCCTCAGACTCTTCATTCTTATTTCTAGAATGGGAAGGGATTAAAGCTAACCTTATTTCTTTAGAGGAAAGTAAATGAAAAATTATTTATACTTTTAAAACTTTTTGCAGCGTTGATTAATGCTCATCAGTAAATAAGGGAGACCATTTCATTCATTTGGATATGCAAATTAGCCTGGAAAATCCATAAAAACATCTTTATTGCCAATAAGCCCATCAGTATAGCAAAATATAATGTAAAAGAAAATGAATATTACTTGATAAACACATGTGAATAGAAGCATTTCAATAAGAAAATCTATCATTTTTTTATAAAAAAGCTTTCTATTTTAAACATCATTACTCAATCACAAATAAAATACTATGAGTAAATGCCTTTGAAATTTCAAGTAAAAGCCACCGCATTTTCCTTATTAGGAATGTTTGCTTTCAGTCGTCCTTTTTGTCTGAGGTACTCTCTTCATGACTTTCAGGGCTGACTTTATTACTTACGACTGAGGGAGTTGCTTGGACTTCTTCTGGTAATGAAAACACATGGCACGTCTGGAGGTCTAAGTAGGTTGTAAATATCTTAGCATATTCTGGATGCTTTAGGGCAAAACTTTTAAATTCCTCTAAAAGAGGAAAAAAAACAAAATCCAATAAATTGAGGTGAATCTTCTTTTGGCATGATGCAGATTAACATATGATCTTAATAATACAATGATCGTAAAAGTCTATTACTCAACCCCTTTAAATTATACAACCACTTTGGGAGATAGTTTTTTCCATTAGCTAGTCAAGTTGAAGATATGCATACTTTATTCCAGGGTATATAAGTGAGAGAATTTGTGCGTATTGTGCTCTGGGAGACAGGTATGAGAATGTTCATAGCAACATTATTCATAATAGGTAAAAAATGGAAACAATTCACATGTTTGTCAACAGTTGGAATGGCTAAGTAAATCATGGCATATTTGTGGAACAAAGTGCCACACAGCAATGAAGATGAATGAATAGCTGTGTTGTAACAATGTGGATGAATCTTAAAACCATAATGTTGAATGAAAAAAGCCAGATGCAAAGGAACACATATTGTATGAGACCATTATGTAAAGTTCAAAAACTTAGGCAAAACTAAAATATATTTAAAGATGTGTACTTTTGTGGTGAAATGCTAAAACAAAGCAGGCAAAGATTCCTTTTTAAGTCAGGTCAGCAGTTCCCTCCTTCAAGACAGAGGAAGGGGTTCTATTTGGGAATAGGCACATGGAGGCTTCTAGAGTTATTGAAAAGCTCTATTCCTTGACCTGAGTGGTAGTTACACAAGGGTTCATTTGTAAAACTTTGTTGTGCTCTATGTTTATGTTTTATGTAATTTTATTATTTTTTTGTAATAGAAAATGTTAACAAAATTTATTACCCAGGACTCTCTATCACTGGCTTTTAAAACTATTTTAACCTTTAACTCTGGTAAAGAAATAAACCATCTTGAAAAGCTGAGCCCTGACTTATGATCAGTAAGGGCAAGTAGCGTGTACAATATTCACTAATCATATCACAAGACCCCTGAGTAGTAGGCCTCCTTTTATCTCAGGTGTTTGAGATTTAGGAAGTGAGGTAGAGTATAGAAGGCTTACAAAATTAACCATCAGAATTTGAACCCAAGCCTCCGGTAACCTGGAGTTTCTGAAATATGATGCTACCCTCAAGTTTGACATTTCTCTCTCCTCTTCTGTTTGGACGGAGAAAACTTTATTGAGCTTATATAGCAAAGTGAGCTTGGTCTTTGAATCAGCTTGCTATTTGACTCTATAATAAAAGGTTTTAAACCCAATACCCTATTTCTATCCATTCACTAAAAAAAAAAAATCCTCTGATAACCAAGTGTCTACTTCATGGCACATTAGACTATTTAGCAACTCTTGAAGATAAAAACAGGTCTTAGTGATGAGGAAGTCACCAGATAGAGCCCAGATCATTCTTTGCAATTACAACATTATTTTGCATTGACAGAGCACTTTATATTTCCAAATCAGGCAAGCTATTAATTGTTCTTTCTTAACATCCAAAATAAAGATTTATCTGAATGAGTCTATTTCAATGACAAAGATACAGAGGACGTAAGTGACTTCTAAGATACGTGGGCAGGAGTGTTGATCTACTGAAACCACGAGCTTTAATTTTAAGACTTGTGCTCTGGTCAAAAGATCAAGGCTCTCTGTCCTCTTTGGGGATGCTAGTGGCATTAAAGAGTAACTCATTTCTAGAAGTGCTGAGAGCTGGCAATAAGTAGAATTTGGGCATTAATTTGGCTAAAGGAAAACCAAGAATGAAAACAATTTAAACTACCACATTTAAATAATGTAAATGGATACATTCATGATACATTTCTATACCTATTCTTTCATAAAATCATACTTAAATACCTCAAACATTCCTGCAAAAAAAAGTGGGCTTGCATAATATTGGGGAAAGGGAGATATTCTGTGTATTCTAAAAAGAAAAAGGTTGAACTCCAAAAAACAGAGTAGATTTCCCTAAAAACATACTAAAACTGACAGGTAAAAATATGACTACCTACAAATAATTCTTAGTATTAGTTTCCATTGAAATAGCTATTCCAAATACTTTTTAAAAATTTGTAGTTTGGAGTAATACAGAGTATTAACTATGCAATGAAAATGGTCAGCGAATTAGTACACATGGGGTTTTTGACTCTTAAGTTTTTTTTTTTTTTTTTTTTTTTTGTGTGTGGTATGCGGGCCTCTCACTGTTGTGGCCTCTCCCATTGCGGAGCACAGGTTCCGGATGCGCAGGCTCAGCGGCCATGGCTCACGGGCCCAGCCGCTCCGCAGCAATGTGGGATCTTCCCAGACCGGGGCACGAACCCGTGACCCCTGCATCGGCAGGCATACTCTCAACCACTGCACCATCAGGGAAGCCCAGACTCTTAAGTTTTATATCAGTATCTACTTGCCATTTTATCTTTTTTTTTTTTAAATGAACTTAATAGATAAGTACACTTAATTACCTAAAATAGAATAAGGACAGCCAAAATGACAGTAATTAAAAACAGAAGAGTAGGGCTTCCTTGGTGGCACAGTAGTTGAGAGTCCGCCTGCCGATGAGGGGGACACGGGTTCATGCCCCGGTCCGGGAGGATCCCGTATGGGGCCCGTGAGCCATGGCCGCTGAGCCTGCGCATCCGGAGCCTGTGCTCCGCAACGGGAGAGGCCACAACAGTGAGAGGCCCGCGTACCGCAAAAACCAAAACAAAACAAAACAAAAAACAGAAGAGTAAGAGAAGTCTATGAACTAATTCCCCCATCCCATGAAAGTTATCGGGTTGAAACTCTTTGAACACCAGAAGGAAAAAGGCATTCAAGAGGAATCCCCCTCTGGCCCATGAGAGAAGACTGGGGAAGATAAGCCACGCTGACAACTACGACCATATCAAAGCTAAGGCAGAGGCCTCTCCACTGAGGTGTGTTTCCCAAGGACACTGTGAAACTGATGAACCATCCCTTCAGCCCTTAGGGGACTTGTCTTCATGTGTGGACTCGAGCCATCAGGAGAAAGGCTGGTCACTGGTGGACGGACCTGCCACTTGGCCACAAGGTCTTCCTCCACGATAGTCCCTACCTCACAGGGGTGCCATCAACATGATGTGAGATAATGAACGTGAAAGCTCATCTAAGCCACTAACAGGAAACATTAATAGATGGTTTAGCTACTGTTATTACTGTGGGTGCCTCAGTCCATATCCCTCTACTGTGGCTACAACTCTGACATTCTCTAGTAGATGATCTTAGGTAAGTCACCTAAATTCTTTGCATCTCAGTAACATAAGAATAATGAAGAGTACTGATTGAATAGGCTTGCTATAAAGAATAAATGAATTAATACATATAAAATGTGTGAAGAGTGCTTAGCATACGGTAAGTCCTCAATAATTAGCTTCTACCATTACACCACTACTACTATTATTACTATCATCATCATTGTTACTATTACTTCTATTGTTAACGTATTAGTGGGGGGAAACAACACTCTTGTATGAGGGTCAGTCATAGTCTGGATGTACACTGTATACTGTACAGTACACCGAACCAGGAGCCAAACTGCCTACTCACCATATGAAACAGAATCCCCCTGGGCTATTTCCTTGAAGAGACCAGAAACATCAAGGTCAGGCACTCCAAGGGAAGCCTGCATAATGGTGGCGAACTCTTCCTCTGTTATGAAGCCATCCTCGTCAACATCAAAGAGCTGAAGGAAAAAGAAAATAAAGCCTAAGAATGAGCTCCTCCAGAGCAATGGTGGTATGTAATAATCTTAAAAAATAAACTGTTTAGTAATTCAGACATTCATTGTGTGGGGGGCTAGGGATATATGTCCATAAGTATGGTATCTGCTGCCTTCACAATACTTATAGTTTAGTGGTAGAAAGAGATAGGATTAAAATAGGGGCTATAGGGACTTCCCTGGTGGTCCAGTGGTAAAGAATCTGCCTTATAATTCAGGGGTGCAGGTTTGATCCCTGGTGAGGGAACTGGGATTCCACATGCCGCAGGGCAACTAGGCCCGCACGCCACAACTACTGAGCTCTCGCGCCTTAACTAGAGAGACCCCATGCCACAAACTACAGAACCCACGCTCCCTGGAGCCTGTGTGCCACAACTAGAGAGAAGCCCGTGCGCTGCAACAAAAGATCTTGTGTGCCGCAGCCAAAAATAAATAAAATAATAAATAAATCTTTAAAGAAAAATACGGGCTACGACCATAGTAAGTACAAAAGCACATGGAAAAAATAGGGGATATAACCATAGTAAGTACAAAAGCACATGGGAGTCCTGTGTAAACAAGACGAATCCTACCCGGAGAGGTCAGGGAAGGCTTTATGACATTTGAGTTGGGTCTTAAAACATGAAGAGATGTTCCCAGAACATACAAGTACTGGCAGGCAATTGCCTGGGGCTCAAGTCAGGAGAGAGAAAGGCAAGCAAGGATCAGATCATGACGGCCATATAAGGCCTCATCTACCCCTGCAGGATTATGATGGGAAGGGCTGTGGGGTGATTGCCTGTGAACTGAGGGAGCTCTGAGGCAAAGTGTGGAGGATGGAGAGAGGGCAGAAAGTTGAAAGGACTAGAGGCATGAAAAACAATTAAGAGTCTGGGGTGGAGAAGCAGGAAGGGCAGGAAGAGACAGAATTTATAAGGAAGCAAAGACAGGACTTACATATCAGTTAGAGGTCTGTAGTGATGGAAAAAAAGGAGCTAAAGACGGCTGAGGGATTCTAGCTTGGGCAAATGGGTGAAGGAGGGTTATGTTACCAAGAGTGGGAAAACAGGTTCCCAATGAGATCAAGGGTTAGACCTGGAGAGCTTAAATTTGAGTCAGAAGTGCCAGGAGGAAGTTAAGATTGAGCACATCAGCTCAGGAGAGTGATGAGGCTTCAGCTATGAATTCAGGTAAAGATTGAAACTACAAGTGTGTTTGAGCTTCTCTGTGGAAAGTGCACAAAGTAAGGCAGAGCCCTGGGAACAGCAAGAGTTGAGGTGTGTGCAGGGAAGAGGAACCGGCCAGAAAAACTCAGAAGCAGCAGCCAGAGACATGGAGAAGCAGAAAGAAAGAGCATGCATCTTGGAAGCTAGGGAAGGTTTTCAGCAAAGAGGAAGAAACTCTGAGTGTGGTAATGGCCAACAGAGTAAAATGGCATAGGAAGGCCAAGCAAGAAGCAAGAAGGTTTGCTGGATTTGGCAATTAGGAGATCCTGGCGACGGATGGTAACAGGAATCAAGCAATGATTAGAGAGGTGAGGCATGGAGGCAACAGGCATGGCTCTTCTTTTAAGAAATTATGGAATAAAGCACAGGAGATAAATGGGGTAATAACCACGTACAAAAGGAGGCTGCCTTCAGGAAGGGAGAGACAATATGTTTATAGGCAGAGGGGAAAGGGTGGGATAGTCTAAAAGTCAAGCAGCAATGCAGGGGTAACTGATAGATAATTAATATGCCATATTCATAATCCTCTCCAGGGTATTAACATTTTTTCATGATATCAACACTGACTCTTTGCAGGCACTGATCCAACATGTTCAAATCACTTTACACACTCATTGAACCCTAATAATAGTCTTATGTAAGGGGGGGTGTTGTTATTAGCCCTATCTCACAGATGAGAAAGCTGAGCAACAAGGAAGCCAGGTAACTTTCCCAAGGTCACACAGCTTGTAAATGGTCAAGCTGTCGCCCAAATGCAGGCAAATATCTACAGTTCCTGCTGTTAAGGTATCCACTTCTGACCAAATACACGATCAAAAACAGGCATTGGATGAGGTGTGATAATCATGAGAAGAACAATAAGCAAATACTGAATAGTGTTTTAATTGTTCACTAGGGTGGGGGGAGAAGAATATAATTCGAAGTTGTGATTTGCTGCTCCCAGATAAGAAGGCACTGGGACGCCTAGTCCATTTTCTACTACTCAGCCCCTAAATGGACGATAAGATAGCTGGAAAGCGCAAAGTGAATTAGCTAGCATTTGTTTTCACAACAGTAGCCCCGGGGCTCTTTATGGGCCTTGGACTTCAGGCGCTAACTGCCAGGATTCAGTCACAACCTCCCCCCACCTTCTCACAAACTCTAATTTTTCTGTAAAAGTCTTCCATTCCTAAAGAATTCTCACCAACTTATCAAATCATCTAAATTTGGTCCTTTGATGGCTCTTCCGTCTGTGTAAGTTTCCTTCACACGTCCATTCTGGGGACTTTTACTTCCTCTCCATTTGTCCTTTGTCACAACTACCCCACGAAAACCCCTCCATTTCTCTCAATTCCTCATCGCTCCCAATAGCCTCCCTACTACAGAGTTCCCAGATCTAAGGTAAATCTCATGATCTGGGCTCTGGTAGAAGTTTTAACACCCCATTTTCCTTGGAGAATGGGGGAGCGATATCTCCCCAGTGCACGGAATGCTGTGGGACTCTGCATCAAAACATCCTGTCTTTCCTAGCAAGCACATGGTCCAAGACCATTTGGACTCTGCCTGGAATTTGAATGATGAACAGCGTTGGAGTTTGCTCACTCTAACAGCAGTGCCCAAGGGAGATGTAGAGCAGCTCCCGCAGCTGGGACCTCTGGAGCTGCCTGCTTTGGAGTATTCCCTGGAGCCTGCTTGCTGTCCTCACAACTGATTCCTCCACCAGAGTCTATGCCGACTGCTTACAACTGAAGAATGCTGACTAATATTCTACCTCTAAAGGTCACCGTGATGATGAAATATGATCAAAGATGGGAAGTTAACTGTGAAGTGTTATCCAAATAAAAGGATGTGAATGCATTCTGTATATATACAAAATGATACTACTAAATGAAAAATAGAAGCATGCCAAAATAATTTTCAAAAACATCATACAGGGACTTCCCCGGTGGCACAGTGGTTAAGAATCTGCCTGCCAATGCAGGGGTCACTGGTTCGATCCCTGGTCCGGGAAGATCCCACATGCCGTGGAGCAACTAAGCCCGTGCGCCACAACTACTGAGCCTGCGCTCTAGAGCCCGCGAGCCACAACTACTGAGCCTGTGAGCCACAACTACTGAAGCCCACATGCCTAGAGCCTGTGCTCCACAACAAGAGAAGCCACTGCAGTGAGAAGCCCGTGCACCGCAACGAAGAGTAGCCCCTGCTCGACGCAACTAGAGAAAGCCTGCACACAGCAACGAAGACCCAACATAGCCAAAAAATAAATAAATAAAATAAAATAGGCAAATAGACACTTAAACAAAACAAAACAAAACGAAAAAACCAAAACATCATACACCCCTGAGAAGGATAAAAAAATAACCAAAGTAAAACATGACACTTGCTTTACTGAAGAAAAGAGCTAATTATAGTTTTAGGTTCTTCTTTCCTCTCCCTGTCCCCCCTCAAAACCAAGGTCTAGGCAAGAGAAAAATCTCAGGACTTCTTTAAAGACAATAATTACTATGATTAAGGGCCAAATTTTCTATCAGGTCTTTCATTGGTAAACCCAAAGTGACCACTTGCCCAGCTGACCTTATAATCACACAGACAATCTCAGAACAGAAACAGAAATGTCTGGGTTGGAATAAGTTAGCTATGCGTATAATTTTAGGTTTTATGATGAATAAGTCTGTAAAAGTTTTCAGCTTGGAAAGAGTTCTGGCCCTTGCCTTGAGACCATCTGCTAAGCATCAACCTCTTACGTTCTTTATAGGCCTAGCAGTTAACTCAGTTGAAACCAATCTGAAATAAAAAGTCAACCTGGGGACTCCTCTGTCAAGGACAGAACACATGGAAATTCGTGAGGCTAACCCAGGTGGCCTCTAAGACGTGAGAAAGGACTCTGGGAGGAAGAGAGTCTTTCTAGATGATAGAGGGGAAAACACTTGTTGAGGACACAGTGGGATATTCTTCTCAGAGAAAATAAGGAAGAAATAAGAGTAGGAAAGAGGCATGGGGAAGGTCCTCAGCTGTTATGGTGGATGAAGCAGAGACTCAAAGAGCTGTATGATAAGATTCCACATACACAGCTTGGTAAGTGAGATCAAGTTTTTGTTTTACTTGAGAGCAGATCATGTAAGATTAAAATATGGAAGGGAACATCCCATTCAAATACTAATTAGATAAAGCACGTTTCATCTCCAAAGAACCAAAACACACTTTGGGAATGTACTCTTCCCTCTCCTTTTTGCATATATAAGTGATAAAATGGAATCTGAGTTCTCATAATTCAAACCTCCATTAAGTTCTGCTAGGGATGGGGGACATGGATTTTATTCATCTGCCCCTCAACCCCCCATACTGCTGTGACAATATATGTGATATACAGGAAAACACATAGGGTGGAAACTTGAGACATTTATGATGGTATTCACCTGACACCACCACAACAAAGTAAACTCCATCGGGAAAAGATCACCTAAAATATCTCTGACATACAGAGTGAGAAAATAAGGATGGATCAGAACTTTCTGCCTGGTGAATTGGGATGACTAGAGACAGGTGGTGTTTATTTATAAACCTCACTTTGGGGCTCCAAAATGGGGAGGCTGAAAAGAAATAATTTTTAAACTAATTTATGAAATCACCTGCTCTTCAATTTTAATGCTGTTAACTAGGCTGCTTCCAAAGACTTTGTTTTTGCTTAAATGGATGCTTGTCTTTTCTTTATTCTCGGTAGCGATTGTCTTAATCACATTGCCCTCGTGTACATGTCACAGCAGATCTATAAACACTCGTAATAGATGCACTGATTTTCAGATAATACACTTAGAGTCAACACTTGTTTACGAGACAGACCAAGATGATTTCAGTGGGGCTGACAGTACCTTAAATGCCACCTGGATGATCTCCTCTGTGTTGGCAGGGTTGCACAGGACAGCCAGGCCAATTACATACTCTCGGAAGTCGATACTGCCATCATGGTTCTGTGAAAGGATGGTAGAAATCAGTTAGCAGGGCCACTGGTTGAATGACTATTAATCACAGCCCACAAGGTGAAATTCAGACATGCCACGCAGCTCAGCCTCGTCATGCACTGAGCCAATTTGGAAAAATGTTCGCACTGAGATAGAACAGCTAGTGAGTGGCCCACCTATTCCCAACTCAGAAGGAAGAAAAATATATTACTGTTGAGTGATCAATATAAACATTTTATCACTGAGGCTCATTTAGACTGGCTCTATGGCACTCATTGTGGGTTCTTGAGCTCAGCCTTGATGGGAGCCTCTCTGGGAAGCAGGATGGGGGATTTCATCCTAGGTGGGACTGAAGCCTTCATTCCACCATCGATGGTGGGCCTGCCATGATGGCCAACACCAGTGGGTCACTAAGAGACTCTCTCCATGTAGGAGATAGAAGGGAAAGGAAAGGGGCAAATTGAGGCAATAGTCACAGCTACATTCTTTCTCCTTTCTGTGCTTACTCTGCAATAAAGCAGGAGAAAGTAAGCAAACCCGAGCAACTTCAAGGGCCCCTTAGTGATATCGGGCCCTGGAAGATCCTGCACTTCTAAGCCTTGGAAACTAAACCTAATTCGTATGATGTTTATATCTATACACTGCAGCAGGTATTTCTTGATGGTATTATAAAAGAAGGGGTTGATAATTCTAATCCATGCTGACCGAATACAGAGTTTTTCCTACGCATGAACTACTCACCTAGATGGGAACACTGAGAAGATGAAATGGGGAGAAAGGAGAGAAAGCTTAAGGAAGAGAGGAAGAAAGGGAGAGAGAGGCAAGGCAGAGAAGGAGGGAGGATGGAAGGAAGAGAAAGAAGAGAGAGAACAAGAAGGAAAGGGGAAGAGGAGAAAGGAAAAGTGAGATGGAGAGTGGAAGAGAAAGATGGAGGGGGAAAGAGGAGGAGGAGGAGGGAGAAAGGAAGAGGACAATAAGCTCAATGATTATAATCCCAGGTGTGGAATCATTTTGGCAGCAAGATCTTCATGTTGTCAGATGAACTATGAACTAGTAACAACAAAGCTAAGTGTGATACTTTATAGGTTAGCAGATGTTTGGCACTGATGAGAGCGTAATCTTTAACTGTGACTGAGTGTCTACATTTCAACCATCAAGAGTTCCTCTAGGGCAGGGATTGCCTTCCTCTGTGCAGTGTATTCCCATTGCCTAGCACACACAGGTAGGTGCTAAAAAACGATGCTACCTTTTCCTCACCTACTCTCACCTACTACTGATACTTTGGGTTCACCTTAAGACACTTAGGCAGTGTTTTTCACTGGGGTTTCACAGATGAGCTTGAAAGGGAAGGCTGTGAAGCCTCTGAAAGGGTATGCCTTTTTTTTTGCTTTTTTGTTTTTGGCTGAGCCACAGGGCATGCGGGATCTTATTTCCCTGACCAGGGATCGAACCCTTGCCCCCTGCAATGGAAGCGTGGAGTCTTAACCCCTGACCAGGGATCGAACCCGTGTCCCGTGCAGTGGAAGCATGGAGTGTTAACCCCTGGACCGCCAGGGAAGTCCCAGCCCTTTTTATATGTACATTTTTCTAGGGAAAAAAAATCTTGTAGCTTTCCTCAGCTTCTCAAAGCAACCAAGACTCACTGTCACCATACTACTTTATCTTGCTGCAGGGTGGGAACTAAAAAGGAATAATTTACCTTCACTTTCTCATCGGAGAAGGTAGAAACAGAGGATTCAAGATTTCCCTAAAGTAACAGGGTTTCTTCCTAGGATTTAAAACTCAGGTCATCCGACTTCCATTTTTGTCTGATTACCAGCCTCTAAGACAGCTGTTTTCTGCCTTTCCTTTAATCGACTTTATTGAGGTATCAATGACAGTCAATAAAAAGCATCCATTTTAAGTGTACAGTTTGATGTTCTTTGAAAAAATGCAGACACCAGGGTAACCACCATCACAATTGATGGCTACGATATTTTCATCACCCCAGAAGTTTCAGAGTTTTAAGGGACATAATTTTCCTTGTGCCACTAACGTTTAATTTTCTTCTGTACTATGGAGGGCTGTTGTTCATTAGGCCTTAGAGGCTGAACAGCTTATGGTACCATGAATATATGCTCAATAAAGGTAAATTTATTCTGCAATTGGTTTTCTCCACTAAGCAACATAGAAGTCTTGAATAGAAGTTCTGAAGTATAATGAACCGGTTTGCAGGGCAGAAATAGAGACACAGATGTAGAGAACAAATGTATGGACACCAAGGGGGGAAAATGGCGGGGAGGTGGGTGGTGGTGGTGTGATGAATTGGGAGATTAGGATTGACATTTATACACTAATATGTATAAAATGGATAACTAATAAGAACCTGCTGTATAAAAAAAATAAAATTCTAAAATTCAAAAAAAAAGAAGTTCTGAAGTATAGATATAAGAATGACCTATGAATATATTCAATATCCTGTGATAAACCATAATGGAAAAGAATATGAAAATAAGTATATATATGTATAACTGAATCACTTTGTTGTACAGTGGAAATTAACACAACATTGTAAATCAACCATACTTCAATTAAATAAATTAAAAAAAAAGAATGATCTATGGACACTGAAGATATGGTCATAGGTAATATGATTGGAAATACGCCTTTGATTTATTGTGAGGCATCCAGTTTTTATCTATATTACCGGACCCTATGTATAATACAGGTCAAGCATTATAGCTTATTTTTCAGATGGAGGAAGAGAAATGTAAAAGACCCTTAGTATTACTGCTATTCACGAATAAAGGTAATATTCTGGACCCCTGGTTTTCTTTAACAGTTTTATATGAGTGGCTTTGACCGACAAAAGAATATTAAAGCAGACTCTTGATACTCAATCACATGAGAAACTATATGTAAGTTTTCATCCTAGTAATGTGAAGGAAAAAAGGCAGCATAGAAATTATTCTGAGAGATTTCATTATAGGACTAATAAAATAATACATTTTAAGGTTCCAATTTCAGAATAATAAAATTTAGAACTGGGAGGAATCTTAGAAATCATCCGTTCAACTTCTTCATTTTTACTAATGAAAAATTGAGATGTAAGTTTTACTTGAGGTCACAAAACTCACTATTGCCACAATGACAATTAACATTTACCTAAACATTTACCTGACTCCCAATCATTCAAATTAAAGCAGGCAAGTTGATAAAATATATTCAAAAACAGATAATAAAAAAGTATACAGCAAAATACACTCCTTTAATTTTTCAAATTCAAATCAGTCCCATGGTAAAAAATTATTCCTCAAAGCTGTGGTTCTTTCCTTTAAAAACTAATGGAACTCCTCAGGAAGAGTATTATTATTCAAATTCAATAAATTCTCAGTTATCCAGGAGAGTCAGGGAAGAGGTATTCTGTTTACCTCAATATTCTTATTTAGAGCATATTTCTACCCACCTGCATAATTGTATTATCAATTTTCTAGGGATTAAATTGTTTTAATCTACTTAGCATTAAAAATAGACATTTTAAAAAAAGTAATTCTGAAAGCACTTCAAGATTAATATGTACATTAAGTATCAGTGCCCTGCAGGTGCCTCAGCAAATATTTTTTAAGGCCTGACTATGGGTTAGTTGTGCAATATTACTGATGAAATTTCTGATTGAAGTTGATACATAAATCAACTTTTAAATCACATGCACTATTACTCAAAAAATATTTTAAAAGTGACCTTTAAGACGATATACAAATTTTGAATGTTTTTGGACATTTGCTGTTCTTAGGTACAGAACACACAGTTCTTTTTCCTGCTATTATAGGTTACAGAATTCAGTGTATTAAATCAAGACTAAGGTGTTTTTCAAAATCATATGGGATATTTTGAAATTAAAAAATGTAGCTGTATAATTTCACATTTAAACAAAATCATTATTATTTTCAACTTACTACATTGATTGTATTGCTTTTAGAAATTTGAAAATGAGATGGAGTTATATTAATGAAAGCCCTTCATCTTAGGCTATCAGTAGTCTTCCATGTAGAAAAGGCAACATTTGAAAAAAATTATCAGGTGAATACTCCCTCTTACACTGAAGATGTGTCTTTAAAACACCAACTAAAACAAACAAACAAACAACAAAAAAACCCATTGGATGGAAATTAAGAAATTCAATCACTTGTTAGGCTATTGGTTCTACACAATGCCAAAGGTTTGTTTACTTGGAAAAATCCAGATTTCGGACTAAATTTTCTGGGATCCACTCTAGTGCCTGGGGATATTTGTCAAATTTTACACAAATTCAGAAAAGAACAAGAGAAACTTAGGTAACTTCAGGATGTTTTGCCCTGTGCATGCAGGAAGAGAATCATAAAAGTAGGTAATCCCTTAACTTGAAGAGCAAGAGAAATACTTAATACCACCCCTAGTGTGAGATAATTGTCTTAACTTTCATAAAACATTTAAAATGAAGTGAGGGGAGAAAAGTGGGGCTACGTTTTCTTTTCCCCAACCATCATGTGGAAAGATTAAATTATAAACTTAATATTCTGAGACCTTAAAAGGTATCTTGGCAGATTTCCCCTTTCCTGGCTATATTACTACAGCCATGCCTAACATACTAGTGGCCATATTCTAAAACAGGGATCCTGATATTAATGTGCGGTTGCAGCCTCATTCTAATATAACCACACCTGTTTTAAGTAGCTCCCCAGACCAAGTTTAAATTACAAGTCCCTTGAGGAAAGCGGATGTGATCTCTGGGCTTGGCTCAATTCAGAATTACACGCATGTGGTATTTCATAAATATTATGTGATGGTGATAATGGTGTCCACAGAGGCCAAATGCCAACCTGTCCTATTTTCACTGGGGATTTCTAACAGGCAGCTGAGGGCTGTTAACAGGCCAGTTACATCATTTCAACAGTTACAGCTTTCCTCTAAATGACTCAAAAAGGAAGGATTTATCTTCAAACTCAGGATGATCCTCCAAAGTAGATTGGGAGAGAGGGAATGCATTAAAACCCAGAGAAGAAGGAGGGTAGAAACCAATTAAATAGGCAGATGAACAGAGCACTTGAAAATGCAGCCTCTCTAGCTGAGTCTACTGGCCCGGGATTCCTGGATTCTCTTTGCCCCGTTATCACCACCTGAATCAAAATGAAAAAGCCAAACCAAGGGCCATTCACAAGAAAGGCACAGCTACCCCTGCTTTTTGGGTGGCAGTTTCTCCATACTCCTATCTTCTTTTTTTTGGAAGCTGGCAACACTGACTCCTGTGGGGACCTCAGTTTTCAGCTGAGACTAATATGAAAAATACAGTGAAGACAGACTAACCTTAAAGCTGTGGCTGTCAACCTTGGTTGCTCATCAGAATCACCCGGGGAGCTTTAAAAAATACTTATCTCTGAGCTCCACCTCTAAAGATTTGTATTTAACTCATGTGGAGTGGGACTCAGCTCAAGAGCTCTCCCGGTGATTCTAAATTGCAGTCAGGGCTGAGAACCACTGCAATAAAGACTCAGCAACATTTATATATATTTATACATCTCTCTATCGCTTTAGATAGCAAATAACTGGTTATGATTTGTGTACATTTTCTTTGTTTACTTTTTTTCCTGTCTGCAGTTTTCAAACAAATGAAAGAATATTCTTTGCTCTGAGGCAGGGCAAGACGTGACAAGAGCTGGCTAACATCAGCAGGGCGTGCCTGATTTTGAGGTACATGTAAGAGCGATCACTTTGATTCATTAAGGCAACCAGAGACATTTCAACTATAAGTACACTCTTTCATTCCCCAATGCCCTGATTCTCTTTACAATTATATCAAAACAAAACTGTTACATGCTTATTTTGCTAGAGAAAAGGGACTAAAGAATTCTAGATTTTAGATAGTTGTTCCACCATTAAAAAAAATACTACCTTTTATAAAACTGCTTAATTTCACATTTCTGAACCTGTTTCTATACAGTTAAACAGGTTACCAGGAAAACACTTTTTTTTAAAAAAATGTAATAGAAAGACCTGATGTGAATTAACAGAAAAACAGGTTTTGAATTTCCTGCCTCCTCACCTTTTTTAAAGGAGAAAAATATATCTCCTGAGAGCTTTCTTGATTTATTCCAGGATTTTTTTCAAAATTTCATTCTTAACAATAACAACAACAGCTTTCCTGCTCTTTGGAATTCATTCACCAAATAAGAAATGATCTATTAAAATCTACTCCATTACAGCCTGCCTTGCATTCCCATCACATATATAAGTCCATATTAATCCTGCGTCTCAAAAAGCCGACATACAAACCACTCAGAACATTTTTCATGAAAAATCTGTTTAATTAAGCAGTAAAGGGCAGCACAAGTTCAGAAATAGGTCAGGTTATGAAAGAACTCGGCAGGAAATGACAGCTTTGGATGGGGTAACCGCAACCGTGCAGAGAGCATGGCTAAGCTTCCAGCACTCCTGTCCCCCAGGGTAGTCCCGACTTAGTGCCCACTTTAGGAATACATGGTCAGCTGCAGCCATTCTTGGATAGACACCTGAATCAGGCCATCCGCATCTCTATCCAGGGATTTGAAGGCACGAAACATGGCATCCAGGCGAACCAGGCAGCTGATGAAGTTGTTAAAATCCATACTTCCATCCTCATTGGCATATCGGCGGACAATCATTTGGTAAAGTTGTTCCTTTAGCTGGAAGCCTGCTGCCTGCAGAGCCCCCCGCAGCTGAGAACTTCCCAGAGACCCAGAATGGTCCCTGTCATATTGCTTATAAACACGCTGCCATTTCTTGATGTTGCTCCAGAGATACTTAAATTCTTTGAAGCCCAGCTTTCCAGTTGTGTCACTGTCCATGATGGACACGATGCTCCGGCAGGTGTCAAGACTAAAGCCGTCAGACTTCAGATCCTTGTGCTTAGACAGGACTTTGTTGAGAATATTCATTAGGTGAGTGGCATCCACTTCCATGTCTGGTCCAGCCAGCTGTGCAAATTGTTGCCGAAACCGCCTAACTTCCTCACTTTCATTGGCCTCCACGTTGGTGAAATGCTGCTCAGTGGGTGGTGGTTCCGGGGTATACTGAGCAGCTGCAGTCTCGCTGATAAAATTCACAATTCCTCCAAGTATCCCTCCAATATTTCCTGCTCCTCTACTTTTCTGACTGCCTCCTCCAAGAAGGTCTCCAAGAGCTTGTCCAAGACCTTGACCTTGATCTCCTCCTTCCAATAGAGACTTTACAAGAAACATGCTTTTGGTTTACCGAAAGGGTAAAGGGTAAAGGCTGCTGAAATCTTGGAGGTGGTATGAGAGAGATGAAATGGAGTCTAAGTAGTTTACATGTGGAAGAACTGGCTTTTCTGTACTTGCTTGCACTGTACAACACCCTGGTTGCACCTCCTACCCTAGTTGCCTGAATTCCACTAGGTCCTAGCACCTGCCATTTTTCAGAGGGCGTCAATAAAATACTCCTAAGTTATAGTATGTCTGACAAATTAGAAGAAATCATATTTTTAAGTGTAATATATTAAACTATACATTTCTATATGCTGTTAACTATTTTTAGTTCTCTTTCTCAGCACCTGAAAGATGATGTGGAGTTTCCTAACAGGAGAAGGTAAATGACTCAAGGTTATCAAGAATTTCTTTTCTAAGGAATATTTATTGTTAGGGTACAACTGAAGAATTCTGGGACACTGGAAAAATATTTACCTAATTCTCTTCCTTTAGCAAAGATCTGAAGCATCCAATGTTCTTAAGAAAAACTTGGAAGGGGGATTTTTAAAATGCAGGGTCCCCAGGTCCCATCCTCAGAGATTCTGGTTCTGTATAGTTTGCTGTGGGGCTCATGATTTACGTTTTTGGAATCTTTTGGAAGTGTAACATTCACATAGAAAACTGTACAAATCACAAATATATAGCTCAAAGAATTTCATATATATATATATATACCCATGTCATACACCCCGATCAAGAAATAGAACATCATCAGGACTTCCAAAGCCTCTTCATGCCTCTTTCCAGTTATTCTCCTCTCCCAAGGGTAACTAACCATTGTCCTGACATCTAACACCACAGATTCATTTTTGTACCTTAAATAAATGGAATCATATAGCATATACTTTTTTGTATCTTGTTTTTAAATTTTTAATTAAAAAATTTTAAAATTGTGGTTAAATACATGTAATGTGCAATTTACCATTTTAACCATCTTTTTAAAAATATTTATTTATTTATTTGGTTGCACTGAGTCTTAGTTGTGGCAGGTGGCTCCCTAGTTAGTTGCAGCAGGCGGCTCCCTAGTTGGGCTCCTTAGTTGTGGCACATGGGCTCCTTAGTTGTGGCACATGGGCTCAACACTTGAGTTGCAGCTCGTGGCCTCCTTAGTTGTGGCAGGTGAACTCTTAGTTGCGGCATGCATGTGGGATCTAGTTCCCTGACCAGAGATCGAACCCGGGCCCCCTACACAGGGAGCGCAGAGTCTTAACCACTGTGCCACCAGGGAAGTCCCCCATTTTATAATAGTTTTAGCTCTTATGCTTAGGTCTTTGACCCATTTTGAGTTAATTTTTATATATGGCATAAGGTAAGAGTCCACTTCATTCTTCTGCATGTGGTTATCCAGTTTTCTCAGCACCATTTGTTGAAAAGACTGTTCTTTCCCCATTGAATGGTCTTGGCACCCTTATCGAAAATCATTTGTATGCACACACACAGGTTTATTTCTGGGCTCTCTATTCTATACCATTGGTTCATATGTCTGTCTTTATGCCAGTACCACACTATTTGGATTACTGTAGCTTTGTAGTAAGTTTTGAAATCAGGAAGTGTAAGACTTCCAACTTTGTTCTTGTGCAAGACTATTTTGTCTATTCAGCATCCTTTGAGATTCCATATGAATTTTAGGATGGATTTTCTGACTTCTGTAAAAAAAATTTTTGTCGGGATTTTGATAGGGATTGCACGGACTCTGTAGACCACTTTGGGTAGTATTGACTTCTTAACAATATTAAGAATTCCAATCCATGAACACAGGATGTCTTTCCATTTATTTGCGTCTTTTTAAATTTCTTTGAACAACGCTTTGTAGTTTCCAGTGTACAAGTCTTCTACCTCCTTGGTTGTTTATTCCTATTTTATTCTTTTTAATGCTGCTGTAAATAGAGTCACTTTCTTAATTTCTTTTTCATATTGTTTATTGTTAGTGTATAGAAACACAACTAAGTTTTTTTAAAAAAAATAAATTTATTTATTTTTGGCTGCATTGGGTCTTCGGTGCGGTGCACAGGCTTCTCACTGCAGTGGCTTCTCTTGTTGCGGAGCGTGGGCTCTAAGCACGTGGGCTTCAGTACTTGTGGCATGTGGGCTCTAGAGTGCAGGGTCAGTAATTGCATTGCACGGGCTTAGTTGCTCCATAGCATGTGGGATCTTCTCAGACCAGTGATCGAACCTGTATCCCCTGCATTGGTAGGCAGATTCTTTTATTTATTTATTTATTTATGGCTGCATTGGGTCTTTGATGCTGCACGTGTGTTTCCTCTAGTTGTGGTGATCAGGGGCTACTCTTTGTCACGGTGCACGGGTTTCTCATTGTGGTGGCTTCTCTTGTTGTGGAGCATGGGCTCTAGGCTCGTGGGCTTCAGTAGTTGTGGCATGCAGGCTTCAGTAGTTGTGGCTTGCGGACTCTACAGCATAGGCTCAGTAGTTGTGGCGCATGGACTTAGTTGCTCTGCGGCATGTGGGATCTTCCCAGACCAGGGATCAAACCCGTGTCCCCTGCATTGGCAGGCGGATTCTTAACCACTGAGCCACCAGGGAAGTCCCCACAACTAAGTTTTGTGTGTGGATTTGTATTCTGCCACTCTGCTGAATTAGTTTATTAGTTCTAACAATTGTGTGTGTGTGTGTGTGTTGTCTGCAGGATTCTTTTACATATAAGATCATGTATTCTGTGAGCAGGGATAATTTTTCTTCTTCCTTTCCAGCTCATATTCCTTTCATTTCTTTTCTTGCCTAACTGTTTTGGCTAGGGCTTCCAGTACTATGCTGAATAGGAGTAGTGAAAGCAGGCATCCTTCTGTGTTCCTAATCTTAGAGGAAAGGTTTTCAGGCTCAAACCATTGAGTATGCTGCTGGCTGTGGGCTTTTCATATATGGTTTTTATTATGCTGAGGTACTTTTCTTCTATTCCTAGTTTGTTAAGTGTTTTTATCTGAAAGGGTGTTGAATTTTGTCAAATGCTTTTTCTGGATCGATTGAGGTAACTGTGTTTTTTCCCCTTTCATTCTGTTAATGTGGTTTATTACATTGATTGATTTTCATATGTTGAACCACCCTTGCGTTCAAGGAATAAATCCCACTTAGTCATGACGTAAAATCCCCTTTATGTGCTGTTGAATTCTGTTTGCTAGTATTTTGTTCAGAATTGTTGCATCAATATTCATATGGGGGACTTCCCTGGTGGTGCAGTAGTTAAGAATCTGCCTTCCAGTGCAAGGGAGATGGGTTCGATCCCTGGTCAGGGAACTAGATCCCACATGCATGCCACAACTAAGGAGCCCATGAGCCACAACTAAGGAGCACATGTGCTGCAATTAAGTAGCACACGTGCTGCAACTAAAGGAGCTGGCGAGCCGCAAGTAAGGAGCCCGCCTGCTGCAACTAAGACCAAAATAAATAAAAAATTCATATAGGACATTGGTCTGTAGTTTTCTTTTCATGTACCGTTGACACTTGAACAATATGGGTTTGAACTATGTGCCTTCATTTCTACTAGGATTTTATTCAATAAATACATACTACAGTACTACACTTGAGCTTGGTTGAATCTGTGGATGCAGAATCATGGATACATAGGGCCGACTATAAAGTTATATGGAGATTTTCGACTGCACGGGCTTTGGTTCCCCTAACCCCTGTGTTGTTCAAGGGTCAACTGTACTATCTTTTTCTGACCTTGGTATCAGGATAATGTTGGCCTCATAGAATGAGTTGGGAAGTATTCCGTCCTCTTCAATTTTTGGGAAGAGTTTGAGAAGGATTAGTGTTAACTCTTCTTTAAACATTTGGTAGAATTCACTAGTGAAGCCATCTGGTCCTGGGATTTTCTTTGTTGGGAGTTTTAAAAAAAATTCCTCATTCAATCTCCTTAGGTCTGTTCATATTTTCTGTTTCTTCATGATTCAGTCCTGGTAGGTTGTACATTTCTAGGAATTTGTCCATTACATCTAGGGTAACCAATTTGTTGGCATACAGTTGCTCATAGTACTGTTTTATAATACTTTTTATTTCTGTAAATTTGGTAGTACTGTCCTCTCTTTTCTGATTTTGTGTGTCTGGATTCTCTTTGCTCAAAATTACATTTGTGAGATTTTATATTTTTAATAAGTATCTTCCGAAGTCAGTCTATGACAGACAGTCCCAGATAATACTTTGAGAAACCTCACCCTTGATACTAGGTAGAGTCAGGATACAAGCCCTTCAGCAGTCTTTGGAAGTTCTATTGGTAAACTCAGGGAAAAGTGGCCAGGACATAACTAAGTCCTTATATCACTCAGCATTTTGGACCTTAATTTCAATCTGCAAACTGATGATAATAGTATCTCCCCTGCCTACTTCATAATGATTCAATTTCTTTTATTATGTTTCAGGACTTGGACTCAATGTTTAGGAGAGAAAGATGAAAACATCATGATTGCTGTCCTCAAGGATCAAAGAGACCCACAGAAAACTAGGTGTTGTAACTATAATCTGAGGTCTATTTTCACATTTCTACTATTAATACTAAACTATTACATTTGTATATAATATTCTTTGGTATATCGATTTTATAGAATTTCCATGAAAGACATAAAAGCATTTGAAATAAGGAAAGGAAAACTCAGAGAAGTTAAGCTACTTATAAAAGGTCACACAGCTAATATATTGTATAGGATTATCAAACCAATATGGGTGCCCAAAAGGGGAACAATAAGTTCTGCTGAGGAAAGGAAAGGAGAACATTTACCTACAGAAGAGGTAATGTGTAGGCCTGACCATAGGCTAAGTCAGAGTTCTCCAAAAAGACAAGATATATATATATATAAAGGGGTGGTGTAGTGAAAAGATAGAGGAAGTAAAGCACGTGTGGTATTCAAGAGATAATGAGTAGTCCAGTGTGATGAGAGTTTACTGCTGAGAATGATGGGAGATAAAGGCAACTCAATAGAATAGAATGAAATTGGAAAGGACTCTGAACTGCCATGTGACAAAGTCTATCTCACAGGTTACTCTGGAAACTACTAAGGCTCAAATATGAAGTCAAAAGGAGATTAAACGTAAAATTACTTTATAAACTGTACAATTCTAGAATTAAATAATGATTATTCTAGCTATTATTAGGGAGAGAATAGTAGCTGGGAGACACTGCTCTGTGTAGGACATGAGAGCAATGTCTCCTGCCACACTTAGTGGTTTATAGAAAACTCTCCATCAACTGGTTTTATGGCACAATGACTCCAATAACTGGTCTCATGGGCACCGTGAAATGGTCTCTGTAAACACCAAAGGCCAAATGTCTTCCTTTACCACACTGAAGAAGCACCACAAAAGGACTTTCTTCCCTTTAGGGGATCACAAGGGGCCATCTGGCCTCAGACAGATTTAAATCCATTCATATAAGCTTCTGAGGAAATTACATGGGCTTTGTTTTTATAATATTGCAAATTAACTTGACAGCATCCATTGTCATATAAAATGTGCCTCCTTATGACCATCTGAAGTGTTTTTCGCTGAAGTTTAAATCCAATTCCTCTCATTTATTTTCTGCTAAGATGGAAAGCATTTGGCTAACAGTTTCTCATAAGCCATCATAGAATAAAAGACTGTTATTAGATTAACAAGCCTTTTCTTCTCTGGACTATTTAATCCCCTAAGGCTATTTATTAGAACATTAATAGGAACTTTGGTTGCTGTCTGGGGGAACTCTACTGTGCAGCTCTGGAGAAAAAGAGTAGGGGAAGAGGCCATATTCAATGGAAAATTTAACCCTCAATTTGAGGGGGAAGAGTTATTGAACTTAAAAAGTTAACAGTGACACACGAATGCTACTAGCAACACTATTCATAATAGTTCCAAAGTAGAAACAACCTAAATATCGACTAACAGGTGAATGAATAAACAAAATGTGATAAATTCATATAATGGAGTACTATTTGGCAATAAAAAGGGATGAATTACTGATACAGGCAACAACATGGATGGACCTCAAAAACTTACAATAAGTGATAAAAGCCAGACATGATACTGTATATTGTAAGATTCCATTATATGAAATGTCCAGAAAAGGCAAATCTATACAAGTCTCTATTCTAGTCTTTATTCTAGACCAGGTCTAGAACAACGCAGGAGGACTTACTATAGTGGTTGCCTAGGGTTGGGAGATAGGTAGGTGACAGGAATTAACAGTTAATGACACAAGGAATCATAATGGGGTGATGGAAAAACTCTAAAACTGATTTATGGTGCTGGTTGCACAACTTGGTAAATTTACTAAAAAAATCATTGAACTGTATGCTTGAAATGGCTGAATGCTATGATATGTAAAATATGCCTCAAGAAAGTTATTTTTAAAAAGTCCAGAGATGGTTTGTAGTAAAAAGAATACTGAACTAGGAGTTCCCAGTGCTGCAACTAACCAGCTCTGTAGCCTTGAGCATACAACTTCCTCTTTTGGGCTGGAAGCTTCCTGAGAAATGAGGAAGATGGGCAATTTGACACTAAACATCCTTTCAGCTCTAGAATGCTGTGAGTCTAGATCTTCACGTGCCATGAAGTGGTGACTGCAGCTTCGTTCTTACCTTGCATTCAGTTTCCTTCTCATGCCCAGGTATTTTTATGTTATATATGACTGTAATTTAATCTTTTTCTTGGGTCTGGTTCTACAACTTTTAAAGACATACTTACATACCCTTATCCTCACTTTGACGTATTGTCTGGTTTTCAAAAGTATTCCGGTAACCTATCAAATATGTTGCTCCTCCAGACAGAACTCCAAGGTGGGGGGACTGAAGCAGGTCTCGAATAGCACAGGACACACAGCTCCCACTGTCAGTGAGGGCTCTCTGTCAAGTGGGGCTTTCACCTAACTGCAACATGATCTGGACCAGACCTTCCTAATTTATTGATGAGAATGTCATGTTGGATGAAATCAAAAACCTTTCTAGAGTCCATATAGATAATATCTATTTCTTCTTCTCTATCATCTTGGACTGTCACTCTGTCATAGGAGGAAATTAAATTGGTCTGACACAATTTGCTCCTTATAAAGCCCTGTTCTTTACCTCTTTATGCTCTTGGAGGAGGCCACTGCTCACTTGTTCCAATAAAAAATCGAGGTTTAATCAATGCCCTCTCCTTTCTGTTTCCTCTAAGTGTCTCCTAGGTAGACTTGCATTGAGAAGCCAAAATGAAAGCGTACAATTCTCATGCTTAAAAGGATATTTCTAGTGTAAGAACACTCAGGGAGGGAAAATATTATGCTGGACTGCATGGGGGAGTTAAGTCACCATGAGAATTGAAGAAGGAAATGGTCAGACAGATAGGCCATCAAACTTGCAGGATGACTGGTACAACTGGATAGGAATGTTCATCTAGCCCACTCAGAAAGTTATAGCTTTCTTCTGTTAATTATATCATATGAGCTTTAGATTTCATATAACAAATCCTGATTAACTGAGATTGGAATCAAGATGAGTTCTTTTCACGTGAGCTATGAAATACTAAAGTACACATCAAACCCGAACTGGAAATTTAAAGGATAGAAGAAAGGGGAAGAGGGGGGTGGAGGAGGGATAAATTAGGAGCTTGGGATTAACAGATACACACTACTAGATATAAAGTAGATAAACAACGAGGTCCTAGTGTGTAGCACAGGGAAAAATATTCAATATCTTGTAATAACCTATAATGGAAAAGAATCTGAAAAAGAGTATATAAATATAACTGAATCACTTTGCTGTACACCAGAAACTGACACAACATTGTAAATCAGCTATACTTCAATTTAAAAAATAGGATAGAAGACTTCACTGTTGCAACTATTCACCTCTGGCACTGTATTATGAAAGCAGCCATAGACAGTACATAAACAAATGGGCATGGTTGGTGTCCCAATAAAGCTTTATTTACAAAATAGGCGTCAGACTGGATCTGGTCTATCAGCTGTAGTTTGCTGACTGTCACCTGCTATATTTCCTAAACTGATGAAAATAAAGCATGCTGGTAAAATTTAAGGACTGATCGAAGGATTGCAGTCAAGGCTTATAGCCACCATCGTTCCACGTCTGATTTAAAGGGGGTCATTCTGAATCTTTATTCTCACCAAATCTGTCTACTTCTTATTGACATCCTCCCCATTTCTAACTAGTGGTATATCATTCATCTTCACAGATGAGAGAGACTGATTTCTAATCACTCAGCTATAGTCTGGCATGAGCTCACTCTCTTTTTACCAAAACCATTATGCACACAACAGACCACAGGCTAAGAAAATTTAGATAGTTGGTTACTATTTCCATTCTCTAAAAAATGTGAAAACTGTCCTGATTTTTCCCATTTCGGCCTTCTAACGGGTACTTGGTTCTTCTGGCATTACTATGTCCTTTGTTTAAATATTAGAACAGGGAAGTGTGTGTATACTTTAGCACTTTGACAATCCATCATTTTTGGCTATTCTGGAGATCTTTTATTACTCTTTTGCATTGTGTGGAATGAATGCGTTTCTTTATCTGAGTTCTTCCTGTCTGCCCTGTTCTTGGCATTAGTTCAAGTGTTAAACCATGAGCAAATAATGAGCATATAATAACAAGCATCCTTGCTTGCCCTTCCCTGTTAGAGAAGGTAGGGTGCTGTATTATGCAGATTTTCAAGCTGAGAGTTAGGACAGGGCATTTATGTGGCTTAAGTGACTGAAAATAAACAGAGAAATCTTTCTGAGTGGGGTGGATTAACTTTTCTATTCAGTTGTACAAATTATACTGAAAGTTTAGGACCAAATGTCCCACAAAGTCAAAAACATTTACAATCCTGCTCTTTGCTGAAAAAAGCCTGCTGGTCCCTGAAATATAGCTTCGCCACCAGCGAATATACATACCGTTATGGTGATGTGTGCCAGATGGAACATGACCCTGAATGTATCATGAGATGTGCAGATGAGATGACTTGCCACTAGTTAGAGGTAAGAGGTAGATAACATGGTATACTGTCAAACTAGCAACAAAGATGATATGTGTGCTGCAATATTTGAGGACTTTGTCTCATAGGTATGTAAGATACTGCTGGCAGGGCAGCACATGGCTCTGCTCAATAACACAGCGTTGAAGAATGAATGAAATAAGGTGATGCTGTGTAGATATTCTTATAACTGTACAAATGTGTTATAATTATTTCTGACTTAGCCAGTGTTGTTTCTCAGTCCCATTAAGTGTATTTAAATGCCTTCAAGAGGGTTGGCAAAAAAATCTAGTCTTGAAAACTGAATTATGAATATAAAAAATGTTGAGAAGCCACTGTTTTAAACTACTGTCTCAGCTCTCAACTGTCTCTAACTCATGTGGACTTTTGACTAATCCCTATCAGCCTCTGATTCAGAGAGTTCAGTGTACATTTGGGAAAATAAAGAAGCTGAATGAAACCTAAAGATGAAAAGGGTCTTCTTTTCCTTTTTTTCAGAGATGAGACCTCTCCACAAAAAACTATCCTAATCCAATGAGCCATGCTATGCTTTGGATCATGAATGCCACATTTCTGTTGGACCTTGAAATCATCTGCCATCGCATATCTGACAATCTAAAAGAACACATCAGATTGTCAGAAGAAACTGAATGGACAGCACATTTTCTTTTTTTTAGGACAGACTGAGATGAAAACCATTATGAAGTTTTTGCAGACTTGCCAGGAATGTATGTGGGAAGAAGGAGTAAGGGGACATGGAGAGATATACAGATCTCTCCCCTTCCCCAAAATACCAACCACAATTGCACCAGACCTGGGGAGAGATTGAGAGAAGAAAAGAAGGAAGGGGAAAAGGAGAATAAAGTGGGAAAGGCACATGGGAGGAGCCCTCTGCCCTGCAAAAATTTATAGCTACTGAAATGAAAGAGCAAGAGGAACATCCCACCCTCTCTTTCCCACCCTTCTTCCTCCCCCACCCCTCATAAGTATTGAGTTTAGCAAGATAAGCTACTCAGAGAGAAATAAACTATGACGTTACTGAACTTCTTTGTCTTTTCCGTGGAACATTTCCCAGCTAAATCCCTCCAAGAGAGCATGGAAGTGGGGATGTGCACAGGGTGTGGCAACGATTACATAATTCAGCTTCTCAAAACAAAGCAAATCTTCACAGGCACAGACATGCAGGTATGTTAAAAACAAAAAAAAAAAAGGAAAGCGAGAAAGACAGAGAGACAAAGAGAAGAGAAAAGGAAGAGGTAAAGAAAGGTCAAATGCATTAGTTGTTAATTCTCCAGATTATTTTCTCTACCTTCCAGTATGTTGGAGATCAAAAGTGTTTTAAAGACCAACTCATGGTCTATATCTAAAGCTAAGTCTATACACTATACAAAGAAGTGAAGAAAACTTAACAGTTACAATTGATACGTGAGCTGATTGAAGCAGTCCATGCAGAAGTGTGATTGACCACACTGGCCACAAAGGCTCACCAGTCTCCAAACTGCTTGGAGCTAATTGTATTCTTTCGTTCAGAGTGAGTCAATCTGGCTAACTAGGGCTTATTGTAATCCTTGGTTTACACTCTCTTCCCCACTCCCAAATCTTACCACATATCCCAGTGCTATAGAAACAATGGGGCCACTGGCAGGTATCATCAGTCATCAAAAGACAGAACTGGTGTCAAAGCAATCCTGTTATTGCTGTTATGACAGTTTGACACCTGAAAGACAGGGCAACTTCTATGGAGACTATTTTTTTTTTTGCGGTACACGGGCCTCTCACTGCTGTGGCCTCTCCCGTTGCGGAGCACAGGCTCCGGACGTGCAGGCTCAGCGGCCATGGCTCACGGGCCCAGCTGCTCCACGGCATGTGGGATCCTCTCGGACCGGGGCACGAACCCGCGTCGCCTGCATCGGCAGGCGGACTCTCAACCACTGCGCCACCAGGGAAGCCCTCTATGGAGACTATTTTTAATCTTGATTAAAAATCCTGATGAGCATAAAGTCTATGATGTGCTTTGAACTTCCCTCTTGGTCCCTGTTTCATGTCACTTCCCATTTCCCCATCTCCTGTTCTTATTTGTGTGTCCCTGCCATATTCCTTCCTGTCACCAAGTTCATATTTATAGAAACTTTATTTAAAATTGCTTGCATGGTTTCCAGAGCCATATTGAAAAATGCTATACAAATCTCACAGAAATACTAGTAACAGTACAAGTGAAAAGTGCCTGTATTTTCCCAACTTGCACTGTTACATACCATAATTTACATCTCCTTTTCCCTAAATCTTCATTACACTTTAAAGTAGCAGTGACACATTACCATTTCACGGACAAGGAAAAAATATTTGTATGCTGCAACAAGCACAGAAGAGAGGCTTGTGCACTCCATACGGAAGAAGGTTGCTTACCTGTATCATGTTAAAGAATAGTTCATCTAAGGGACATCCCTGGTGGCGCAGTGGTTAAGAATCCACCTGCCAACGCAGGGGACACAGGTTCGAGCCCTGGTCCGGGAAGATCCCACATGCCGCGGAGCAACTAAGCCCGCGAGCCACAACTACAGAGCCCACGTGCCACAACTACTGAAGCCCGCACACCCAGAGCCCGTGCTCCACAACAAAGAGAAGCCACCACAATGAGAAGCCTGCGCACCGCAACGAAGACTAGCCCCCGCTCGTCGCAACTAGAGAAAGCCCGGGCCCAGCAGCGAAGACCCAACACAGCCAAAATTAAAATAAATTTAAAAAAAAAAGTTCATCTAAGAGAATAAGTCACAGAATAAGTCATTAGGAATGTTAGTGACCTCTGGGTAAGAAGAAAAAGAAAAGCTCTGTCCTGGTTTCTGTCAGCAGGCTATAATTTCTTTGCAAAGTATCTTTTCCCAGTGGTTGATAGAGACCTGGGACTTCTGGTGCCAGCCAGGATGGAATGAGCTTAGTTTAGCCTATCTCTCCTTCTCACTACAATTAGAAACTCTGATCGAAATACAAAAAGCACTACCTCTGGATAAAATACCATGGCAGGAGGAACTTGAAAAACAACCAGATAGGCCTGAAGGCAGCAGGATGAAATTATTAAATTGTTGAAAGTGAAGAACTCTATACAGAATTCCATATATGTACAACAAAAATATCCCTCAGGAATGAATGTGAAATAAAAAAGATAACAATCCTAAGTATTTACCCAACCCTAAGTATTTACCCAAGTAAAAGGAAAACTATATTCACTCAAAAACCTATACATGAACGCTTAGAACAGTTATATTCATAATTGTCCCAAGGTGGAAACAAACCAAATGTTCCTCAATTGGGGAATGGATACACCAAGTATGGTACATCCACAAAGTGGGAATGGAATACCACTCAGCAATAAAAGGAGACAAATTACAGATACATGCAATAACGTGGCTGAATCTCAGGTGCGTTATGCTGAGTGAAAGAAGCTGGACTCAAAAGGATATACTAAATGATTCCATTTGTATGGCATCTGGAAAAGGCAAACCTATAGGGATGGAGTGATTGCCAGTGGTTAAAGGTGAGGGAGGGGCTTGACTATAAAAGCCTAACTACAGGGAATTTTTTTTTTTGCAGTTGTATTATTAAATTACTATTATTATTACTACTACTACTACTGCTACTACTACTATTAAGCTGAAAAACAAAATCATGCAATTAAACAATGGGCTCAGCCTTGCTTCTTCTAACACTGACCTAGCAAGTTTTTCTAATGCCTGCCATACTGATTTATACCCTGTGGGGACTCACGAAATAAAAATATTTGCATGTTAAAGATTAAACTTTAACCTACCCTGTCAAAGAGCGCAAAAAGTTGTCTCAAGACATCTGAAACAGGCAGCTTCAAATACTCCGCAAATTCTTCAATTCCGATTCTTCCTCCTTTAGAGGAACTTGCAATAGCGGCATATTCATCCAAATGCTTACGAATCCCATCCCAATCTAATCTAAACAAAGAGTTATGAAGATGTATTAGCGTTTTACAATCCACATGGACATTTTGTGAGTTTTGTTTTATTCATCTGTCTGAGGGAAAAATATATTCAGTGTTACATTTGAAAAGGAGAAGAAAACGAATTAAAAAATTTTTTTTTTGCGGTACACGGGCCTCTCACTGTTGTGGCCTCTCCCGTTGCGGGGCACAGGCTCTGGATGCTCAGGCTCAGTGGCCATGGCTCACGGGCCCAGCCGCTCCGTGCCATGTGGAATCTTCCCAGACCGGGGCACGAACCCGCGTCTCCTGCATCTGCAGGCAGACTCTCAACCAGTGCGCCACTAGGGAAGCCCCAAAAATGAATATTTTAAGGCACACTTTGAACATGGATACAGACTTCTAATTTTTTAAAGGATATTAACATAACTATAATTATCCCAAATATCTGAGGGAAAGAAAAGTAACTGGGAAAAGGAGCAATGTGGTAAGATAATAAATGACTCATGAGAAGAAAAAAAGAACTCACATTTTAATCTAAATATTACTTAGTAAGTCAACAGTACTTACTGAGTTGTTAAAAAAAATATACAATTCTTGCTTTCAAGCTTTCCGGATGATAATGAATTCACATTTCACAAAATGTTGTGATGGGGGATTCATTAGACTTTGTACACTTCCTCCAATATTAGTTATAAAACACTTTAAAAAACACTGGAAAATATACTGTAGCTTACATCACATCCTGTAGAGTTAAACAGGTGACTTAACATATACTTCTACATCCAATTTCAGTAACTCTAATTTTTTCAAATCTATTGGAATATTGTAAAAATATAACATCAAAACATTGCTATCTAGAAGATATAAATAATGTTTGCTACATCAGTTATCAAAAAATATTTTTTAATATTGAACTTTAATACAGTAACTGGTTCTGCAGCTCCCTCCTAGGGAGGATGCCAAGGTCTACTGAGTTAATAAATTCTGCAGATCTCTGTCAGGGCTGAAAACAATGAACTGTAATCAGAGAGGGATGTGGGAGTTACACCTTCATACCGGGAAGTTCAAAGGGAATGTTCTAAATGGTTTAAACCAGATCATTAAAATCACAATTTTTTTTTTTTTGCCTTTTAAAAAAATTATGTACCCAGAAGGAGAAGGTTGATCTAGGGAAGTATTTAAAATTCAATGATGGTCAGAATTGCTGCTCTACAAGTCAATTCCTATTTCACATGAGGAGTTCTGACCACCTCGTGCCAGTACCATATAATTATGCCATCTTTCTTATAAGAAGGTGGCAGGACCAACTACTCAGCTGTTTCTGGGTAGGGAGGCAGATCTGTGCTGACTCGTGTTTACTATCTCGTTCTCCTCTCATGACCAACGCACATATTTCTGAGTTAGCTGTTCTTGAAAAAACAAAACTAGATGAACTAAATGGGAGATAAATTCACATCCCTGGCTTTCTTAATAAACGCCACGTAGGCTCTAGAGTTGGAGCACTAATGAAAGCAGAGAAAATAAACATAGCAGGAGTTCAGGTCTCTTTTGGACGCCTTTAGGAAAGTGTGGTAATTTTAAAATACGCTTACTTCAATTTCCGGCTGATTTTGGTAAATTCCACCAACCCAGCTTCCATAGGCAGTGTTAGCTGTCCTGCTGAAATCATCAATCTGCAGTCTTCATAGGTGTGATCTGTTACTGGAATTCTCAGAGCTCTAAAGTATTAAAAAACAAACAGATTCAACTTTTTAAAAAAGGTGATGGTTTTTCATTAGGCCTGAATTGGTCAACAAACGACCAATGGAAAAGTAAATGGAAAAAGTAAATGGAAAAGTATTTACTACTTTTTGAACCAGTGGCTTTGGCTTATTATTGCCAAAGAGACATAGTTCTCTACTTCACAGACTTATTGTGGCCCGAGTTGATCTCCTTATGTCTGTGTGCTTCTGCCAGCTAGTCATTTTTGTTCTGTGTTTTGACTACAGTGATAATAATAGTTGAGTTCAGTCCATGGAAAGTAATGAGAAGACTTAGGTTCAAGTCCTATGGAGTCTTTTACCAGCTGGCACTTAACCTAAGCCTCACTTTTCTCATCTGCACATGGGAATAATCACTTCCTACACAGGGTTATTTTAAGGACCAACTAAGAATGCCTGTGGAAGTGCCATTTAAACAGATAAATGGTACCTGTACATATTATAAGTGAATGGTCTATCCATATTGCTAGCTAGCTGCGTCTTTCCATCTTTTAAGACTGAAGATCACCTTCTAGCTACATAGCAATCTTCAAAAAATACTAATGAGGACTGATTATAAGATCATATTTCTTCCAAACCTAAACACCCTCCATCCTCAAAGGAGTGCACAATACTGACTACCTCCCTCCTGCTCAGAGATCTACTTATAGTGAAACAGATTTGGAAAAAATACATATTAACAAGAACTTGAAATAACACTGGAGTGACAAGAAGAAAATCTGTGCTGTACATAAAATAATTTCCTGCAGATCCCTCTTGGCTAAATTTTTATTCACACACATTCAGTGACAATCATAAAATTATGTCATCAACTGTTATTTGATTTTGTTGAATCATGGCTAAGAACATTCAATTTTCAATGAATGCAATATGAATAAACATTTTTTTCCTACCTGCCACTTAGCTGTTTTTGATTAATGACTATTTGGGTGTAAGAATATATAAGGAAAATAAAAATTAAAAACACTTCAGGAATTATGAGTAAATAGTAGAACAAAACAGTTAAGAGCTTGGGCTTTGGTAATAGGAAGTGTGGATTTGAATCCCAGCCCAGAAACTCTCACTACCTCAGAGCCTCCATTTTCTCACTTGCCTCAGAGCTGCTGTGAAGATTATGTTAGGTAACACAAGCAAATGGCCTAGCACAGGATTTGGTAAATATTTATTAGTGGTCGACCACCACTACTTACCTCGGCTTTGCTCTTTACCATTTTCAAATGCTTTTAACATTTCCTACTTGACTCTCATAATAACCAAAACTATGAGAAAAGCCAGGCAAGGATTAGAATTCCCACTTTACACGTGAGGAAAGGAGCCTTGGAGGGGACTTATCCAAGGTTGTACAGCTAACTGAGGTCTTTCTTACTCTTTATCCAAGGCCCTTCTACCTCCACGCCTCCAAATCCAGGAAAAGGCTGCTTAAACAAACCTTTCCTGTTTTTAGGCAGGTTTTGGGAAGTCAAACTATCTGATGTAAATTCTCTCAGTTCCTAATACTTATCTTCCTTCCTAAATTTTGGACATAAGCTAGTATGAAAACATAGTGGAAGAGGGAAGAAAACAATATCAAAGCAAATTTTGTAGCTGCTCTAGAAACTAGGTAAATCAAGTACATGTAGGGACACGTAGTAACAAAAGTTTTTCAGCCAAACACGTAAACATTTATTCTTTTTTGAAAATAAAGTTAGTCTCCTGTGAAATATTAATATATGTAATATACATATAATATATATAATCTTGCTTATAATGCCAAATTCAGCTATGAAGCTAAATTCAGAGTTCTCATTGCATTTTTACTAAGAGAATAAATACTGCTGGCTTATTAGCTCCAAACCTACCGTTGGGCATGACTGAGGGAGGTGGTGCTTGGGGAGAGGGTGCATACCTGGAGGGTTCTGAGGCTGCCTGGGTGGTGGGGATAGTATAACACACTCTTTCATTACAGGAGGAGAGGTGATTTATCTAATCAGGATAGTGGCCAGTTCAAACTCCCTTAAGTGCAGGAAAATACTTGCCTTATGTTTTGCAGTTTCTAAATCCTAAATTTATAGCCATCCCCTTAATGAGGGTGACTTTCCCCCTTTTCTATGCATCTATTGCATTCCCTTGCAAACTTTTCCCTTTTTGGTGCTATAATCATTAATGCCTTTGAAACACGTGGCCTTGGCAGCTATATGGAGGCTGAGGGGATAGAAGGTGGGTCACAGCAGGAACCACTCAGACCACCATTAGCTTTGTCTGACAGCGACTGGCCAGCTTGGGAGAATTCACCCTTTGGAGGTCACTGGCTGGTTTCTCCTGGTTCATGTACCCTCCCTGTTCACCTTCTGGCAAAGCTACGTCTGCATTAGTTTGGGGTTACGTCAGGGAAAATATTTATAGATTGTCTTACTGACTGCATTCCTAGGCACATGATTTTTCCTTACCAAAATGAGTTGGGGAATGAGGCCCTCAGACAGAAAAAAACAAAGACAAAAAACAAAAAAACAAAAACAATGTTAAATGCCATTTACCAATAATTTTAAAACTATTTACTGATCATAATCACATATAGATACTTACTCTGCCATTAAATTCCGGACTGTACTGGCAAAAAGGACAGGATCACTTTTTTCTTCATCATTTGGTATTTGAACAGGCATAAACTGAAAGGCAAATATACCTTTCCATTACAATTGTGAGGCCTAAGACTTTAAATGCTAAATTAATTTATAAGCTGTCATTATATGAAATCCCCTGCCTTTCTAGCACACGGGTTATAGGATAGAATGTAAAGAGCACTGTGCTTGGACTCAAGAGATCTGAATCCAAGCTCTGGGTCTTTCTGTGTGTTAACTAGTATGACCTTTAACTTTTCTGAACTGTCTCCTCAACTCTGAAAGGAGGGCTATGACCACCTATGTCCCGGGTTGTGGTGAGGATGAAATGAACCAATGTCTGGAATTCTGGAAGTTGTAAAGCTGAAACTACTCAGATCTTACTCTCAAAGCTGCATTTTCTCCCACCTACCCTCTGTGTGAAAATGTTATTAGTGGTAGTACTTTGTTTTTTGTAGTTTATCTTCTCTATCCATTCCTATATCAGCCATATTTTTATCACTTGATCAAGCTTTATGTTTGATCATTTCTTCTACTTGTTTTTGAACCCTTATATTGGTTTTCTACCATTTTTGCTTTATCATTTTAAATTTTACTCTTTTTTCTCCACTTGATAATCTGTGATACCTCATTTGTACTATTCTTGTTTTTAATTATAGTTTCCTAACATTAACAAGCTTTCAGTGCTATATTTAAGTCATTGTACATTTTTTGAGCACCTACTATATACCAGGCAAGATGAACAGGACCCTAATTCCCACTCTAAAGAAGATCCATATTTTAACAGGATAGACTGACACAACACACACTATCATTACCCCTAATGATAGGGCTTAAAAGCTTAATTAACTTACTTAAAGTTATATGGGTCACATGACTAGGATTCAGCTCAAGGCCTGTCAGACTTTAAAACCCTTGTTTTTCCCACTAAACCATCCTTCCTGGAGTATGAGCACAAGGGATAGGAAACGATTAATTTGGTCGGGGGCTGGGAAAAGCAACCAAAGAGGTTTTATAGAAGAGCTAATGCTTGATCTTGACTTTCTGAGGATAAACATGATCTTGCCAATTCCTACTGTTTATTAACTGAACCAGGCACCACGCTAGGTGTTTTATATGCATTATTTCATTTTACTAATCCTCCCAATTCTAGTCATAAGGAATTGGGGATCACAAAGATTAAAAGACGTGCTCAAGATTTCATGGCTCATTTCCATTCAACAAATCCTGCTTAAGCACACTGTTATATGCCAGGCATCACACTAAGCCTTGAAAACATGACAAGGAAGTTCTGCCCTCAAGGAGTTCTTCATGCAGTGGGGAATAAATGTGCGATACAGTGAGCTAAGTCCACCATTAAGGGCTACCATCCTTCAAGAACCTACTGTGTACTGGGTACTTTATATAAGGGGTTTTATGTGCTGAAATCTTGCAACAATTTCTTGAGGCAAATTCTACCATTTCCCTTTGATAGGTAAAGAATGTGGCTCCAAGAGGTTAAACGATATAGCTAAGCCACACACAAATGGCAGGGTCACAATTTGAAAGAAAAGTAAGTATCTGTATAAATAACACCACTTTCAGACTCACATGGACCTGTTTTCAAGCTTGTTAACCATGTTTAAGAAGCCTACGGGGGGCTTCCCTGATGGCTCAGTGGTTAAGAATCTGCCTGCCAATGCAGGGGACATGGGTTCGAGCCCTTGTCTGGGAAGATCCCACATGCCGCGGAGCAACTAAGCCCGTGAGCCACAGCTACTGAGCCTGTGCTCTAGAGCCCGCAAGCCACAACTACTGAGCCTGCGTGCCGCAGCTACTGAAGCCCACGTGCCTAGAGCCCATGCTCCGCAACAAAAGAAGCCACTGCAATGAGAAGCCCGTGCACCGCAACGGAGTAGCTCCCACTTACCGCAACTAGAGAAAGCCCTCGTGCAGCTATGAAGACCCAAAGTAGCCAAAAATAAAATAAATAAATTTATTAAAAAAAAAAAAAAAAAAAAAGAAGCCTACGGGCAATAGTGACTCAGAGATGAAGTTTAAGCAAGGGAGTGAAATGACCCGGTCAAAGTTTTTGAGCAGTAACTTTGGTGGCAGGGAGTGGATAACCAAAGAGGAAGAGGCTTGGAGCAGGGAGAACCCCTGGAGGCAACCACAATCACTCTGTGAGTGATGGTAAGACCATGAATAGAGGGAGGCAGGGAGGGTGTACAGGCCAGCATGGACCCAACTGGCATTTTTAGGATAAAATGGACAGAAATCATAGGCTAATGTGCTATTTGTTATTTTACTTCTCACATTTATTTTATTAACATCCTCTCCAAGAGGACAGTGGCATGCTGCGGAGACAGCACTAGGCCTGGGTTGATGCCTTGGCTCTGCGATCCTGGAAAAGTCATTTAGACTTCATAGGCCTCAATTCCCTCTCTTGTCAAAGGAGAAGTTTGAGTAGGTGCCGTCTAAGGTCCTTTCCAGCTGGACTTCTAAGTCTATCTTTTCGCTTAGTATCCAGTCATTCTTTAAGATGGAAAAATAAACTAAGCCACCAGAGGTCCCCACATCACTTATATATCCAGAGCAATGAAAAATCTTTGCAAATAAATATTTCTAAAAATTCCCTCCATCCTGTTCTAGTAAAATCTCTTATAGTTGCTTAGGATGAAATCCAAGGAAGAAAACTATGTTAAAATCAATGTTCATAAAAACCTAACAAAATAATACAATCAATTAAAGTTTTAAATTGCCATTTAATTCTTCATTAAAAAAAGCTAAATACTCATTTATAATATATTTGATTGGTAGGTCATAAAAGTTCATACTGAAAACCCTAAAAAATAATTGCTGTTACACTGTTAACCAAACACAATACAATGAACTATGGGTTTGGTTCCTTTTAGTGCAGGGAATATATTCCATAAAATGATTTTTAATAATGCTTATATTGGCATGGCATCTTATTCTTGAGGAAAATAATTCCCCTGAGAGTTCAAAATAGTTAAAAGCCTGGATTTGATACTCACTGGTCTTGGAGGCCCCCATGCCTCCTGAGAAGCAATTCAACGGAAATTCTAATAAAAAGTCATCTCTCCTTGGATAAGATCTTGCCCTCTATATCACATTTCCAATTTGTACAAAGTCATTCAAGGGTCACAGCATGAACATATCTTTTACTTGGGAAGGAAGATCAGCCAGAGAGAGGGGAACATGATTGTCATTGTCTATTACTGAACGCTAATACACACCTAAATACCCCAGTGACCCCAGGACCACAAGTTATCCTTTCTACCTTTATCTTCTCTCGTTATCCCCAGTATCCACATTGATGGCCCATCTTGATTTCACACCCCTTCATCTGGCCACAGATATTCTCCTCAACTCTACCTTGGCCATGGAAAAAACATGCAATTCTAATTCCTCCTCTGACAAGTTCTTCCATGAGAGTTTCCCCTCATTATCTATTAGTGTTTACTTCACTCCTAACCTGGTCCTGCAGAGACCCCAAGAAACTGACGGTCACCCTCAGGAACTATTCATGCCTCTCTGCCACCCCCTGCTGACAACATCTGTCTGCCTATCTACACTGTACTTTGAGAATCAGACACTTCTCTATGACCCTTCTGTCACCTAGAATCTGTCACTTCTGCCACATACTCGGTCACCTCTCCTGATCCCGCCTCCCTAATCCTGTTAGAGAGTGATGCTAACTGAGAGATGCTAAACAAAGGTACAAAATCTTACTGGCTGAGGCTACCACAAATTCATGTTCAGTTCCTTGGAGCTGCTTGAAAAATTATGTAATTTCCCAAGGTGACCATGCTGCCTCCAAACATAAAAAAATACTTTTTTGTTTCTGTTGTCGAACATCTTCTTTTATCCTTCTAATCTGTGTAGGTGGGCCAAAATATGTGATCTTAACATTGGGTCTATTTCTTTAATGTTTATGTGATAGGTGAGGATCAAGTTACTTAAATCGAACCTCACTGCTGCTTGGCAGCCCTCTTCTGTCCTTCTTTGACCTGCTGCCATCATATTTTCCTGTTTCAAACGTGTTCCTTGCTTCTCAAGTTGCAATTCCACTTTCATCTCAATAATACTTCATTTTCAACTTTAGAAAGAAGACAGTGAAGGAGTTCAGGACATGCAACTGCAAAATGTGCCACTTGGGTATATCAATTATTTTGAGCTGTAGGCACTTAAAAACAGCACTGCAGGGAGAGGTTTTCTCTGAACTCCCCTTATCTGCCCATGACAGATCCTCCAAAAAGAACTCAATTGTCCTAAATGTGCTCCTGGGGAGTTTCATCAAACAGGGAAGACTGACTCTCATCAGAGGGGAGGAGACTAGAAGTCAACATCACACCCAGACAAACTTTATCACACACCATCATGTCTCCCATCTGTTCTAAAGGCCCACTCGTCTTTCTTAAAAATCATTTTCTCTCCCCTAAGTGGCCTATGCCCTCCCTCCCCTGCTTCTTTTTTTCTTTTTCTTTAATTTGAAACTTTTATTTCTGCTATAAACTATGTGGAAGCTCTAATTCATCTCGTTTTTAAATTGGAGTAAAATTGCTTTACAATGTTGTGCTAGTTTCTGCTGTACAATGAAGTGAATCAGCTATATGTGTACCTATAACCCCTCTCTCTTGGACCTCCCTCCCTCCCCACCCCACCCATCTAGATTGTCACAGAGCACCAAGCTGAGCTCCTTGTGCTATACGGGAGGTTCACGCGTATTTACGTCAAACCTAATCTCCCAATCTCCCTCTTTTTCCCCGTGTCCATATGTCCATTCTCTACGTCTACGTCTCTATTTCTGCCCTACAAATAGGTTCATATGTACCATTTTTCTAGATTCCACATATATGCATTAATATATACTTGTTTTTCTCTTTCTGGCTTACTTCACTCTGTATGACAGACTCTAGGTCCATCCACATCTCTACAAATGACCCAATTTCGTTCCTTTTTATGGCTGAGTAATATTCCATTGTATATATGTACCACATCTTCTTTATCCATTCATCTATCGTTGGACATTTAGGTTGTTTCCACATCCTGGCTATTGTAAATAGTGCTGCAATCAACATTGGGGTACATGTGTCCTTTTGAATTATGGTTTTCTCAGGGTATATGCCCAGTAGTGGGATTGCTGGGTCGTATGGTAGTTCTATTTTTAGTTCTTTAAGGAACCTCCATACTGTTCTCCATAGTGGCTGTATCCCCTGCTTCTTTTAATATGGTATATAAGCTCTCAAATCTCACTTTTTTGGGTATTCACTTTTTATTCCCTGTGATGCCCTTGTGAATATCATATTAAAACTTAATAAATCTGTATATCTTTTCCGCTGTTAATCTGCCTATTATCAGTTTATTTCACAGACCCAGGAATCAGACCTGGGTGGGTAGAGGGAAGTCTTTCCTCCCTGACAGCATCCTGTGTAAACTCCGTCAATTCCCTTTCCCGTTGCACCTGAGATGGGCTCCACAGCTCCAGCCCCCTCCTCACTGCAGTATCCCCTCTTCCCTAACCCTGCTTACTCTGTACCGTCCTGACCCAGATGAGGAGGAGACTAACTGGCCTGTCTCCCACACCAGCACCTCTAGTTTGCACTTTTGGTCCCAGAGCCTCCTACCTCTTCTTGGGCCTTAGACTGCACACAAGATAAAGCCCAAATTCCCCTGCCTATTGTTTAAGACTCTCCATTACCCAGAGCCAGTCCTTTACATGAATACTCACTACCAGTGAGACTGGTGTATTCATTGTTTCCTGACCACATCAAGCACATTCCTTTCTATTAAATAAGTGATGATGAGAGGGAGAAAGATTGACGAGTGATGACGCTACAATCAACTTTTTCTTCTTCTAAGGAACAGAAAAGGATTTTAACAGGTGAATCTTAAGAAATGTGCAGTTCTGGGAATTCCCTGGCAGTCCAGTGGTTAGGACGTGGTGCTGTCACTGCTGGGCCTGGGGTTCAATCCCTGGTCAGGGAACTAAGGTCCCGCAAGCCGCGCAGTTCAGCCAAAAAAAAAATAAGAAGAAGAAGCAGCAGAAAAGTGCAGTTCTAGTTCTGCTCGTGATTCTCCTTTACAGTCTTCAAAAGGAGAAATGCAAAAGAAGAAAGGTTTTATGAACATTAGCTCCTTCCTTCCCCAAAGAACAGGAAAATCTAGTTGATAAGGTGAATGAAGGTTAATGCCTAACTCACCACATACTAGCGCACAAGCAACCTGATTAAATCCTCACAACCCTATAAAATAGGTATTAGTATCCCCCTTTGACCAGTGAGAACACAGGCTTAGAGTGGTTTAAGTAATTTGCTCAAGCAAATACAGGTAAGTACTAGCAGAACTGGAACAAAAACCCCAGCTAACGCTCTTCTTGTAGCACTCTATTTCTCCACTTACAAATTCCAGAATTCTACCAAGTTCCAGAAGAAATTACCTCTGTTAGAACAAGTACCTATGGGGTGTGTTGTGTGTGTATGTATGTATGTATTTGTGTGATGGTTTTCTAAAAGGCCCGTTTTAGATTAAAAACTACACATCATTTTAGTGCATTCGGATATTTAAATAAACTATATAAATGTATTTGAAACTTCTCTAAGTAATTAGCTTTAAGAGATTTAAAAAGTGATATATTTCTATAGGTGTTGATCATAACACTCATTATTATAATCCTTTCCTACATCAGAAATTTTTTAATGAAACAAAAAAACCTCTTTCTATCACAAGGCAATGAATTACCTACCATTAAATGCCAGCAGCCACTAGAAGCTCACTATAAGCTTTGCCAAGGAAGTTTCCTAAAGCAAAATATGTATGTCTACAGACAAATCATTTTTATGTATCTCTAATATAATGGATGGCTTTAAAGTCAACATATTTTGAATGCAAACTAAGACACAGCCCATGAAAAAGGAAACTGATTGTAGAGTCAATGTGAATGTCATGTTTCCATTCAGAAACTAGCTGTTATCCACAGAGTGCTATATAGTCTGACTTTGCTTATATTCTCTCTCATGGGATAAACTAGAAGGCTCTTTATTTATGTCATATTTTGGGATGTTCCCTACTAGCTAGCTTATTCCCTATGCCCCTAAGCCATATGCTTATTAAGGAATACTTGTGGAGTAGCTGGCTGATAAAAGTGATCACTAAAAGATGCTTTAAGTACACCCACTATGCCACATTATGATTCAAAGAATAACTTTCAGTAGAACCGTTCTGTAGACACACATGGCATCATTGTTCAAAGATGCCACAAGACCAATTACATAGGGCATGAGGTTTGGAACTTGTTGTATTTTTAAGATCCAAGAGTCAAGAAAATAATAACCTTTTCAAAAATAAGTCTTTTTGTTGGGGAAGCAGAGAAGGAGTGGGTAAGGAAATAGTCCTAAATACTATATTCCCTAGATTTTTAGATATCTGATCATTTTGGTAATTAAAGAGATTGATAATCATCATTAATGAGGGGAGACTTGTGAAACTAAAGGATACAGCCTTCAACATACTGAGAAGTCCTTGCCTCACAAGAACAAGTGTGTCTAAATGGACATTTTAGTAACAATCCACTCATAGTTCATTTTAAAAACCATAAAGGTAAAGCTATATTCTTGAATAATACATCTTGAATTAGGTTTACCTAATTAATATTCAAGAAGGTCTAAAAACACATGTTAAAAATAATACCTAGGATTTCCATCCATTTTAAGAAAAAGGAAAGCAGAGGAGGTGCTTTTGAATAACCAAGACAACTGAAATTGTAGCAACTAAATGTACTGAGACTTCTGACTAAGCTGCATTGGGGCAGTTCAAGCTGGGCCTCCTTTGACGTGGTGGAAAAGCTGGAGCCTCAGAGCTAGTGCCCAGCCCCTGAGAGTCTTGAGCCAAGGTGTGGGTATACTTAGTGCCTGGCAGTCTGCTGGGATACATTTTCCAGTTACATCCCAACAGTGGGGAATTAAAATATTCAAAAATCATAAAGTAGTTAGGAGTCCCCTGGGTGAAAGGTAGACTCATAAATCTCAAATTAAATTACAGTTAAAATAAGAATACCCAATTTGAAGCCTAAAATTTCCATCTTCTTACCCTGCACCACAATTCTTATGTATCAAATCCCTACCTATTCAGCTTTTTTCAACTGGTTGAAAGCCATTTTGTGTGTGAAGTTATCGAACAAAGGATATATTCTTTTATTTGCAGAAAATATTACCCAAACAGGTCTGAGGACAGGTTGGAGAATGCAAATATTGTAATTGAAAAGAAAGAAGGACAGCCATGACATGGAAAGGAAATGTGGTAATAGTGGTCAGGGCAAAAGCATGAGGAATTTGCAACCTCTGTTGTAACACAATTTGACCACTGACACGCGTGCTAGACAAAAAAATGTACAGTTCTATGTGCATTTCCACATCTATTGCTAGATTTCACCTTAGCTAAAGAGGGGTAAATTCAGAGGAAGGAACAGCATATATATATAAACAATATCTTCCAAATGTGCAGAGAATATGGGTTTTCTTATTTATTTATTTTTTTTTAGAGAAAGAAAACAGGGCTAGCTATCTGAGCAGCTTTTCAAGAAGGAAGAGCAGTGCTCAGTCGAAGTACTTAGAAATAATAAGATATTTCTTTCTACCGGGGTTTCCCAAAATGTATTCTACGGAAACTGGCTCTAGGAGGTATCCAGAGAAAAAGGGGTTCAGTGGTCAAACATTTCAAAGGCACTGAGAAGTCTTGAGAAAAGAAATCTGATTCATTTTATTTAACCTGGTACTTCCTAAACTTATTAGGATACAGATTAGTTTTTTTCTCTAGAAACATCTAACTATATTCCAAGATTTAGTGTTTTCTGGTCACACTGAGAGATACTGAGCTGGTTTTAAAAGTGGGGAGGTGTGGCATATAATTAGTAAACAGGTATTTTCAAGGCAGGCAGACAACCTGCAAGTCTCAAGAAAAATTTCACTGAAGTTAAATTCGCTTTGACATAATTTGCCCTCCTACATCATTTGGTAGTGCTGACAACAACTAAATGGCTGAACAACCAAGCTATCCAACAAAATAAAACAGGATTCTTGTGACTTCCATTCCACAGTCCTGTCACCTGGAGAACTGGCCCCCCGCTCAGAACTCTGGATTACATATGTAAACTTAAGGTTTTCATTACAAAAGCCATGGATGCAATTGGAAAATCCAGGCAAGAGTCTGGAGAACCACTATTCTGACCCTCTCTCTTCAGAGGCTACCTGAGGGTATCACTGAAGCCAACGAGATTCTGAATTCAGGGGTCCATTATTCCATGTCATTCCTGGAAACTAAGCATAGTGCTTGGAATCAACCTTCAGAGTCTTAAAAATCTGGTCAGAATTTTCAGAACATTCTAATCACTCCTCCAGTGTTACAGCCTGCTACTGTGACTTAAACTGAAAAACTGTCCTGTGAACGATGATATGAGCTGCCTTCACGGCTCATACAACATGATTTCCTCAGGCTTTCCAATGTGCAGATTGATTCCAAAAGTGAGGGTTTCTCACTCTGTACCTCTCCCACAATCTCTCAGCTTTCACAGAACATACTTCTTCAAGAAGTTGTGGGGTTCTACCAGCTACTGTAGTCCTTTGGTCAGGATGTGAAGGCATATCATACAACTTGGCAGAGGTCAGCACTAAAAGGATTAAAAGATAGGAACGGGTGATGCAAATCTGGCCAGCCAGAGTGGTGACATGCTGGAAGTTCCCAGAAGTTAGGAAATTGTGTTTCCTAACACAGTTCTAAGGGCTAGGGTTGACAGATGGTTTAGGCACACAATTTGCAAAAGACCAGGGCTTATTTTCAAGGTGGCAGATTTAACTTCCAATCTTTCTACATCTGGTCTCTCTAGACTAAAAATTCACAATGAAAGGAAAGGCCAAATCTTAGGCTCCAAGGCTACATTTTGAACCACTTACCTCAACTTCCACCTTTGTGAAGGGCTGGCAGCAAGTGAGCACACAAAGTTGAATGCTGAAGAGAAAAAAAGAGAAGGCCATCTTTATGTGGTAATACAAGTACCATCTAATATTACTGAACAATCTTTTCTTTACATACAAGCAACCCCATGTCACTATTTGTATGTATTCTGCATTTATAAATGCCACACTGTAGCTACAACACTTTTTGGGTTTAGAGAACTATTCTTGATATTCAAAAGTTAAATTGCTGAATGCAATACCAAATATGTATTTGTGGGTCAGAGCCGCAGCTCAGCAGACTAAACCCCAAATTTGAAGTCTTCTTGACAGCTAAGACTCATAGGCCTAGAGAAACTAACCATGGTCACATCTTAAGGTACATTAATATGTTTATAGAAAAACTGCTGAGTAGAACATTACTAAATTCTTTTCTAATATTAAAAAAAACAAAAAACCAGTGGGCCTTTCCTTAAAAGCAGAAACTTTATCATCATTGTCCCAGTTATTAATAAATGTTTTAGCTATGGGGAAATTTTCTGAAAAGTTTCAGATTTCATTGTAAAGCTAGACTAAGGCTTTCTTTCTTTTTTTTTTTTTTTTGCGGTACGCGGGCCTGTCACTGCCGTGGCCTCTCCTGCACGTGGGATCCTCCTGGACCAGGGCACGAACCCATGTCCCCTGCATTGGCAGGCGGACTCCCAACCACTGCACCAACAGGGAAGCCTGACAAAGGCTTTCTTTAAAGTGGTTATAATCAATCCTCTCAAAGATAATTTTTGAAATGGTTCCTATTTGCAGCTTTCCAGTGTATATTTAGACTCTCTGGCTAAGATTTCTACGAGATTTTTATTTCGCCTCATGTAGACGGATGACCCAGAAGTCAGGCAGGGTAAATTAGACTACATGTTTAAGAAAACAACCAACCAAGCTTTTTCTGCTATTAAGAAATTAAAATATGATTTACCTGTAAAAATTGCTTGAAGGGACTTACTTAAGACAAGGAATTTAGGAATTTAAACAAGGAATTTACTTAAAAGAAGGAATTTAGGAAACAGGCTTATTAATTCCATAATTCATTATAAATTGTTAATGTGTCAGTTCTCATATCTTCTGTTTGAAAGGGAAAGAATCTTTTACTATCAACTCCAAGCCACAAAGCCAATCCATATTATCTATCATTAAGTAAATTGTTCTTTAATGATTTAAATTGAGCTTTGGAATTCAATGACTTGAATACATATTTTGTTCTGAAAATTCTGAATGCTGTTAAAGAAAAAAAAAATACACAAATGAAACCACACACAAGATCTCTTTAAACTTGACTTGTCCACACTACAGACAAACCAAACAACACTTCTTAGACTGACATGAAACAGCTTTTCCAAGGCTTTCCCTTCTTGATGGTTAGTCCCTGAGTCTCCTCTCCCCTAGGACATCTGCTTTGGTGTAAAATCCCTTCCCTAGATCCTGAGTCAGAGTAGTACTTGGAGCCAGGACAATTGAGAAAACTGATTTAGAAGTAAGGGACACAGTAAATATAACATGAAGACCAGAAGATAAAGGTGGAAACAAGAGGTTACCACACGTAAGTGTGATGTGGCACTTGGATAAAACAACGTTGTATCTTTAGAAGATTTTGTGTTTGTTTATAAATCCTAAGAAAACTTTAACTCTGAAAATACTTTTTTTCCTCTCTTTCTTTGCTGAATTCTATTTTTCCCCCTCTGTCACACATTTCTCAGGTTAGAGCCTAGATTAACTCAACCACTCTATTTACCCCTGATCTCCCTTCCAGAAAAGCTTCCTATTTGACCTTCACATCCACCAGCCCAGCTGCAAAACCAAAAAAAGTCACAATGAACCCAAAGTCACTATCTCTATGAGGACTTAACTTGTAAAGGCCCCAAGGATGACACACCTCTGGAAATATAAATATGTTATCCCCTCAATTTTCAGGCACTTCTTTTTCTAAAATGCTCTCATACTACTTGTTTCTCCTACTTTCCCCTTGTATAGAAGTTGAAAACCAGGAATTCGTAATTAGTAATGACAGGAAATATGTATTCTAGCCAAGGGAATAGACTGATTTCCTGTAGGGTTAAAGATAGCATAATGTCTAGATACCTTTTACAATTTATGTTCCTTATTTTTGGTGTTGTTTACTTAACTTCAACTACCAGGGACTGAAGTATAACAGGAACATAAATGTCTCAGGCGTATCAATGTTTATTAACACATGTAATTGGCCCATCTATTCTGATTTAAATGTATCATTTCAAAGCAACGTACATACACAAAAAAATGGAGAAAATAAGTATGTTTTAGTTAAAAAAATCTAATTTTCAGAAGTTGTTTGGATTGTCTACAATGTACTTGAAGGCAAATGATGATTTCTTTTAAATATTTCCAAGTGATCGTCACCTATCCATCAATAATTTGAGCTCTGTGTATAACAGTACCAAAAGGCATTATTTCATAAGTCCTGGGAAAGTCCTCAAATCCAAAATATAAACAGGCTGTCTTTTTAAAATTTTTTTAAGTTTGGGGAAGGTTTATTATTTTTTTTCTCTTCTGCCACCCAAAGCCAGCCAGGCTCCTTGAGGTGAACATAGATGGGTGTCAACACTCTCCATGCAGGTAAAGGACCAAAGGAGGCACGTAAACAGGCAGGGGAGCCAAACAAAAGAACTTCTTGAGAGTAAGTAAGATTCTACATGTTCTGCTCTTTTTAAAAGGTCTAGTTCACTTCAGCTAGCTTAACAGTGAAACTGTATTCTTCTCTTCAACATTTATAGAAACTGCTGATCCTTAGGCTCTTAAAATCCAAGAGTGGAAGTGAAAGTTTGGTTAGCTATTTCCTCAACTCAAATCAGACACATCACAACTATTTCAGGCCATATGACTAAAATGCTCTGGACTGTTTAAACGAATACAGTAAAATAAAGATGGAGACACCAGATAATGCTAAATTTGCAATGGGAATGAAATTACAAAATTTAAGCTGAGTAGGATTCAAATGAGATCACTGGAATGTTTCTTAAGAATAGGTAGATAAACACTTGAGACCCATTAGAACATGACAAACAACTAGAATTCTGCACATGGCAGACACTGGGGTTTAATGGGCAAGATAGTTATGCTCTCTACAGAAACTTCTCAGTTACAAGATTCAAGGATCTGATTAGAAATCTTTACTTCTACAAAAACAAGGCTTTTTTTTTCTTAAAAAGAACAAATTCTTTTTCTTCACTCGAAAAAAATTTATATAAACTAATAATAATATAAGCAACTTACAATTTATATCCTTGCCATGTCCATGTCACAGTATCCTAGAATAACAATAGTATTAAACTGTTAGTTCAGAGAAAAAATACCAAATAAAACAAAAATTTTATTTTGATACTGAATATACTTTCTTTCTGAATGAAAAGCAATATGCTGAAAAGTAAGACAAGCATACTATTATTGTTAAACAAGAGTGAACTGATCTATAAATTCTTGGATCACATATCTACATGGCAAAGATCTGTCTTCCATATGTAACCACCTATCTTTTTATGGAATTAAGTTGCTTTGAATTTTTTAAAAAACTTGTGTATGCTTAACTATTTTTCTCCTAATATGAACATAGCTGGGTAATTAATTGGCTTACAAAAACCAGAATACATCAGTTCTTAAAAAAAAAAAGTTTATTTGGGGAAAAAAGACTACAGTAGTGAGGTAGTGCACAGTGAAAGAATTTGAGTAAATGACAAATGCAAACCCACAGGTAGAAGTACGCTGAGTAAAAATTTGATGAATTTTAATTTTTTAACTACAAGTGTCCAAGGTTGAGAAATAAGCCGCTGATAGAAAGTTGAATGGATTAAGAACTCAATCTTAAATGACACAGATGATTAATAATTACATCCTGCCTTTTAATGTAAATTCTCTAGTAAAGAAAGCTCCTCTCCAAAACAGAACATCCCTCCCCCTGCCAAAAAACCACTTTTTTCAGGAAAATGGTGACGCAGTCAATACCCAGAAAAAGACAAAGCTCCTCGCTGGAGCAGAAGAGTATTTCCTGAGCCCACATGGACTTTCTATAGGATGTTAGGTTCTTTTCAGATATTTCCTTATTTAAGCTACTTGCCAAGTGTCACACAGCTACGAAGTACTGAGCCCGTAATTAAACACCAAGCCTCTTCCAAATTTATCCTACTACTTCAATCCTTCTCCACCAGTAATGACCAGTGAATCAGGAGATTTCTCCTTCTAAGCTTAGTGAAAACTACAAATTTATGAGAGTTTTCTGAAGTCCAGTCTAAGAGACCCTGAATCTGAGACTTAACCATACCATCACAGTGACTACAGGGTAGAAGCTAAGGAAATATCTTCCTATAGCTTAGTAATAGCAAAAGCAATATGTCAAATTGGTATCAACCAATATGTGCCTATCTTGCAAATTTTTAAAAACTAAATTATAGCAAGGAGAATGAGTCTACCCATCTGCTCCCACCATTTATCTATTCATCTATTTTATTTATTCAAACAAAAGGGGTCCTAGAGAATTTGTGCTGTTTGGAATGTTGAGATTCTTCCCATAGTAAACTATGATGCTTACCAGCTTGTTTGGGTATCTGAGGAGAACTGGCTGTACTGGAACTCCTGGAATGAAGGCCCCTATAACCATATAGTGAAATTTTATAACATGCTCTTTATATGAACACAAACTTTACAGTGAATTAAAAAATTAATAATAAATGATGTAAATATGTTAAATGTTTTAAGAGTACATATAAACTATTGGCTAAATGTTGGTAAATCCCTAGTGTTAGCCAAAATGACAGATTTTTGAATTCAGAATTATATAAGCAAAATATTAAATGTTATGCCTAAGTCACTTAAAATATTACTTATATCTCCATTTGTTTTCATTTGCCAAATACCTATTATTCAACAGGATTAAAAAAAACAGTAATGACGAAACCAAGACAAAGAGAAAATAAAGAGAAGAAAATCTAGTTGAAACCAAATGCTTGAACCCTAAACTATCACACTTGCTAGAATTGAGTTCTAACTTTGGCTCTGAGCATTCTAGCAGCCAATACGAAAACATTTTAAAGTATTAATAATTACTGTGAAATGACATATGAAATTACAAATTACTATAAAATTCACAACTTCATAATATATATATATTTTTTGCGGTACGCGGGCCTCTCACTGTTGTGGCCTCTGCTGTTGCGGAGCACAGACTCTGGACCCGCAGGCTCCGCGGCATGTGGGATCTTCCCAGACCGGGGCACGAACCCGTGTCCCCTGCGTCGGCAGGTGGACTCTCAACCACTGCGCCACCAGGGAAGCCTTCATAATATTTTAAAAAGGAGTGAACCTTAGAAGGAACTGAAGGTATTTTAATGATAATTGAAGTAGGTTTTCTAACTTGATGACACAGGACCCCAAGTGTCTGTGAGGGTTATCTTTGGAGGAAAAGAAAAATCTGCTAGTGGCTTCTGCTCACACACACACACACACACACACACACACACACGGGACATTCCAAGGAAGAAGGGGTTATGATACCAAAAGAGAAAGCAAAGGAGTGAGTTCTGTGGATCCACATCATTCAAAACATTTTATCAGAAAATAAGAAATGCTCCAAGCAAACTGACAAGTTATTTTGTATATTTATTATCAGATCATTGAGAAATCTTCCATACTACTTTGTCACAATACATAATTTAATTGATCTCACCTGGTTTAAAAGTAATCAAACAGGAACGATTAGTACAAGTACCTTCTGGGAAAACTAGTATCTTGGGAGAAAAGGAATAGATTTAATATTTCAGTCTAATTAATAGATTAGCTCTTTACTTGCTTTCTGAAGACTTTGCAAATAGTTGCCAATTTTTATAAAGCAAAAATAAAATAAAAGGCAAACACCTGATTCCAGTGAAAGCTAGAATCTGATTATTCGGTTTTGCTCTAAAAGAAGTGTAGTCTGACCATTAAGATAACTAGAAAATGAATTAAAGCTTTGAAGAGAAAATACACATAGTAAATATTTCTTAATGATGATGCTAATGATCTGAATAGACTTCGAAGAAGATGTAGACCCTGAATCATGGTCAAAGTGTACATTTTAGGCAATATTAAATGCCTTCTTCTACTGCTGTACACCCTTAACCAAATCATTTCCTACTTCTTTGTTTCAGTTTTCCCATTAAATGATATTCCCTCTTACAACATATAGCTTTGGGACGTACTGAGAAAAAAGGAGGAAATGCCTACAATATGCTTTATGCTTACTTCAATTCGTTGACATATGGAATACAATTTAATGTCCTTTTTTGAGGAGGTGTTTTTAGCTTTTAATATACTTCTTTATGTTTTCCACACAAAAGACAGGCAGTACAGTTCCTCATTAACTGAACAGCATAGCAGCTTCATTTTCCTGAAGCTTTTAGAATTTAGCAATGAGTAAATTGCTAGGCATATAAAACAAAAAAGAAAATCCCTGCACTAACAGCAGTTAGTAATGGGTATTTCATAATAATTAGAGAAGGAAAACATTATTAAGCTAAATTGTCACAATAACAAGTTATATGTAAAATAAAAATTGTGAATAGGTGTAGTTCCATCCTCCAATTAAAAAAAAACCAGGTTTCTTACCCCAATCGGATACAATATCAAATATGATTCATGGAGTGGATATTCTATATACTATGAACAATAAATTAATATAGAGTAAATCATAAAATCTCAAGAACTGGATGGGGCATTAAAAGTCATATAGCATCTCTAATGCTTGAATTCTTTTTACAATATCCCACCCAAGTTGTTGCTTAGCCAGTGCCTGAACATTCCAGAAAGAGATTCCAAATCAGACCATTCTAATTCTGGACAGAAAACTTGAGATGAGCAAAATGAACTGAAATCTACCTACTTGTTAACTTTCACCCACAAGTCCTAGATACATTCCTTGGAGCCAAGAGCAAAATCACAGCCTTATTCCAAATGTCATTTCTTCCCAGTGACTTTTTAAATCATTCCTTACATGCCTTGGTTTCTAAAACCTCCTGGTTGGTCATATGCCTCTTGGTACTTTAACAACTACAAATCACCATGAGTGGCCAGACCACCTCAGGACCGTGAGTTCTGCTAGAGATCACTTGTTTTCACCTGGGCAAAGATAGAGGGGTACTTATCAGAATCACCCATGAGGCTCCATTTATGCAATAAATGTTGCCCCTTCCACACCTTCAAAAAGCATTCCAGGGGAAGGAGGTGGTGGGATGGTAAAATGTGAGAAAGTTCTACAGGTGATTCTGATATGCCCCTGAACTAAAAAGGCTGTCTAAATACACTTCAGATAAACTTAAGATTTTAATCATTTCCAAAATAAACCCACCATATTGTTGAGTATAACTGAGCTTCAGTATCTCATCTTTAAAAGGGTAAATAAATTCAGAGGTAGAGAATTACTTTTTATTAGACAAAGTAAAAACCAGTTCAAAGAGTTTGGAGAATAAAAAAGAATGATACATTTAATTCCACAGAGTATCTCATGGGGAAGAGGACTTTTTAATATTCACTCATTTATTCTGCTTCTAGACATCTAGCAGAAGGTGTCCCCCAGTATTGGATCTGTGGATCCAAATGAGTATGTATACAAGTGTACAATAAATAAATTTTCAATATATTTAAATAAACATCTACTATGTTTTACCTGGGGCCATTCCCCTCCTGATGTGGCCCGCCTTATTATTTCATTTATTGTGTTTTTTCGAGAATCTGGATCTACACGGGACACCAACACTGGTTGCAGAGCCCGCAATATTCCTTTAAAACAAATGAAAAGTCACAACTAAGTCATTTTTGGGGCTAAAGCTACGACAGCAATGATACCAGATAAATCATAAAACAAATTGTATGGAAAATTAAAATGACAGCAAATCAAAGAGAACAACTTAAAAAAGCCCTCTAATTTAAAGTTTATTAGAACTTAGCTTCCAGTTTCAAAAGGATAGGTGGATATTTAGACCTAAAAATATTTCACTGATTTAACAGAAGTTAGCAGCAGGAATATGAAAAGAAGCAAATGCGGTTTTCTCCCTAAAAGACTTCTTCCTCAATTGACATTAAACATTTGGAATATACTATAAGATTATCTTGTTTTATTTCAGGAATATCCTGCAAACCGATTATGTGAAGTCATAGTACACGTGGGTAGGAGGCAATTATTATTTATCTTACTAAAATTTTCAGCGCAATAGTCTTTTAAGTAGGTAGCTTCCTAGCACATGCAAAATAAACCTCAATTTACCAAAAGACTATTGCTAAACAACTTTTGGGGAAAATGTCATATTACACAAAGCAAGGTGGTTACCTTAAGAAAAAAGAGAGAGAGAGAGAGAGAGTCTGTCTTTCTTAGATGAATGACAAAGCTGTAAGAACTACTATTATTTCTCCAGAGTACCAAGGCAACATCAGGCAGTTTTCACACGCACTTTCTCACCACTTGATGCTTGGCAATAACCTTGGGACAACTGGTAGCAGTTACTTGGAGACTAATCCCCTGGGGAGAGAGCAAAGCATCTGGTGGGAAAAACATTTCACTTGCTTCATTATTTTTTATGGCAGGAAGCATTAATTTTTCCACATCATAATTTTCAAAGAGTTACACATTTGTCCCTCATGGAGATCTGGACAATAATGAAGAAAACAGAGTTAGGAGAAAAGACTTAGTGCATTTATTTATCAGTCTAATACGCTAAAGAGAAATTCACTGAAATAGCATGTAACCAGTGCTTTCACAGATTCTTAGATTAAATTCTCTCTCCAAAAAATCTACCATGTTTGGTATTTAAAAACTGTTCTTTTTGGCTATATTTAGGAGCAGAAAGAGGTGATGGTGCAGTGACAGAGTTTAGACTTAAAAAGAATGATAAGGGTACAGATACGGAAGTCTTTAATCTTTTTTCATAAATTCATTCTTGTGATATAGTACCTCATTAAAAGCAAGGAAATATGTTTGAAGTGTTTTATTATTTTAAAGTTTTTAAAAAGCCTACCAATGAACTACACATGATTTTCTAAATTGAAAGCATGAACATGAAAATATTTTATCTCTGTTATCTCATAAAGTACTTACTGCCAATCAGAGGCACCTGCACATTCTCATGTCGAGATACTATAGAAGGTAACCCAGCCACAACACAGGCAATTCCATCAAAGAATGTTGAATGAGGGGCAACAACAAAAATTGGTGCTTCCACAGGTCTTGCGATCTTTCCTTTCACGGTAACTATAAATCCCATTGAAAAGAACATGGCATGGCCTAGAAACTTCAAGACTGGCTGAGTAATTGTCCTTTGGAAATAAATACAAAAAAGGACATAATTAGCTTTGCCAACTGCAGCTAACAGCAGGGTTTTACTCTAAAGCACAATGCAAAAACCAAGACAAGCTGGAGCACTTCATTTTAAAACGTGAGCTAAGAAGAATAGCTAACACTTCAGTGGAGCTCTTTCTGCCAGGCACTGTTCTAAGTAATTTATGCATATTAATTTCTTTAATCCTTAGCCCAATTTTATGAAATAGATAGCATTTATTATTATCCCCATTTTACAGACATGAAAACTGAGTCCCAGAGAAGTAATTTTCCCAAGGCCATGTGGCTAATAAGTGGCTCCTTTATTCTGTGACTATAAAGTAATAAGAATGAATCTTCAACATGCATCCACCACTGAGAAATCCAAATCAGTACTGTCCTTCAAAGGAGTCACCTTGGAAATCTATATTTGTGTAACAAGGATGCTGCTACCTCCCAAAACACTTTTAGAACCGGCATGTGGAAATTGTCCTCAGAATTATTTTAGGAATAAAATTTTAAAAGTAAGCCTTATTACCTATATCATTATAGCCCTTAGACATCATCAAGAATCTTAAGAAGTAAATTTACCATCTCACTTCTCTGGAACAAAGAAATTTCAATTCCAGAAATTGAATTATTTACTCTTTAAAAAGAACCTGTCATTAAAGATTAGTTAATTCATCAAATTGTGCCAGGAATTGTGTTGGACACACAAGACAAGTAAGATCCAGGTCTCTGTCCTTGATAAACTCAGCTGAGTAGAGAAACAAAAAAATAGCCCTGGAAGTACAAACACATGACAGACATCTCAGTATGTGAATAAGCGTTATAGCTTTGCATGAAAAATGTCTCCCATAAGACATCCAGTGGGAGCTTTAAAAAATGGGCTTCCTATAGAATTCTCTCAAAATTCACATAATAATATAGCGAGGCGCTATTAAGCAACTAACTCCTGGGAAGTTTCTCTAACTTTAATTTCACAGTAAGGAGAAGTGAGACACAGAAAACCAAAGAACTTTTCCAGAGGGCACAGGGAAATGACCGATCTCTCCTTGCCCTGTAGTTTAGAGTTGAGATCTCTATTTATTTAAAGATAAAGAGCTCATCCCTTCACAGAATTTCCATACCTCTTATTTTTTATTTTTAGTGACATAGCCTGTAAAAACTATATTCCAAAATATCCTATATTCAGAGTCATAATTGTTGTTCACTGACTAAACTTTGACAAACTCTTCTTTATCTTGATTTTCCTAATATTTAGACATAGTTATTTCTTACCTCTTCCAACCAGTTATTGGGTGGGTCAGCTTTTCAGGACAGCATGTTGTTGAAATTGCAGCAAATAGCCACGCCAGTAATAAAATTAATGCAAGCAACAGGGCACGAATTGGAAGCAGGATAATTCCAAGAAAGAAAATCTGAAATCAAAGTTGATTAAAAAAACAGATGACATTATTTTAATGCTGTAGTTATCAAACAGAAATACATAAGAGGAAAATCTTATGCTATTCATGCATTCATTCAAAGATGAATTGGGCATTACCCTATACCAGACAAGGATCTAAGCACAAAGAAAATAAGACATTGTATCTGACCTCACAAAGCCTACAAAGCAGCAAAAGAAACAGGGAAGAAAACCAAGTACTGCCTGATCTGTATAGCAATGAACGTGAATAGGGCTGCTGAGGGAACAAAGAAAAGGTTTGTTGGACTTAGTAGTCAGGGAAAGCTTCCTGGAAGAGTTGAAGCTGAAACGTCTTGCTTTAAGAAGCAAGCAGAAGCTGGCAAGGTAAGAGGGGGAAATAGTTTTTTGAGAGCTATAAGTAGGATGAATATTAGTAAAGGCATTAGAGTGTGAAGAAGTAAATGTATTATTTTATATACCTGCCAGTCCTCTATAACTAACAATAAGGAGATGGGGGAGGAAATACAAGAAATAATAAAAACTAAATAAGAATAAGAATAAAAACTACATAAATAAGAACAGCAAATAATACTGAGTGCTTACTATGTACCAGGCACTCTAAGCACTTGGCATGTAGTAACTTATCTGAGTCTTACAACCTTAAGCTGTTTTACATACAAGAAAGGAGTGGCACAGAGGGAATTAAGTTAAACTGCTTAAGATCACACAGTAAGTGGCAGAACCAGGATTTGAAACCAATGTGGTTATAAAACTCTTGCTCTTAATCCTATCCCATAATGTCTTTCAAGTGAAATAAACTATCCTTATATATCACAAATTGTCTTCTTTTTTTTAGCCAATTACACTACTCAAACAGTGCTGCCCTTCTTGTCTCTGTTGGCCCGTAATGTGAATCTGAGCATCATCAAATAATTTATGAGAAATGCCAAAAATATTGTAGTTATCAGATCTCTATCAAATTATATGTGTACATGTGTATGACTGAATTAAAAATTACATACAGGGCTTCCCTGGCGGTGCAGTGGTTGAGAGTCAGCCTGCCAATGCAGAGGACGCGGGTTCGTGCCCCGGTCTGGGAAGATCCCACATGCCGTGGAGCGGCTGGGCCCGTGAGCCATGGCCACTGAGCCTGTGTATCCGGAGCCCGTGCTCCGCAACGGGAGAGGCCGCAACAGTGAGAGGCCCGCGTACCACCAAAAAAAAAAAAAAAAAAAAAAAAAAAAAAAAAAAAAAAAAAAAACAAGGAAATATACAGATCTTAAATGTATAATCGATGAGTTTTGATAAATGTGTACTCTTGTAAACATCACCTCAATCAAGATACAGAACACATCTGCCACTCAGAAAGTTGCCTCATACCTCTTTCAGTCAATACTTATCCTCTTAGGCAACGAATGCTGGATGTTTATCATCATATATTATTAGTTTTGCACGTTCTTGAGTGTCATATAAATGGAATCATACATTATGCATTCTTGTGTGTCTCACTTCTTCCACTTAACATAATGCTTTTGAAATTCAACTATGTTGATTTCGATGTCAGTAAGTCATTCATTCTGACTGCAGAGTATTATTCTACTACATGACCATATGACAATCTGTCTATTCTCCTGGTGGTGAACATTTGGGCTGTTTCCAGTTGCGGGCTATTATGAATACAGCCACTACAAACATTCTTCTACAAGCCTTTTTGGGAATAGTTGCTTTCGTTTCTCTTAGGTAAATACCTAGGAGTGGAATTGCTGGGTCATAGATGTAGTTTAACTTTATAAGAAACTGGCCAAACAATTTTCCAAAGTGGCTGTATCATTTTAAAGTGTCACTGGTAGTGTATGAGAATTTCAGTTACTGTACATCCTTGCTGACATTTGGTGTTTGTAGTCTTTTATAAAAATCAATTTTACTAAGGCATAATTTACATAAAATAAAATGCACCTATTTTAAGTATGAGGTTTTCAAATGCATAACCCTATGCAGACACCACTATAATCAAGATATAGATCATTTCCATCATCCAGAAAAGTTCCTTTGTGTCTCTTTGGGTTTTTTTTTGTTTTTTTTTTTTGCGGTACACGGGCCTCTCACTGTTGTGGACTCTCACGTTGCGGAGCACAGGCTCTGGACGTGCAGGCTTAGTGGCCATGGCTCACGGGCCTAGCCGCTCCGCAGCATGTGGGATCTTCCCAGACCAGGGCATGAACCCGTGTCCCCTGCATCGGCAGGCAGACTCTCAACCACTGCGCCACCAGGGAAGCCTCCCTTGTGCCTCTTTGCAGTCAATATATCCTCAGTGTATAGCAACCACTGACAGTCAGTCTTTCTTTCACTATAGTTTTTGCCTGTTCTATATTTTCATATAAATGAAACCACACAGTATGTACTCTTTTATGTCTGGCTTCTTTCACTTCATATTTTTGAGATTCAACCATGTTGTCATATGTATCAGTAGTATAGTCTTTTTAATTGCAGAGTAATATTCCATTGTATGAATATATCACATTTAATCTATCCATTAATCTGTTCAGGGACATTTAGCCTATTATAAGTTTTTAGCTCTTATGAGTAAACATTAATGTTTGAGTCTCTATGCGGACATACATTTCCATTTCAAGGGGAGTGAAATTGTTGGGCCAGGATATGCCAAACTGTTTTCCAAAGTAGTTGTATCATTTTATATCTCCACCAACAAAGTATGAAATTTCCTGTTGCTTCACACCCTCATCAACATTCAGTGTTGTCAGTCTTTGTAGCCATTCTAGTGGGTGTAAAATGATATCTCACTGTGGTTTTAATTCATATTTCCTTGATGAACAATGACAGTGAGCACATTTTTTCATGTGCTTATTGGTCATCCCTTTAACCTGTCTGTTCGAGTCTTTGGCCCATTTTTATTGGGTAGTTAGTCCTTTTCTTATCAATTTGTAGGAGTTCTTTATATGTTCTGTTTACAAGCCCTTTTTCAATACATGTATTGAAAATATTTTCTCCCATTTCATGGCGTGCCTTTTCATTTTCTTTATTTTTTTTTAAATTTAATTTATTTATTTTTGTCTGTGTTGGGTCTTTGTTGCTGTGTGTGGGCTTTCTCTAGTTGCGGTGAGTCGGGGCTTCTCTTCATCGTGGTACACGGGCTTCTCATTGTGGTGGCTTCTCTTTGTTGCGGAGCATGGGCTCTAGATGAGCAGGCTTCAGTAGTTGTGGCACACTGGCTCAGTAGTTGTGGCTCACGGGCTCTAGAGCGCAGGCTCAGTAGTTGTGGCACACAGGCTTAGTTGCTCCACGGCATGTGGGATCTTTCCGGACCAGGGCTCAAACCCGTGTCTCCTGCATTGGCAGGCAGATTCTTAACCACTGAGCACCAGGGAAGTCCGCCTTTTCATTTTTTTAATGGTATCCTCTGATGAGAAGAATTTTAATTCTGATGAAGACTAATTTATCAATTTTTATTTTCTGTTTAGTTCTCTTCTGAATCCTTTCTAAGAAATCTTTACCTATCTCAAGATCATGAAGATATTTTATATTTTCTTCTTCTTCTAGAAGATATATGAGTTTTGCTTTTATGTTCAAGACTATGATCCACCTTAAATTACTTTCTGTGTAGTGTGCAGAAGGGATCAAGTTTCTTTTTTTCTTTTTTTTTTTCCGTATGCGGGCCTCTCACTGTTGTGGCCTCTCCCGTTGCAGAGCACAGGCTCCGGATGCGCAGGCTCAGCGGCCATGGCTCACAGGCCCAGCAGCTCCACGGCACATGGGATCCTCCCAGACCGGGGCACGAACCTGCGTCCCCCGCATCGGTAGGCGGACTCCCAACGACTGCGCCACCAGGGAAGCCCGTCAAGTTTCATTTTTATCCATAGATTTATCTACTTGTTCCAGAACCAATTCCATCCCCCCTCCTTTTTCTTTTTGGCTGTGCTGCCGCTTGCGGGATCTTAGTTCCCCAACCAGGGATTGAACCCTGGCCCCAGTAATGAAAGCGCCGAGTCCTAACCACTGGACCGCCAGGGAATTCCCCAGAACCAATTTTTGAAAAGACTTGACATTCCCTGATAAATTCTCTTGGCCACTTTGTCAAAAATTAATTGAACATACATGTGGGCTCTCTATTCTGTTCAATTGATCTATTCATCTGTCCTTCTGTTGATACTACCCTACCCTCTTAATTGCTGTAGCTTTCTAGTAATTCTTGACATAAGGTAGTGTATGTCCTCCAACTTTTTCTTTTTCAAGATTTTTTTGGGCTAATATAGATCCTTTGCATTTCCACATAAATTTCAGAATTAGTCAGTTTCCACACAAACAAAAAGCCTGTTGGGATTTTTGTTGAGATTTCAATGAATCTATAGATCAATTTGGGAGGAATTATCATCTTAATAATGTCGATTCTTCAAACTTATAAACATGGTATATCTCTTCATTTTACGTAAATCTTCATTAATTTCTCACAATGGTGTTTTGTTGTTTTCATTGTAGTGGTCTTACATGCTTCTGGTTAATATATTCCTACGTATTTCAGGTCATTTTATTGCTATTATGAGATTATTTAATTTCATTTTGCAATTGTTTGCTGCTAGTATATACACAAAGTTGATTTAAAATTTTAATCTTTAAACATTATTAAGATGACAAAATCAATTCTGAGTAACTGTCGAATTAAAAGGATTACCCATTATATTGCCATTTGGTAATATGTCATCTCTGTAGGAAGGCCTTCTTTCAACACTCTATTGGGATTATCTTCCTCTCTGGATTTACTTCATAGCACTTACTAAAACATGGAATTATATATTTGTATACTTGCTTGTTTAACTTTTTCAGTGAAATACAAGCTTTAAATAGGCAGGGTCCTTATTTCTCTTGTTCATTGCTATGTCTCTGGGGATTAACAGTGTGCCTGGCACATAGTAGGCATCCAACAAATATTTTTGGTATGGTAAATGACCCCACAATTACAACCACTCATTTTAATTCCATATTCTATTGAGGAAATAGAAGCTAGGCTAATTTTTTATATGCCATTGTGTAGCAGACCCTTAAACGGTCAAAAAAGAGAAGGGGAGCAATAAAGCTAAGCCGTATAATGAGACACAAAAGTCACAACAGTCCTTAAGCAAGACGTTGATCATCATTTAGGATTAAATTTAGTCTGATTTAATCATACCAAATCATACTTAAATGCAAGTATATCAATCTTTTAAACTGGATAATACAGACAACATTGTTATTCAATCATGTCTATTTAAATTTTCCTTTTACCCAGACTGTTCAAGCCATTGAAACTACCTTGGAATCTCTGGTCTACATGCATTTTTAATTTTTTTTTTTTTTTTTTTTTTGCGGTATGCGGGTCTCTCACTGTTGTGGCCTCTCCCGTTGCGGAGCACAGGCTCCGGATGCGCAGGCTCAGCGGCCATGGCTCACGGGCCCAGCCGCGCCGCGGCATGTGGGATCTTCCCGGACCGGGGCACGAACCCGTGTCACCTGCATTGGCAGGCGGACTCTCAACCACTGCGCCACCAGGGAAGCCTGCATTTTTAATTTTTTAAAAAATATCGAGACTATATTCATTTCTATCCAATCCAAGTGGTAAATTTTAAGTGCAGTATACAATTGTAGATAACAAAGAGCATAACTATCAATATTAAGATCAGCAAACAATACCAGATTCTTTCACATATTATCTCACTTAAATTTTAATCCCTCTTTCATGTATTATTATTGCAATTTAATAGATGAGGAAAGTGAAGTTCAGAGAGGTTAAGTGACTTGGCCAAAGCTATACAATTAATAAATGGCAGGGCCTGAGCAGGTTTTCTGACTAAGACTAGTGACCTTTCCATCATCCTACAACTCTTGCAGGGTTATTTGAAAGTGCTCTCAAAATGGTTGCAGGCATGCTATTAAAAAAAAAAAAAAAACTCAAAAACTTAATAATTTACTCCAGGTACAATATAAATACTTATAAATATGCCACTTTGAGCCTCTCTCCAAAACATGAAGCCAAATAGACAGACATGACTTTCATTTAAGTATGACCGATTTGATTCAATCAGACCAAAAGGAACCTTGAATGATAGTCAATGTATTTATTGTTTCAGAAGTTTTAAGATATAAAGGGAATATCTATCCATTTAAAGACATGAAGATCAAATTTTTAAACATTTAGTTTCTTTACAAAGAGGTATTACTACATTCACTATCTTCCTCTTCCTCTCTCACACCTTTCTTCAACCAGACACCCATCTACCATTATTCTAACCACCACCCCATGCTGCTTAGCCAAAAAGCGCGTATGCGTTTTTTCCTGAATATATTCATTTATATATATACACTTAACCTGCTTCCATCGTAGAGAACAACAGTCTCAGGGCACACAAGTATGCCGTGCAAAAATGACACTATTTCAAATCCAAAGTAAATAAATGAGTGAGATGGACAGGAAAATATTAAAACCATTTTTTCCACGCAGAACACAAAGGACAAACGTAGCCTGCATAGTCTATCTTGTTCTCTGATCACTAACTTCACCAAACAGGAAGTCCAAAGAGCGAGTATTACAAGAAAGAGCAGCGTTTTACAAGAAAAAGGAAAGGACAGGAAACTTCCTTTTTGTATGTAGCTGTTTTTAAGAATGAAAGAAAGTCTGAGCTGCTTCTCATCCTTGAATGTAGAAGTGTTTGGGCGAAAACTGACTCAGGACCAAAAACTCTTGACTACCTTGAGCTGCCCCACAGAATCCCTTTTCTTAGACTGTGATTTCCCGTCCTTGATGCCCCTGCTCAGCCGGAGCATCCCAGCCTTTCTTCTTGTTCTAATTCCAGACCTGGGTTCCCTGCCTTCTCCCTTACTCTTCCCATCCCAAACTGACTCCTCTCCTTCCCTGCGGCAAAGCGAAAACTTCCCCAAACCCGCTCTCCTGGGCTACGATGACCTCCCACTAGACTTTCACACACTCCAGTCGAAGTTCTCCCACAGTCGTTGCCTCTTCTCAGCATGGAATGTTTCCTCTGCCAACGGCCCGCCTGCTCGGCCTCCTCCTGTTTAGGACCTTCCTCCAAGGCCCACCTGTGCTTTGCGTCTTCTTTTCTCACACACGCCCCCAGACCATCCTCCAAGGGCCCTCAGTTTTCAGTCCCGCGTCTCTGTCCCCTGCAGACTCATGGCCCCTTCAAAAGCCCTCTCCCCTCAGATCTACATCCCTGTCTTCCTCAGAGCCTCGCTTCCCAGACTCATGCCCTCCTCAGCCACTCCCCTCTGACAACAACCTCCCCTGACAGGCCCAAGCTCCCCTCAGACTGCCTCCTCTCTCAGACCCACGTCCCTCCCCTGAATCTGCGTCCCCTGTCAGACGTCCCTCCCCTGGATCTGCGTCCCCTGTCAGCCGCCCCTCACCTGAACCTGCGTCCCCTGTCAGCCGCCCCTCACCTGAACCTGCGTCCCCTGTCAGCCGCCCCTCACCTGAACCTGCGTCCCCTGTCAGACCCTCGCCCCGCACCTGGATGCGCCTCGCCGCGCCCAGCCGTGTCTGCTGCACGAAGGGGTTGCGCACGGGCGGAGGGAAGAAGGACGTCTGGCGGGGCACTCTGGGCGGCCGCTGCCCCGCGTTCCCGACGCCCGCGCCGGGTCCCGAGGCCGCCACCCCCGCCGCCTCAGCGCACCGGTTCATGGCCGAGCCCGGCGCCTCACAGGAGCGAAGAGACCCAAGCGGTGCGCGCGAGCTGCCGCTGCCGCCAAGGCTTGAGGGGGATCAGCTTAGGAGTCCGGGGTCTTTGCGCAGGCGCCAAAGTTACCTACCCGCCCTCCGGTCTCGCCCCGCCCCCTCCGGCTCTGAACACGCCCAGGCCCTGGCCCCACCCCCTGAGCACACCCCCACCCTTTTAGGTTGTCCGGCTCTTCCTCTTGGGGTTAATAGCTCAGCCTCCTTGGGGGTGAAGGTTTTTCCTTCAGAGCCAGGCACCCCACAATGAGAGACAGTTTAGGCTGAGTTCTCTGCTTTAGGGTCAGGCGGACCTGGATTTCCTTTTGCTTTTTTTTTTTAAAAGAAATTTATTTATTTATTTATTTTTGGGTGCGTTGAGTCTTCCTTGTTGCCCACGGGCTATCTTTAGTTGCGGCGAGCGGGGTCTGCTCATCGCGATGGCTTCTCCCATTGCAGAGCACGGGCTCTAGGCGCGCAGGCTCAGTAGTTGCTCCGCGGCATGTGGGATCTTCCTGGACCGGGGCTCGAACCCATGTTCCCTACATTGGCAGGTGGATTCTTGACCACTGCGCCACCAGGGAAGCCCTTCCTCTCGCTTTTACTGGCTCTTTGACGTTGGTCAAATCACTGTCTCCATGAGCCTCCACTGCCCCCTTCGTAATCGGGGATAAATGGAGCTCAGATAAACAACCTGAATCCAGCAATTCAAGTAGCAACCCCTGGGCTGTTCCTGTAAGAGGGTTAATTATCCAGGGTGGGTTTGATTTCTGGTGTATGTTTTGGTTTTGCTTAAACCCGTTTGGGTGGGATATTTATCAGTTACCGCTAAGACTCCTGACTAATATAGAAATTGGTACCAGGAGTGGAATCTCTTTCACTCAAAATATGGACTGACAATGGGGAGATAGTTCTCCAAAGGAAAATTGAAGCTGTAATTACTAGAAAATGACAAAACCACCACTGCCCTCTGCACTAGATGAGGAACCTGGCCTCAAAAAGGGAAGTGACTTGGGCTGTGGCTCCACTTCACCCTGAAGAAGTTCAAGGGCCCATCTGGACCTTTGTTGGTGGGGGTGAGGGGGAGGATTTTCCCAGGACCTGAGATCAGTTGGTCAAGCCCTGAGTGGCTGAGAGGCAGAAGGAGATGGTGAATGATTTATCTTTACTGGTCAACTGCTCACAGCAGGCTGGAGGCATGATGAGAATCTGACTCTGGGCCCTGGGACAGCTGCTCCTTCCAAGGTGTCCACTGTAGAATCTCAGAATCTTCCAACCCTACCAGATAGATGCAGCCTTCAGCTACTCACTTAACCTCTCTGAGCTTGCATACTCATCTCAGAATGGGAAGACTAATTCCTAACCCATAGGATTGTATTGGGTTGGCCAAAAAGTTTGTTTGGGTTTTTCCACACCACGCTATGGAAAAGCCCAAACGAACTTTTTGGCCAACCCAGTAGTATCAATTAAGTAAAATAATGCATGGGTAGTGTTCATAGAAAAGCACTCAAGAAATGGCACCTTTTAGGTATTACATAGTGGAGCAGCTGAATTTTCTCAGTATTTAACAGAGAACCTTAATAACAACATATTACAGCCATGATATAAAGTGCCCCAGCTTTGGGGTCTTCAAGTAGAGGGTGTCAGACCCTTATGGTTCTTTAGCACAGAAGGCAGTCTCTCCAAGAGCCCTCAAGGACCGGAGCGATTGGGCAGGCCACAGGAGAAAAGAGGACTCCACCAAGGTCACTTTCAGAGAGACCTGTGCACTCATCATCCGCTTCCCTAGCAGCCCCACCATGAGAGGCCTGAAGTAATAGTCTATCGGAGCCAGAAAGGGCCTCTGAAATAACCCCAGGCCTTAAGTTTCTGTTCTGTAGCAGCTCCAGAATTTCTATATAGGAAGGGATTAAAGATGGGCAATCTGCTGGAGAGGAAGGTAAGGAGCTTACCCATTAATAGAAGCTGTGTTTAGAAAGCACACACATTTCTCCCCTAGTTGAGTTTACTTAGAGGGTTTTGGGGGAGGTGAAGGTTAATGCTGCTGAGGGAGATACTCAGCTTCCGGCTAAACCTTCTTCTCTAGGTCATCTTTGGCCTTGAGTCAGGATGTTACCCAGTATCTATGGTATCCTGGGAAAATCACTTTTCTCCAAGCCTTAGTTTCCTTATCAATAAAAATTGACTAATAATATTCTCCCTTCTTTAGGTTGGTATAAAGGTTAAATGAAGTGATGCACGTGAAGTGCCTGGCATGTAGTAAGCATTCTATTAATGGAAGGGGTATTACTGTTGTTCACTGTTATTAGTAGTAGAATTGGTGTTACTGTCAACAAAGAAACAGACTCAAGAAGAGAGGAAACCTTGAACAAGGACCTGCAATTAAATAACAGAAACGCTGCTGTTCCAGGGCTCTTTCCACGGGACAGAGGGACTCCAGCTCACCCACCCTGAGTCTCTCGCTGTTTATTTGGGCATCTGTGACCTTTCCAGCATATGTTACCTGTATGCTGCAGGGAGCGAAGATTTAGACTTTCTAAGTTTCCTCTTCTGGCTGGGGCTGGGGCCCCTCTCTAGTCTCTGCTAAAACAGCCGGCCAACATGGCCACTCAATCGGTGTCTTTATTCATACTTGTTGATTTTTCCCACGGGGAAACTGCTGAAGGGAGAGGAGGGGAGACTGGGTGAGGAGCCAGGGTTTGGTTTTCCTCCATCCAGTGGAGTAAGTGACAGAGGAGGGACATACTAAATAGAGTGACCAAGGGGACCATCACTACGTGGGCTGAGATGCATTGTGCAGTGACTTCAGATAACCTGAGTCCTTCTGTCAGGAAACGCAATTTCAAAGTGGAAAAATAGATCAAAACAAAAAAAAAAACAAAGTGCATACAAAGCAAACTGCTAATGTAGGGACGGTTCTAAGGCAGCCAGCAGTGAGAAGGCCAGGTGTCTGGCGTGGCCACCGGGCCATGCCCCTCTCCCACTGCCCCATGCCAGGCCAGGCTGTCAGGCCACCAGTGCCCTCTTCAGACAGTCTCTGTTGGCTCCAAGGGTGCTGTAAAGCCACAGAAGGTTGTGGAAGGAGAAGAGCCTGAAGGGTGGCAGCACCAGGGCAGCCCAAGACAAGGCTGCATTGAGAATATCAAAGCATCTCTTTGGGGGTGGCTCTGGAGGGCTGGTGAGGTGTGGAGGGGGAGGGGCACCTGGGACGGGTACAATCAGCACCTTTCTTGGAGCACAGGGCAGAGCCACTCTGTGGTTTCTTAAGTTACCAGGTGGGAGTGAGAATGCTGATTAACTACAGAGCTGAGGGCTGCCAGGCCCATCCGGGTCCTTCCCTGGTGCTCAGGGCCCGGTGTGCAGAAAGTGATAGAGAGGCAGGCCCTGGGGGAGGCAGAGACAGCTCAGCAGCCCAGCCAGTCGGACTTGATGCTTCCAAACTTCACGCTCTTCAGACTTTGGTTCTCCAACTTCAGGTAATACGCGCCCTTGAAGAAGTAGCTGTGACCTGGGATGAGAAAGAGAAGAGGCTGTGACCAAGCCATCCTCAGGCATTATGGCACAGGGAAGGTTCCTGAGAGTTTTACAAGTCTGCCTGCCATAGGGAAGAAGCTTTTAAATCACAGGAGACCCTTGTGAGGCTGGAAGAAGGGAAACGGCTGTGGAATTATGCTCTCTGAGTCTTTGTTTCTTCATCTTTAAGATGTGGATAACGATACCACCTCTTAAGGCTTCTGAGGATTAAATGAGATGATATATGCTATAATTAAGATAAATAACAGAACTCCACTGAGCACAAGCTCCAAACTAGGCACTTTCCTTTTCCAGAGGTGGCAAACCAGGAGGCTGCTAGCCCCATCGGGCCCACAGATTCGTTTTATTTAGCTCACACAGTTTTTTCTTTTGTTTTGTTTTGAATAACTGGCCAACATGTAAACATCTGGAAATTTCATATGAAAATACAGATTTCTCACTTCCTTTTAAAAGAGTTAGAATATCTAATAACACTGCTCCCCTTTTCTTGCAGGGCAGAGATCGCCAGAAGCCGAGAAGCAACTGTCCCCTGAAAATGAGCCATGTGCTCTCTGGTGCTCCACAGACCCCACCACTCCCTACTGTCTGCCCTGCCTGCATCACTTATTCAGGCCACCAGCTTGGCCCCTGTGGGCTTTGGAATTTCTTACTCTGAACATATATGATCTCATTTTCTTCCTTTCAAACCCTGGCATATAGTTCGTGCTCAGTAGACGTTTATTTCTGAAGATAATCTTTAACCTAGCACCTGATTGTATACTGCTTTTTCCTGGACATGTAAGACCTTTAGCCCCTGGAGGTCAGGGCCATGTGCTTAGCGTGTGATAGGAACTCAAGAAGCATCTTTGCGAAATTTAATTGAAATCTCCTCTAAAAAGCCAAACTGGACTCATTTCCAGGGCCCTAGAGACCTCCCAGAAGCCTCCTCAGGAATATGGTTTCCAAACTCCAAACTCTATCCCTCGCTGGTTTGGTGTTTCATTCAGCAAGGGACCAGGGACAAATTGAGCCGATGGGCTATCTCTGCCACCTCAGCAGCAGGGCCTAACAAAGTCTGTGCTGTCTCAAATGGAGCCATCCTTCTGCTAATAGGAAGCAGTCACAAGGCCCCTTGCGGAACCCAAAAGGGCCTGGATCAAACCCCAGAATGAATCCAGGGCACTGAGCCCAGGTTTCTCGCTCCCAGCAGGCCTCCCGCCCTCCCTGCTCCCTGGCTCCAGGCTCTGCAGCTGTGAGGGGCCTTTCTGGGTCTTACTGCCTGGAGCCAGCTGAGTGAGCAGAGGTCAGGGGTCTGGATGCCTTCCCAGCACTGGGTTGAAGGGGCTGGTTTGTTTTCCCGGGGCGCCGCATGCTTTCCTGCACAATAAGGGAGTGTGTGCTTGCGAGGAGCAGGGCCCTGGCTGGGGGGCAGGGAGTCCTAGAAAGTGGACAGAGGCCTGGGCAGCTCACCCCCGCCCTGCAGGTCCACCACGGCATCCAGGTTATCAGGGATGGCGTTCCAGGCATCTGCGATGAGCTTGGGGAAGCCGGGATCCATTTTCTTCTTCACCTCATTGTATCTGCAAGGAAATGGCCATGGTGAACCTGTGGGAATCCCTAAAGGCCAGCCCTTCCCCAACTTGATGGGAGGGCCAGGATGATGGCTCCTGGGTGAGCCTGGGAAGCCAGACCTAGCCTTTCAGGGAGGCCATTGACTGGAGCTGAGGGGCAGGGAGTCAGACCTGGGTGAATCCTAATTCCACTACTCACTAATCAGGTGACTTTGGACAGCCCCATGAAAACAATCTTGTGATTACTGCTCACGTTTAAGCAGTGTGTTACCCACCTTCCACATACTTTCTCAATCCTTTCGACAATGCTAAGACACAGTCACTACCATAATACCCATTTTACAGACCAGAGGCTTAAAAAGGGCACCCAGTTTCTAAGTGGGAGTCCAACCCTGGCCTGTCTGGCTCAGGGCAGCAAACTGCTCTCTGGGCCTCAGCTTTACCATCTGTAAAATGGGTTATAATTAATTTACTGTATTTAATTAACACATATGTGAAACAGAGTAAAACATGCAAAGTGCCTATCCCAGTACCTGGTACTGGGTAGGTATCTGGGAAATGTTAGTTCCCTTACAAACTCTGATCCCTGCTGCAGTACAAACAGCACTGGCCCAGGAGCCCAGAGACAGGGTCTGGCCCCATCACTGCCCTTCACGGCTCAGCTTGGACAAATACTGCTTCTTCATCTGTCAAGTGGAGTTGACAGTCCACAACCTGGGCGATGATCTTGGCTGGGACAGTGAGGTTACAGTACAAGGTGGTGTGTGAACCCAAGCCCTGTCAGTCACAGGGCGACTTCCTGCCACCTCAGTCCCAATTGCAGTTCTCAGGGCAAGTTGTTATCTTGGGCTCTGCCTTTAATTTGTGTAAATACCGTAAGTATTAGTTGGCGTATTCTTTCTGGCTAGCAACATCTGTGTCTTTTTAATTTGGAGGGAGAACTTTTTAAATGCTGGGGTTATTTTGATTCCATTGCTTCTCCACTTACACTCAATATATTTATTATTCTGTAAATATTTAATGAGCTCCCACCATGTCGCTGTGGATATTGTAATCAACAAGATAAAGTCTTGCCCTCATGATGCTGATTTTCTAGATAGACCTGTGTTTGAATGCCATCCCGGTGACAGCCAAGCATCAGCCTCATAGCTGACTCTCTTCTTCCCCACAGCCAGCCTGACGACCTCCGCCCCAGATGCCAAAAACAGCTTCCTCTCTGAGTCCCCTTCTACAGGGGTCTTCCCCCTCTGCCCATCACCCTCAGAACTGCCAGAAAAGCCTTCCTAATCCCAGTTCTGTCATGAAACTTCTTCTTGCCAAACCTAGCATGCTTCCTCATGACCTGGGGTACCAAAACCAAGTTTCCCAGCTCAAAATTCTAGCAATCCATCCATGTCACCTGCACTGACCTCCCAAACTACATTCTCTAGAGTGATGATGGCTGAGAGCTATGTGTCCATGAACTTGCCCTCATTTCTTTCTCACTCTACCCACGGAAGGTAGGGATAGCAGGAAGCAACCCCATTTGATGGATGAGGGAACTGAGGCTCGGAGAAGTGAACCAATTTGCTTCCAAGTTCTTTTCCTCCAGGAAGAATACAGCATGGAGCCATCAGAACATGTTGGCTCTGAACAGAACCACACCTCTTCACATTCCTCTCTGTCCCCAGAGCCTCCTCTGGGAGCCTCCTTTCCTGCTCGCTGGTATACTCTTTTGAAAGGCTTCTCTGTGACCCTCTGAACTTCTCCCTCCTGGCTGTAGAATTGCAGTGCAGAGCAGGTGTTAAGAACACAGACATCGGGCTTCCCTGGTGGCGCAGTGGTTGAGAGTCCGCCTGCCGATGCAGGGGACACGGGTTCGTGCCCCGGTCCGGGAAGATCCCACATGCCGCGGAGCGGCTGGGCCCGTGAGCCATGGCCGCTGAGCCTGCGCATCCGGAGCCTGTGCTCCGCCAGGGGAGAGGCCACAACAGGGAGAGGTACGCGTACCGCAAAAAAAAAAAAAAGAACACAGACATTTGTGTCCAAGTTTGTTCAAAGGTATATCCTTGAGGCACTTCAGCCTGAGTTTCTACACTTAGAAAATGGAGTTAATAATAGCATCTACCTTAAATGAGAAACACAGGTGACATGCACAGCCCTGGGATGTGGCACAGGTCCCATCACAAGAGCCATCACTATTTTATTTGTATGTGTTTATGTCTCTTCCCCTCACGATATTGTAAGTTCTACCAGGCAGAGAGAGACTATTTCTTGACAGCTGTCTTCCAGCACCTAGGTAATTGTCTGGCACATAGGAGATATTGAATACATTATTGTGGGTTTGGTGGAAGCTTCTAGAAGCAAGGGCTGAGCACTCCCTGGCATGACCTAGGGTTTGCCCAATCTGGAAGCAGCTGCTCGTCCTCTGTCATTCTGGAGCACTCTCTCCTTCTCCAGAAAGGAGGCCTGGGAATCGGCAGACTCCACCAGGACCAATGTCTCGAGCTCATTAACTATCTCTCTGGGGAAAAAGATCTGTCTCCTTTGGAAACCCCGCCCAGATCCTCCAGTAGATGTTTCAGTTTTGCTGCTTTTAAGGAAGATTCACAGAACTTCCTCTGTGGAACAGGCTGTCCATCCCGGATCCAGGCTTTGTGAGGTGGGCTTGCTGTGGAAAAGGACTGGGAAGCAGATAACTCTGCCCAAAACCCAGCAAGGTACCACCACAGCGTGAGCATCAGTGTGTGTGTGTGTGTGTGTGTGTGTGTGTGCGCGCGCGCGCGCATGGACACGTCTGTTCTCATATGTTTACATTCACCGTACGTGCTGGGGGTGATTATAAATGTCCTCTCAACACCATGATTCAAAGGCAAGGGTTCTATGATTCTGCTCTGTGCGGCTGGGCCTCTTGCTGTGCATGATGCTAAGATCCGGAGATTCGGAGCGTCTCCTGTGCCGAGATGCCCTTCCCCAGTACGTGCGCGTGCCTGAGTGTTCTGGAGCCTGTGGGCAGAGTGCCTGCTCCGCGTTTTCCTGGCTGACTGTTTCTTTTCTTGAGGCTTGAGATATCAATCAGCTTAAGTTGCTAAGCATCTTAGCAATATGTCTGGAATTCCACCCTGCCACGGCAGCCTGGGACATAAACAGCTCCTGAATGCAGGGCAGCTGGGGGCGGGTGGTGGGGAGGAGACGGGAGGAGAGAGGCCTTGGGAGGGAAGCAGGATTGTTCCAGGGGTGGCAGACAAAGGTCCAGATGCAGCCACGGGAGGAAACGTGGGGACGCTAGGAGGGAAGGAGGAAGACCACCCCTCCCCCACCGACCCGATGACCCTGAGGGTACAGTGCAGGGGGCCCAGGGTTAGAAACCAGAAGAAGCGGTTATAATCCTATAATCTGTGGCCAACACCCTTGCCTATAAATAACTTAAGACAAGTTGGTTCATTTCTATGGACCTCAGATTCCTCATCTAAGAAATGTGAAAATTTAAAATCAAACTCCTGAGGTCTGGGCTGCCTCTCACTAACCTTTCCTGGAGATCAGGCTCCCTGACCCTCAGGCCTGACCGTGGCCTCTCAGAATCAGACCCTTCCCTTTAGACGAGCTGGAGCAGAGAGCTACCTGCTTCCACACTGGCCCCCGGCCAGCCTGTGCCCACAGTAACTGAGCCTGCGGCAGACGGGCCAGAGGGTGCCGCTGTTTTCAGTGAGGCTGAATTTGGATGCTGGCTCCAGTGGACACCCGTCTCAGTTTTCATCCTATGTTTGCTATCTGCCATCCCTGCCTCCACCACCCCCATCTCTTGGGACCCCACTATCTCAGGTATAGTGTAGAAAAGTGAAGAATGTTCTCTGGGAGCCAGAATTCCAGGGTTTAAATCCCAGCCTGCCACTACTTGGCTGTGTGATTTTAAGCTAGACACTTAACCTCTCTGAACCTCTTTCTTCACCTGTAAAATGGGAGGAATAGTAATAATAATATCCACCTCATAAAGCCTTTGGAATGGTGTCTGGCACATAGCATCAGAGTAGCAGCTATTATCTTTATTTTTATCACTCCCTTCTTCAGTGATTCACTCTAAAATATGGGGCTCCAGACCAGACGGACATGGGCCCAATCCAAAGACTTCTGAGAAGGGAAAGGAGGATCTAACCAGAATTGTACCAGTAATGTGCCCAAGAATAGCTCACCCTTTGGTGACTTTTCAGAGGGCCAATAACCCTGGCAGATTAGAGACCAGAGAGGGGGCATCCATGGTCCACCAGCCTCCAGACTTAACCCAGGAGGCTCAAAGCCCGAGTCTTCTCTCTGTCCACGCAGCTGGTGGTGCCGCTTTCCTTCGCACCGCCCTCCCTTACCTCCAGAATTTGTCTCCAGCGAAGATGTACGTCTTCTTGTTCTTGCTCCAGTTAAAGGCAGCATCCACTTTTTGGACATCAGGAGGAAGCCCCAAGCTGGTCAGCGGCTTGGGGTACCCTCGCTCCAGGGTGCTGGCTGAATAGACCCAGTATTCATTCCCTGGGGTGGAAGAAGAGGGTGGGCTGGTGGCAGGTGCTGGAGGCTGTTCCTCCCACCATCCATCTGCTAGGGACCCCACTGTGGCCTTTCTCAGCAGGGACACGAGTTCTGCCCAGTTCCGCATTCAGTGTCCGGAATCAGGGTCCACATATAAGGTTTTACAAATCGGTTATGGAAGGTCCCTGGCCAAGAAGGGAAGTGGGAGTGAGTCCTAGCCTGGCTCCACTTACCAAGCCAGAGACTAAGTGCCACACCTGTTGTGAAGAGGCACCTTTTTCTAATTTGCACAAAGGTCCCCTGTGAGCCAGCAGCTGCTCTCATCACTCCGGGCTGGAGGAGCTGGGAAGCCGGCTGGTGGAACACGCACCCGTGGTGCTTCAGTGCCCCCAGGAAGCCACCCCTGGGCCTCCACCGCAGCCCTTCCTGAGCTCCCTCAGAACAGCCTGGTTTTCTGTCTCCCCCACTAGTTCATGAGCTCCCTGAGAGCAGGGGCTGCATCTCTGGCACATGATAGGTGCTCGAATAAAGATTAAATGAGCAGGATTTCCCAAATGTTATCCATGTGACCCTACCTCGGTGATTTTTACCACTTATAGAGTCTCCTCATATTACTTAACTCGAATTAACGTTTTGCTTTCAAGGAATTCATTTTGAAGTCTATAGAAATACATTTAAACATTAAAAATGAAAACAAATAGGTGTTTAAAAAATTCTAATTAAAATTGTCATCTGCCAAAGGCACTAGCATTAGGAAGGTGTTAAAGACACCAGAACTAAAGTGTCATTTTCCCTCTGGAAAAGGAATCAGAAGGATTGAAAAGGGATTAAAAGTTATTGAAATGGTCGCTCTGTGGGCCAGTGCTAGTTGATGCTGGGTGTCTGAACCCATCTCCCAGATGATGGTTGAAAGAGCGGATCCCTAAAGGAGAGGGAACACCCACCAGTGCACAGGAATCACGGTGCAGTGCCGCCTGGAGCCCAGGGCCAGGCAGCTCCCCTCCCACGCACCTGCAAAGAATACAGCCTTCTCCTCCTGTGGGGCCTCGTATACAGCATCGATCTTTTCCGGGAGCTCAGGCCAGAATGTGGCCACCAGCAGGGGCCCCATGGGCTTGTCACGTGGTGTCACTGTTCGCCAAATGAACCTGGGTGGGGGAAGGGGACACAGGAAACCAAACCTTCAGTCACTCTGCAGTTGTAACTGCACATGCATCTATAAGCCCTCTCAGAAACATCCCTGGATGATTCCCTGGGAGGTGGGGAGGTAAGATCAAAGAAAGGGTGGAGAAGGACTGGAGAATGGGCAGAGCCCCCTCTGCAAGATGCCAGGGCTGAGAAGCAACCTTTTGCTCGCCCTCCTGCTCCCTCCTCCAGGAAGCCTTCCCTAACTACTTCTGTCCCTTACTGTGTTCTCCCTCTTCTGAGCCTCTTAAAATCATCAACACTGAGTGCTCAGAAGAGTAGTTTGATTGTTTGTTTTTTTAAGTGTCTTATCTTTCCTGTCAGATTCAAAGCCAATTCAGGCAGAGGCTGATGGTGCTCAAAAGTATTTCCTGAATTGAAATGATGGACTCAGGCACTTTGGCAGGAGTGGTAAAGAGCCATCGTTTATTGAGGGCCTACTAAGTGCCAAGCACTTTATGTGGCTTGTAAAATGTCGATTTCAATGTCAATATTATAAGATAATATGCACTCTCAGTGGTCTACCCAGCATCTATTATCTTATTTCCCTATCATCCTCCCTCACAAAATTCCCACATTTATGGCCCCTCCTTTCCTATAGGTGGACCCAATCCCCATTCTGATGAGTTTAAGCTACTGGTTCTCAAAGTGTGAGCTCCAGACCAACACCTGGAACTCATTAGAAATGCAAATTATTGGACCCGACTCAGGACCCATGAATCAGACTCTCTGGGCTTGGGGCCCAGTAATCTATGTCTTAAGAGCCTTCCAGATGATTCTAATGCATGCCAAAGTTTAAGAACCGCTGATCTAAGCCTATCGGAGCTTAGCATTCCCCGGCAACTGTTATTGATTCAGCAGTGGCCATGTGTCCTATGTTGGCACAATAAGATTGAACACATACACTTATAGTTCACATCTGGAGATTTGTCTCTCTCTTTCTTTTCTGCTGGATGTTTGCAAGGAAGTTTATAGCCCCAGTTGCCACTGGCAGCCATTGTGTGACCCTGAGGGACCCAGTCTTAGGATGAAGACAATGCCAAGGAGAGCAGTGGACGAAGACATCATTGAATCAGTGACCCTCTTTCTGCCCCTGGAGGCAGCCCTACCCCTGGACTTTGTACCACGTGGGAGTAATTTCTTTCCATTGTTTAAGCTGGTTTCAGCTGGGATTCTCTGTTACTTGCAGCCAAAACATCCTGATACAGGAAAGTATCACATCCTTATTTGGCAAATGACGCTCAGAGAGGTAATGGAATTACCAGGATTCAAATCCACATCTGACTCCAAAGTCTGAGTTTAATTATCCTACAATACTGCCTTTCTTGTCCCCCACAATGCCTAGCACCAATTTCTGCATATGGTCAGAGCTTAAATTTTTTTTTTTTTTTTTTTGCGATACGCGGGCCTCTCACTGCTGTGGCCTCTCCCGTTGCGGAGCACAGGCTCCGGACGCGTGGACTCAGCGGTCATGGGTCACGGGCCCAGCCGCTCCGCGGCATGCGGGATCTTCCCGGACCGGGGCACGAACCCGTGTCCCCTGCATCGGCAGGCGGACTCTCAACCACTGCGCCACCAGGGAAGCCCAGAGCTTAAATATTTACTGATTAATTCAAGGAGTCCGTTAAACACTCATCAACTTCCTTTTGAAAGAAAGTGTGATGTGTCAGGCCAGGGATGGCTCCGACCTGGGCCTAGGCACTGCACCCTTTCCCAACTCTGTACTCAGATCCGCACGTGTGGTCAGGGCTTCTTTAGGGAGAAGTGCTCCAGACCAAGGGTGGTGCTGGGGCACGGGGCCCCTGGGCTCACCTCTTCCCCAGCCCTGTAATGGGGGCTGCAGGACAGCACTGACATCTGTTGTTACATGTCCTGGTTTGGGCATTCATGGCCTGATGGACCTGACTTCTCATTGCAATTTTGGTCTCATCTCACTCTGTATTCTTGCCCTCTCTCTCCCTACTGGCATCTGCCCCCCGGCACCTAGCCCAGTGCCTGGAGCAGAGGAGCCCCTTCACAAGAGTCTTTGGAATATCTTCAGCCTCACCAGGCTCTCCCGGGAAAAGCCAGGAACTTTCACATCTCTATGGCTTTGTTCTTGCAGTTCCCTCATCTCAAACACGCTCCCACCCTGCCAGCCCCATCACGTCCATCCGCATCTGCTTCTCCTTTAATGTTTCCCCTTGAGCGCTGCTTCACCTGCAGAGCTCTTCCTTCACTTGGACGTGTCCACAAAGCATTTTGCTAATGTCTCTTGCAGTCACATCTCTTTCATTCTGCCATGTCAGTCCTCTATGCCTCTATTCCCTAAACCAGACTGGGGATGCTCAAACTTTAATGTGCATCAGAATCACTGGGGAAATTTTCTTTTTTTTCTTTTTTGGCTGTGCCACATGGCTTGTGAGATCTTAGTTCCCCTACCAGGGATTGAACCCAGGCCCTCGGCAGTGAAAGCTCAGAGTCCTAACCACGGGACCGCCAGGGAATTCCCATGGGGAAGTTTTCTTAAATGCAGACGCCTGGGACCCATTCCCAGAGATTCCAGTCAGAGGGCCTGAGGGTGAGGACAGAAACCCACACGTTTAACCCTCACACTCTAGGTGGTTTCTGTGTGGGAGATCCACTGACCTCTTTTTGAAGACACCGATTCAGGCATTAAGCAGCCCCTCCACCTCTGGAACAACACCTTGCACCCCCGGCTCCCAAAGCCTAGCAAAGGATTTGGCACAGTAGATGGCAAGTAATTATTTGTCGATAATAACAGCTAGTATACTTGAACGCACTTAGTCTGTGTCAGGCACTCTTTTAAGCACTAAGCTCACCTAATCCTTACAACAGCCCTGTGAGACAGGCTGGAATATTCATCCCATTTTAGAGATGAGGAAATTGAGGTTAAAAAGAGATACACAGGGCTTCCCTGGTGGCGCAGTGGTTGAGAGTCCACCTGCCGATGCAGGGGACATGGGTTCATGCCCCGGTCCGGGAGGATCCCACATGCCGTGGAGTGGCTGGGCCCGTGAGCCATGGCCGCTGAGCCTGCGCGTCTGGAGCCTGTGCTCCGCAACGGGAGAGGCCACAGCAGTGAGAGGCCCGTGACCGCAAAAAAAAAAAAAAAAAAAGAGATACACAATTAACTTGCCTATAATCATGCAACTGGTTAGTAGCAGGTCCAGGATTCTAACCCAGGCAATCTGGCTCCAGAACCATTCTCTCAGCTATTATGCTCTATGGCTGGACAGATGGATGGATGATGAATGGCTTGATGATGGATATGGACAATGGATGATGGACGGACAGATAATGGATAGATGGATGGATGATGGACAGACAGATGAATGATGGATGGACCCTTTAATGTAGTCCTAGATTCTGCCTGCCTTTAGGATAGCTGGGTGAGTCTTAGCCCCTGATGGATTGAGTCGGGGCCTTTATTTATAGCACGAAGGACACCACTTCTTTCTACTCTGTGGTTACTTGCTCCCCATACATAGAACATTTTGGGTCAAGGCCATTCCAGGAGAAGGCCTGTGGTAGACTGGATTATTGTTCCTAATTCTTCCCTCCATCCCTAGTTTAGAAGTATACATCCACGTGTGTTGTCCCACGACTATGCAGTACCATCCCCTAGAGTAGGTATTGGGCTTGGCCATGTGATTTGCTTGAGCCAGTGGAATATGCTCGAACACGCTGAGACTGAAGGCTTTAAATGTGCTTGTGTGGTTTGATTCGGCCTCTTGTGCTCCTGCCACGTGCCACAAGTCGCCGCTAATCCCAGGAGAATGAGTGACACACAGAGCATACCTGAGCCCAAACTGCAGCCCGAAGCCAAGGCACCTAGTAGACCCACAGACTAGAAGAGGGCACAAGACATGCCTGTTGTGTAGCCACCAGGATCTATCTGACACGCAGCAAAAATGGTCTCATACAGGCCATTCTGTGAAGCCCACAGTAGGATCCTTGAGCAAGAGATGGGCACGAGAATAACAGAGAAGGGGCAGAGGGCAAGGAGGACAAGAAGCGAGATCCCGCACTTACCGGTCCTTGAAGAAGAAGATCTCCCCACGGATCTGAGAGATGCCATCAAAGACGATGTCCTGTTTGCAGATCTCAGGAGTGATGGGGCCCAGTGTGGGCGTGGGGCCGGTGCCAGTGTCAATGTCAGGGGAGGCCCCTGGGGGAGGACACCTGACCTCAGACTCAGACTCTCCCCAGCTCCAGGGGTTCTCCCTACCAGGCTGAGCCCCTAGGCTGGCCCACCCAACCTGCGAAGCATCAGAAGAATAGTATTCTGGCCTCGGTGTCAGCCCAGGGAAGATGGGGGACGAGGCCTGGACTTGGAGAGAGGAGACTGAACAGAAACCGGAATCCTGTGGCCCTTCGCCTTCTACAAATGCTCTTCCCTGACATCGTCAGAATCAGGCCTCTCTACATCCCTAAGAGGTAGGCATCATTATTACCCCCATTTTACAGATGAGGAAACTGAGGCCCAGAAAGGTTGTATATGACTTGCCCAAATATTTAAACCCAAAGCTCATGTTAGTAAGCCCACAAGAGAGTCACGGTGGTCAGAGGGGATACTCGTGTGTCCAGCACTGGGGGGTGTGGTACTTCCTTCACTCCTTAGGATAACCAGCCGCAGTTTAGAGATGAAGAAACTGAGTCGAAAGAGGTAAAGACCGGCTCCATCTTTTGCGGCTGGTGAGTGGCAGAGGCAGCACTCGAACCCACAGCCTCTCACTCTACTGCAGTTCTTTCCCGAGTCCAATGTTCCCCACACTTCATCACTCCAGAGCCAGTTCCATGATTTCAGCTTTGTCCAGGTACCACCAGTACTATTCCATATTGACTTTTCTTTTATTAAAATGGAGTTACTTTGTAAACTCTGGCCTCACTGTAAGCATTAATATAAATAAAATCCCTAGTTTCAGGTACTAGTTGTATTGATCCTATTACACGTTAAAATAGAAGAATTGTTAGGAAGACTAGAAACTTGCACCCCTGTATCACTAAGGGCATTCCAGGCACTGGGAAACTCTACCCTGTGTTTAGCTAATTCTCCTGGATTCTAAACCTCACTTGGATACATAAACCTGGTTGATCTTGGGCCAGAGGGTTACCTTTCTCATATCTCAGTTGACCCGACTAGAAAATGGAGAGCCCATTTCTGCCCCGCCTGCCTCACAGCATGGCTCTGGGGAACCAAGTGGGGCACAGACACTGGTGTTATTTGGAAAGGAAAGGGCTGTCCAAGGGCCCCCTTGGAGAGTTGCTCTGACACACCCAGACCAGGTTAACACTCCTGCCCTTGTCTCCTGCAGTCCTAGACAAATGGGACCTGGATGGTTCCGCTCCCTGGGCCTCCATCCCCGGTGGCATGACCTCCCCAGATCCCTGCCCCAGGGACCCCAAGCTGAGGCTTACCATAGAGCTCTTGAATGCCCTTGATGTCATCATGCGACAGGCGGAAGTTCTTGGTGTAGGTGTAAATGGGGGCCATCAGGGCTCCGGGATCCTCTGAGTGTTCCAGCCCCATTGCATGGCCAAACTCATGGGCTGCCACGAGGAACAGGCTGTACCCTGAGGCCCGCAGGGAGGGGAGGAGGGACAGAGAGACAGGGAGAAAGATGAGAGAGAAGTCAGGCCTGGCCCCGGCGATGGCGACACTTGGGATGGAGCATGGAGGTGACATGTACTGATTTTTCCTTCTCCCAAGAATTCTGGGGTTAACAGACCATGCCTATGGTTTTCAAGGAGAGTCAACCAAAGTCCGCTTGTCCCTTTCCAGGTGGGCTGCACGTGTGCTAGAAAGGGGAGCACATAGCATCGGCAAATCCTCTATGTAGAGACCCATTTGTTAAAAATCCTGTTTCCTGGCTCTTTGTTTCTCTATAAAGACTTAGGACAAAACCTGCTCTGTGGGTTCTCCAGAGAGGTAACCCCTGGGACCACCATTTCTGCTCCAGGGGAAGCAGTAAAACGATTCTTACTTGGAGTGGTTGCCCAAGCTCAAGCCAGTGGGCAAACCCTACTGTCACACCCTGCTGTGTATTGAATTGTGTCCCTCCAAACCCCACGTACCTGTGACTATGACCTTATTCGGTAATAGAGTCTTTGCAGATAAATTAAGATGCAAGTTAAAATGAAGCCATACTGCAGTAGGGTGGACCCTTAATCCAATGTGACCCATGTCCTTATAAGAAAAGAAGATACTTAGAGATGAACATATAAGGTCAAATAACAACAGAGGCAGAGATTGGAGGGATACAGCCTCTAGAGGGAATGTGGCCTTACCCACACCTTGATTTTGGACTTCTAGATGACTCTAGAAGGACAAGAGAATAAATTTCTGTTGTTTGAAGCCACCTGGTTGGCGGTACTCTGTTATGGCGGCCCTAGGACACGAATACACCGCTCCCCAGGTGCACCACACCTGCTCTGGAGCCTCAAACCACTCCGGTAGGTGGAGAATCCCACCTTTAGGTAGAGACTGCAGCAGGTAAAATCAGGATATGTCTTAGCACGGCACTTGGTGGAGGATGAGAAAAACTCCTTTGGCCAGCCTCTGTCAGCTGGCGTTCTCCAAGTTCCATCTCATTGAGAGTTAAAAAGAAGAAAAGTAACTTAAAGAGAGGCTGACCTAATTCTGGCTGGCCCAGGACCAGCACTCTCACCTGGCTATCTGAGGCCTTGAACCCAATGACACTGGGCCCTGCAGCCTAGACTGGGCACAGTGCCCCCAAGGATTCTGTTCATTGCAGTGACCACACAGTACGGTCATGACCTGTCTCCTGGTCACTCTCTCGCTCCAGCCTGTGAGTCCTGGAGGGCAGAGAACTGTCCCAGGTAGCTGTGTTTTCAACACCCAGCACTGACGAGGACCCCCCTCCATTCACAACTTGGCAAAGGATGGTGCCCGTGGGGCAGGAGGGCTGTGGACGCTTCCCCGTGCTGCATGGAGGGTGGGGAGAGCAAGGATGAGGCTCCTCCTGTTTTCCTCTCTTCTGCCCACCTGGCTCCCTGAAGGCAGCTCTCTGTTGGAGTGAGAATGCCTCGCAGGAGAATCATCTCTCTGGGGCAGGGCTCCCTGTGCCCAGCATTGAGACATTTTGGGGTTTGACAGACCCACCTGGAGGGGTACAGATGTGGGAGGGAAAAGCAGCATCTCCTCGGGAAAGCTGGTTCCCACCCAGGAATCGGGTACTGGGATGGACGGGGTCTTATTTCGGAGGCCATGTCTCTGCCCAGAGAAACAAGGCCAAGGCAGGGACACTGTCTCCACGAGGAACGGACAGCATCTCTGCCAAGTGGGTGGGTCTGTTGTGGGCAGTGTCTCTACCAGGGTAGGTGGGTGTCTGGGGGGCAGTGTCTGTGGCTGAGGTGGGTGGGGACTCTGGAAGATTTCCAGCCCAGTCGCGGGTGGGGCGGGGTGTGCAGTGTCTTTGCCCAATGGCCAGGGCTCCTACCTTGGTCGGGGCAGAAGCCCCACTTGCGGTCATCGTCGTAGTTGGCCGTGGTCGCGCACCACAACTTCCCATCGCTGCGGCCGGCGCTGGTGCAGCTCTCGTGCTTGTTGCCCAGGAAGGTGAAGGGGAAGACACAGGGGGCACCTTCCGAGTTCCCGCCCACAGTGGACATGGCTGTGGGGTTAGGGACATGGGTCAGCGGGCAGCAACGGGTCTGGGGCCACCGCCAGGGAGCAATGATATGATGCGGCCATTAACAAACCAGGCTTACTGAGTACTCGCTCAGTGCGGGGCATGTGGTCAAGTGCTTTACACACCGCTCACCCGCCTGGCCCCCTCCAACAGCCCTGTGTGGGTGGGACCCTAGGTTACCCCCCATCTCATGGATGGGGTGACTGGAGCTCAGAGAGATTAAGTAACTTGCCTGGGCACATGCTGCTAGGAAGTGGCAGGGCTGGGATGCAAACCCAGGCAGCCCGATTCCAGAGCTTTAATTAGCCTCCCATGGATGGGACCACAGCGGCTAGAGGCAAAGGGGGCTCGGCAGAGCTGAAGGCGTCAACACGTTTCCCGAGACCGGGAGCTCCATCACACATGGTCTCGTGGGAGACCTACCTGTGTCTCCTGCAGAAAGCAGGGACTCAGCAAATGTCTGCTGAAGGAAAGGAGGAAGGAAAGAAGGGAAGGAGGGAGGGAGTCCTTATTGAAAAACAGAGACCAAAGGAGATACAGACTAAGACAAAGAAAGGCAGGCAATAGAGACATTGAGATCAGAGAGAGGAAGAGATAATTGCCAGGGAGGCTGCGAGAGTGTGGGTCGTTCAGAGGGTCCTGGGTGGACCTGACATTAGACATCACCAACCGATTCAGCTGAACTGGCTGTCGGTGCCCAGCGTCTGTCCTGATTTTGGTGTCCGTGCTGGACCAGCTGCTACGCACCCTGACTAGCGCCCCGGTCCTGGGGAAAGGAGGTGGGGACAGGGCTCCCGTGGGCTTGCTATCGAAGGACAGGGAGAGGCGTGACACCTACCAGTCTCGGGGCAGAAGCCGTACTTCTTGTCGCGGTCGAAGTCCTCGGTGGTACCACACCAGCGGTAGCCATCGGTGCGGCCCTCCGTTGTGCAGCTGCTATAGGATGTACCCTGGAAGCGGAACGGGAACTTGCAGGGCTGTCCGTCGGCGTTGCCACCCATGGTGAACAGGGCTGGGGTGCAGGAGAGAGGGGGAGGGTGCGAATGTGAGGGAGACCGCCCACCTGCCCACGGGAGCATCCGCTGGGCACCTGCATGGGCGCAGAGCTGCTGCCCACCTGCCCGCTCATACCAGGGAAGTTGTAGCGTTGGTAAAACATTAATTCTGAGCTCCCAGGGTGTAATTACCCCTGCCTACACGGCCAACCCCATCCTTCCCCTGGGACATTATGGACGGCCCCTCCACACCAGCAATAAAATAGTAAACATCTGGCACACAGGGGGGCCCTCAGATCCCTGCCCCAGCCCCAGGGTCACTGTCCACTCTGCCTGGTTGTTGCCCACATCCCTGCGGATTGCTAAATATATCATCCATGGTGGGCAGGATGGCAAGAGTCTTTCCATTTGATAGATCGGGAAACTGAGGTTTGCAGAAGCTGGTTCCAGAACTGCTTATGGTCATAGAAACGGAAAAACTGGATGAGGGCTGTAACTGAAAACTACAAAACACACTTAACCGCAATTTCTCCCTTCCTCGCTCTGTCACACACGCTCGTGCACACAGAGAAAGCTTCACCTCTTTTCAACCCCAGGCCCTCTCCTGGATGCTGCAGTCCCTGCACGAGGGAGGAGGACAGGAGAAGGAGGGCACGACAGGGAGGTGGTGTTTTGGGGGACCTTTCAAGACACACCCCAGGCTCCCACTCTGACCTCCCCAAGACATGGGCCATGACTGGAGAGTTCAGGGCAGACAGTGGGATTAAGAGTCTGGGCTTGTCTGTCTTGGGTTCTTCCCCTGCTCCCCCTACCCTCATCCACCCTAAAGCTACAAAATGGTGTGTCTTTGGATTTGCCAACTAGCAAAACCACAAGTGCGTAACAAGGACCATCTGTGCACTACAGCGCCAGAGGTGACCTCACCAGCCCCCGTTAACTCCGCCATGGCCAGAATTGAGCCCAGTCCATGGCGCCCCCAGCGCGGGTCTTGGGGCCCCATACCCTCACTACTCCCGTCTCCCCAGCCTAGTGACCTTCTCCTGCAACGCCAGAAACAACGGGACGAATGGAGAAAGAAACACTGAGGCCAGATGCCTTGGTGACCTCAAAGTGGGAAAGGCAATTGTTAAATGTATCATCCACGGTGGGCAGGATGGTGTTAACCTCAATGGAGGCCAGTCTCCACCTCCGGCCTTCCATCAGCTGCATTTCTACCACCCAGGAAGCCCCCATCTCCTCTCAGATCCTGCCCCCAAAGGGATGGAGAGAAGCAGACGCTGACTCAGCAGTCAGGAGGGGCTGAGTAACCAGAACCTCTGCCCCAAGACCCAAACACGTGCATGTCGTGCGTACTTGCATCTGGCTAAAGACCAAATCAATGGCTAATGTTCAGGGCAGGGAAAAACCCTTCCCTGACTTATGAATTCCAGCTGTTTCTACTTCTATTATCAAGACATTCTGTTCTAAACACAGGGGTTGACACATGGGAGGGTTAACGCCATCCAAACCCCTACCGGGAAATGCAAGATACATTAAATATTTTTGGTTTTAAATATTTCTGACTTATTGATGGTCAATGCCTTGAACTCTTAATACAAAGTATTGCGTGCACTTTGGTACCAAAAGCGTAAACAGGAACACAGTTAACCAGGTCTTTGTTTTTTTCCTTCTGTCAACATAGCTGGTACTTAGGGTTCAGTTGCAATAAAGTCACAAGAGATTCACAAACATGTAAAATTACAGCCAAGAAGACAGAGGCATCTATAGATCGAGGAGTCTTTATGGGATAGTGAATACTTTTAAAAAGTATTTTAAAAGGTTTTGGACTTTCTCCCCTTTTCCCCAAACTTTCTCAGCTTTCAATTTCTAGAATCATTAAACACGATGACTTGATAGAGTATGAAGTACGTATGCTGTCCTTTTATGATTTCTGATTATGAAGTGTGTCAAGGATAGATAGATGAAAAAGGATTGAGTGTGTATGTCAACACCCTCACCTTTTTAAAAACTTTTCCCTCTATGTTGCTTCAAAATATCTGAAGCTTATGTCTGAAGCACTGACAAAAAGGCACACATGAATACTGCGTCAAACCTAATGCCTCTGCCAAGACACAGAGATGCAGCCACAAGCAAAGACAGATGGAGACCAAGAAAGGCAGACGCAACAGCTCCCAGACACCCCCCCACCCCCCACACACATACTCAGAGTCCAAATCAGAACCAGAAGTGATGGCTGAAATTCCCCAGGTTGACGTCCCCAAGCCGGGCTGGGTACCAGGCCTTGGTGTCTGAGTCTTGCCTCCCAATCCCACTGCTAGGCTTCTCATCTACCCCCAAGCCTCTCCTCATGCCCTTGAACCTCCAATCTTGCTGGAGGGTAGAGAGTGGTTCTCTAGAGATCCGCTGGGCATTTAAATCATTCTAAGTTCCTCTAACGCATGTTAGAAAAAAATAATTAGTGCATCAAACTGGTGAGTTCAAAAATATTATTACTAATGATAAAACTTAAAGAAAAAAAGGAATTGATTTAATGAAAGTATTAACTGAATAGTGGAACAGACGAGAGGGGCACAGTGATGGCTCAGATCAGGACATGGGGCCTGAAGAAGGGGACACTGGTTCCCTGGCAGTGCCAGGCCTGGGGAGCGTGGAGGCCAGGAAGGTGGAGGCCTGGGGCCAGGAGGACACTCACCTTCATGGGGGCAGAAGCCGTACTTGCCGTCCTTGTCGAAGTTGTAGGTGGTGGAACACCAGAGGAAGCCGTCGCTGCGGCCCGTGTCCGTGCAGCTGGTGTACTCCTTGCCGTTGAACAGGAAAGGGAACTTGCAGTACTCCCCGTCGGCGTTCCCGTACTTCACGCGGACCACTGAGGGGCCACACAGGGTGGAGGGTGAACCTCTCCAGGCCTTTCTTTCGAGACCAGGATTGTGACTCACCAGGGTGTGTGACCTCCCTCCCCCTCCCATCTGAGCAGATGGAGGGGTCCGCAGTTGCCAGGGAAGCCAAAGTCCTTGTTGCTAGGTGACAGGGAGGCATGCAGAGGACCGGCGAGGAGGCTTGGGCACGTGGATGGTCACTTTCTTACCTTGCCCTTCTCCCAGGGTCCACAGCTCATCGTCATCAAAGTGAGAGTCTCCCCCAACGCCAGGGCCTGGGGCGAAGGCGTGAGCCAGAAGCCCGTCTTTGCCGTCGAAAGGGTACCCATCTCCATGCTCTGAAACACACTGGATCTCAGCTTCTAGCTACCCCGCTGGGCACTGAAACCCAAGCACATGCCATCCATGGTTGGGGCCCTTTAGCCCACCTAGCATGTGTCCCCTTCCCTTGTCCTGTTGGGTTATCCAGGACTGGGGACACAGTGAGTCTAGAGGATTGCCTACTTGACTGTCACCATCCTATGGTCTACACTACTCCCTCAAGTCTACACAGCCTTCAGAATCTCTGCCACCAACCTTCACTGTCTACACTACTGCCAATGACACTACAGCTATCCACATACCTACACTACCATACCAGTCTCCTCACCACCCACCCTCCTTGTCCACAGTGTCTATACCATCTTCCCTCAATCCACACTGCTCTCTCTTAGCCGTATCACCTCCCTTCACGTCACACTATCCAGTGGCCACAATACTAACCCTCATAACCGCTTTGCCACCCAGGGCCACATGCCTACACTGTCTCCTGTGACTGTGCCCCTTACCCTCATCACATACCACTCACAATGTCTACACTGCCTACCTTCGTGTCTACACTACTGCCAGTGTTCCTACCCCAACACACACGGCACCCTGGACCCTGGGTTCTATTCCACTTACTCTCATGTCTGCACTGGTCCAGCTGCCCCACTCCCATATCTAGAGTTCCTCAGTGTCTCTGAGTGTCATCCAACAGAACTTCCTGCCATGATGGGAATGTTCCTTGCCCAACTTAATAGTCTGATATGTCTACTGAAATCTGACTAGTGTGACGGAGAAACTGAATTTCAAATTTTATTGAATTTTAACTAATTTAAAAGTAAGTAGCCCTATGGATCCAGGGGCTACCACGCTGGACAGGAGATGGGGAGCCACATGTTTTCAGGTTCACACCGCCTCCAGGGAGTCACGTCACTGCCTTCCCATCAACGCGGCTCTCCAGTGTCTGCATCTTCTGCCCTCCTAGCTAAGCTGGAAAGGAGTCCCCTGTGGCTCTCTCATGTCTGGATCGCCCCCTTGTCCCTGCACTGAGCCCCCTGCTGGCCCCTCTTCTGCCTACCCCAGCGGCCAAAGTTGATCATGATGTCAGCTTCTCCATCATGGGTCCGAGAAAACCGCAGTGGAGTCACATCACTCCAGACTCGGAAGGCACGAGCGAAGGCGTTGTCCACTGTCTCGGGGTCCAGATCAGGGGTGTAGCCAATGATCCTGGAGGTAGCAGAAGTGCACGTGAGTGTGTATGGGTATGCAAAGGAACGTGAGCGTACCTATGCATGTGAGTGTGTGTGCATGTGTGCAAGGGTGTGTGTGTATGCAAGTGTGTGTGTACATGGGAGGGGTGTGAGAGTCTGTGTGCACGAGCGTGTGCATGTGAGTGTGGATACACAGGCAGACGATGTGTGTGCATGTTGAGTAGAGCTCCCTGGGAGAGGAGCCCGCCCAGAGTGCCTTGAGGTCCCGCGGTGCCTCAGATCAGCCTGTATGTTCAGGCCCTGCCTCAGGCGTCTCTTCCCTCCCTCTGGCCGAGGGAGAAGGATGGGGGTGTAAATAGTGCATTATGGAACACAGCACAGAGATCTCATCCTTGGAGTCAAACATGAGCCGTACGGAACAGAGCCCGCAGCCCAATTAACAACCAACTATAACAACTCTATAATACAATAAAAAACCCAATTAGCAACCAATCATCAAGTTCCCTTTACCCGCCCCAATGACCTCATCTGATAATAATAGTGACTAGCATTTATTACACTCTTACTACATGCTGGACACTGAAAGCCCTTTATACCTATCATCCAGTTCCCAAGCCGTAAGTAAGGCTTCGTTTTAACCCCATTTGGCAGATTGGAAAGCCAAGGCTCAGAGCGCTGAAAAGGAAGGAGTCCAATGCCGCACAGCCAGGAAGCGTGAGATTCAAGTCCTGGTCTGTCTTATTCCAGGTCCTAAGAATTCTGCATGCAAGCTCCTTAAGAGGCCAAGTCCTCCCAAGATAGCTCCCGGGTCCCCGGAGCGGGGAGGCAACGCCCAATGAGACGCGGTGTCCCTTGGCCCAGGGCCCTGCCTCCCGCAGCCCTGCCCCGGCACCTGTAGGTGATCTGGTTCTTGTCCCACTTGGGCTTGCGGGGGAAGAAGTTGTAGTTGGCCACGTCGGGGTTGCCACAGCGCGGCTTCCGCATGGTCTCGATGGTGCTCTGGTCCAGTTCACCTGTCTGGGGTAGCCCGAAGAACTTCTGCATCTTCTTCAGCGTGTCCTTCAGCACAAACAGGTTACAACTCTCCTTGGGGCAGCCATAGAAGGTGTTCAGGTATTGCTGGAAGAAGTAAGCACCCCGGCACAGGCAGCCACGTTAGGATGGCATAGTACTGATCAAAGGAGTCAGGGACCCAAGGGCACTGGGTGGAGTCCCAGGTTCCCATACCAGCCCTGTCACCCACTAGCCGAGTGACATAAAAGCTGTAGAGAGCACGGCTTGGGAGCACGTGTTGAGTGCTTACAATGGGCCCAGGCACTAATGTCAGCTTGTGTTAACTCATTGAATGCTCATAGCAACTCTATCATGTAGACAGTCCATCATACAGGAGGAAACTAAAGCACAGAGAGGTTAAGAAACTTGCCTAAGATCACACAGCTCACAAATGGCAGAACTGAATTTGGACCCAAGCAAACTGGCTCCAGAGGCCAGGCTTAGAACTGTACCTCTCTACCACCCCTCTATACCTCCACCATCTCTTTTAATCCACCAAACTGCTGATGACATAGGGATTACTTTCCTCACTTTTCTTTAAAGAGATTCAAGGGCTATGTGCCTGAGCTCCAGCAGCAGTCAGTCCTGGGTTCAAATCCTGAATCTGCCAATTTCCCAGAAGAAAACAGTCCCGTCCTTCAGGTCCTGTGCAGTGGGCTCTGCCCAAACGGAGGCCAAAACCAAACAGGCCCCTGCAGGGCATCGGGGACCCATCAGCTCACTTATTTGTTGAACAGCTACTTTTTGACACGTACCAGGTGCCAAGCCTGGTGCTAGTGCTGGGGGTCAAGTGGTGAGCACGACAGATGTTTCTAGTCTCTAGGGTTCAAATCCCAGGGTGGGGAGGCTGACGGACCACAAAGAAGTGAAAAGTTAAATATGTGATAGGAATGGTGGGAGAAGCCAGGAGATCTCATTACTGGGGCCCTGACCTTGTTTGAGAGGGTAGTTAGGAAAGAAGAAATAAAGGGTATAAGAATAATAATGATAATAACAATATAATGACTAATACTTATTGAGCACTTACCATGTCCCAGGTACCCTTCAAAGTGTCTAAGATTACCTCTCCTCGAACCCCAAGACAGGTACCATTATTACCCTCAGTTGGCGGAAGCAGTTGAGAGAAGTTAAGTCACTTGCCCAAGATTTACTAGGCCAGTTGGTTCGTGCACCCCCAGATTGGAGGCCAGGCAGACTAAGTTCAAAGCCTGGCTTCTCAAGCCCCGGGCCCCACTGCATTGCCTCTGGGCAACAGGGACTTCCATATGCTGTAGAAAGCATGGGGACCCAGGTAGCTTTGTCAGTGCTCCAAAGCTCCACCCTCCCCCTCAGCCATAGCCCCCTCACCATGCAGACCACCTCCTATGCAGACCCTTGAGAAAAATAGCCCCCTAAAAACGTAAGGTCTCCCAACCCATTTGTCCAGAGAAGGCAGAGACCTAGATGCTGGAAAGGGGGCAGGGGTGGTGTCACATCCAGAGAAGGGGCCCCCCAGGTGACCAGGGGGCACGAAGATCCTGTCCTGGGCAGTTTGGGGACCACGCTGAAGGCGAATAGGGGCTTTCTAAGGTGGCTGAAGCAACACGTGGCAGATGTCTTGTGCGCTGGAAAGAACATCTTGAGGGGTCCCCAGCCCGAGGCGCTTACAGGGTGAGGGGGAGTGTCCTTCAGCTGCCCGCATCTCTGCTTGTGCAATATGGTGGCCTGGATGCCCCTCTGGCCAGGCGCGCGCGCCCCCGCCCGCGCGCGCTCGCAAAACAACATCTGAGCCGCAGCTCGGAGCCCCGCCAGGAGGGAGGGCTCCCTGGCCGCTCTCCGACCCCAGCCGGCCTCAGTCCGCCCCCGCCCCACGCGCCAGGGCCCTCGTGCCGCCCCTCCCTCCGCCCTGCCGGCCAATTCTCTCCTTCTGTCCTCCGACCCTTCTGGAGAAGTTCGAGGAAACTTTCTGAGGTCCAACTCTTGACCCTCCTTGACCAACTTGCTCATTGAGCCACTGGAAAAAGCGCTGTCCTCTTCCCTCCTGCCCCCAATACTTGCCAAAAGGTCCCGGGGAGCGGTTTGTCCAAGGCCCCTCTCCAGATGTGTGCCAAAGGTTCCCAGACGTTTGCCAAAGTTCCGCTTTGCCCAGAGCTCCCACCCTCACGCGTGCAAAAACTTATCCAAATTGTGTGCCAAAGGCCCCTCTTCTCTAAGTCCCACAGGGGTTTAAAGGATCCTCCACCGTTTGCAAGAGACCCCTTTCGGCTTTTTGCCAAAGGCCTATGAGGACGCTGGCCAACGGCCTCGTTAGCCAACCCCCCAGATGTGTCCAAGAGATGCATACAAAGCCGCCCCCCTTTGCCAAATCCCGGATACTAGTCAATGTCCTTACTATTTGCAAAGGGGGCCCATTCCAGCGGTTTGCCAAAGCACCCCCCGCGCCCCCCGCTGTGTCCCGAAAGTTGCCAAATTGGGCTTTTCTTACCACAACTCCTCACCCCCTCCTCCTGCGAAACAGACCACCCCATGCTGTTTGCTGAAGCCCCTCCCCCACGCTGTGTGCCCTCCGTGGCGATGGGGGAGGGGTGGCCCTTCCTCTACCTCCGAAGTTTGTCTAAACTCGGTTGGATGAGGCTCGCTTCGGAACTCACCACAGCCAACTCTTTGTCCGTTTTGGGGGCGACATCTCCAGGAAACTTGATGATGGGCGACGGCGCGGCGGTGGCGCGGCCCAACAGGCAGCCCAGGACGCAGAGCGCCCGCAGGGGGCCGGCCAGCGGGCCCCGAGCCACTCGCGCCTCGGTCATTGCGCTCCCGGGCCCCGCGCGTCGCCCGGGGGGTTGCTGGCTCGGTGCGTGTGGCCGCGTCGCCGCCTGGCTGGCGCCTGCTCCCCCGCGCAGCGCTGCGCCCCCAGGGGCTGTTCGACTCGGTCTCCTCGGCTTTGCCCGGCTCAGCGGCGCATGGTCCGGCCCCCAGCCCTCGCCGCCGCCGCCAGCTCTCGCCGGTCCTGGCAAAGCCTTTGTATGTTTAAAGCCCCAGATGCGTAGCTCCAGCCACCGCCGGAGGAAGTCTGGATGCAGCGGAAACAAGGGAGGGCAGCCGCCAGATGTGGCCGGCTGGGCTGGGAGGGCGCTGGCAGTGCGGCGCCGGGTGGAGGGGGAGCGCTCAGGCCCGCCCCTCTCCGCCCCATTCTCCCTCTCGCCCTCCTCCTCTTTTCTCCTTTCTTCTCCTTTCTCCGCCTCTTTTCCCCTCAGCCAGAGCTTTGGGCCTCTTCGAGAACCATCAGTGCGGCGACCTTCCAACCTTTACTCCCCAATCCGGGCGCAAAACCTATGGAACCTCTGCTGGGAAACATCTGGCGCGACCACTCTAGACACTTGAAGTCCTGAGGCTGGAGAGCAGCGGTTCTTGGAGGGACACACGGCGGGGGGCCGGACGGCCTGCACTCCCAGGGGTGTAGGTCAGAGATGGGGAAGAAGGGTCAGGAACAGATGATCAGCTGCACCTGTAGATCGTCAGAGAAAGAGATTTTAGATGATTAGAGATGGAGACAGAGAGATGAGAGAGATAGGCAGAAATGGGAAGAGATACAGAGATGGAAACAAAGTGAAGGCCCCTCCTTCCTCATCTCCCTCCTCCCTCCCCCTCCCCTCCCTCCTTCCTTCCTTCCTTCCTTCCTTCCTTCCTTCCTTCCTTCCTTCTCCTTCCCCTCTTCTTCCTTCTATGACTATTTAAGCATTTACTTGGCCTCAGGCATAATGCTAGGTGCTAGATAAACGCTTGGAAACCCAGCAGTCCTGGTCTCTGTCCCTGAGGAATGTCCCCTTCCTCCCTCAGGAAGGAGAATTCATTAGGTGCTAAGCTGTGATGGGGAACTCCAGCAGGTGTGGGAACACCTGACCTCAGTCCCTAAACTAGTATAGGTGGTCAGGGAAGGCTCCCTGGAAGAAGGGACTTCTGGGCTGACACCTGAAGAGCTACAAGACTTGAGAGTATTGGGGTGGGGGGAGGGATGTGGTAGGCACAGTCTAAGGAACAACATTTACAAAGGTCCAGAGGTGAAGGACAGCAAGAGGCACTGGAGAAGGACGTTCCCTCTATCTGAAAACTGGGGGGGAGGGGGGAGGGTGAGGAGATGGGACTGGGGGTCGGCAGGGACCAATTTGAGGAGAAGAGTCATGGGCTGAAAGGGTCAGCAACAAGCTGCCTGCGAGGGCCTTGGAAGTCAGGGTGATGAATCTGGTCTGTATCGTAAGAACCAGAAAAGCTTCTGCAGCTTGGGTGTCAGTGGGTTTCAGAGAAGTACAGGCTTGCCTGGCAGGCATGTGCTGCTGGCTGGCCAGGAGTCAACCTGAAAGGCACCCCTTGGGAAGGACTTCGCTCCACAGGAGGAGCCCAGCCCAGCATCCTGACCCAGGGAGAAGCCTTGGCTATTTGGGGGAGGGTGAGTCTGAGGTCAGTGGGAGAGTGGGTTGCCTCCTGGCTAGGCCCCATTTGGCTCAGGTCCACATCCTCTGGATAACCAGAGAGCCAAGTTGGAGAGCAGAGAGCTAGGAGTGAAAATGGAAAAAGTTGTCTCACTGAAGCAGGGCTTACAAACTCGTGGCCTGTGGGCTGAATCCCGCCTGAACAGCACTTTGAAACTTGGGACACTTCATCTAAAAATCTGACTTTCTGGTTTGCTTTCAGAAATCCCCCCAAATCTGGCAATACTGGGTGCCGATGTCCACATGGCAACAATTAGCTGAGGCATGTACTTTGGTTTGCCACAGTCCCCACCATTCTCTATTGCCTTGCATGTGACTCAGCTCAGTTTTGCTCATTTACATCACTTGTCCCATCTGAGGTTTAACATTTTCCCGAAAACCTTTGTGAGACATTGGGCACTTCTGGCACAGGGCAGCTGTGACTGTGCCTCTTCACAGTCTGTGTAGTTTGGGCATTCCAAGGGCATTGGTGCCCAGTGTAGGTGCTTGGTGTCCATTTAGAGATGGTGACAGCTGCAGAAGCAGGTTGTACCCAGCAGAGCAGTGGCAGCGCCCAGTAGTGACTAAGGCCCAGGGGACCAGGAGATCATAGGCAGTATCTAGTGGAAATGAACTTGTCGGCGAGTGCACACGATACACTCCAGGACCCCTGTGTATCCCTTTAGCTCTCTCTGCCTTGGCAACCTGCCATGGTCACCCTGGGAGCCATGGTAACCCCGGGAGCCCCACGGTGATGTGGCAGAACCACAAAATGAAAGCAACCAGTCCCACTGTAGACTTGGTAAGTGGAAAAAGAAACTTTGACATAATACTATAAACCACTGACATCTGGGGATACCGTTGGTATTGCAGCATCTTTCAGCCCATACTAATACAGGTAAAAATTGTGGGCCCCCCCGAAAAGTATGTTCTACTCCTAACCGCCAGTACCTGTAAATGTGCCCTCATTTGGAAATAGAGTCTTTGCAGATATCACCAAGTTAAGATGAGGTCATACTGGATTAGGGTGGGCCCTAATCCAATGACTGGTGTCCTTATAAGCGAAGAAATTTGCACACAGAGACACACATGTGACCATGGAGGCAGAGTTTGAAGTGACACAGCTGCGAGACAAGGAATCCCAAGGACTGACAGGAGCCCCAGAAGCTGGGAGAGACGAGGAAGCATTTTTCTCTAGAGCCTTTGGAGAGAGCATGGGTCTGGCAACACCTTGATTTTGGACTTCTAGCCCCCAGAATTACGATAGAATAAACTTCTGACGTTTTAAACCACCCGGTTTGTGCTACTTGGTTACGGCAGCCCTAAGAAATTAATACAGGCTTCAATGAAGTGACACCAGGACATGGCATCGGTTCCTGCCATTCATTCATTCATTCATTCATTCATTCAGGAAAACGTTAATGAACACTGTTCCAGGTGCTGGGGTACAGCAGCATCAAGATAAAATTTGTATTGATGAAGAGGGAAAACGAGGATGGGAGATACCAAACAGGAGACGACTGGGCCCTGGGAGAGGTAGTGGCCATCTGTTGTTTATTGCTTCCCAAGATCCTGTCCTCCTCCTTTTGGTAGCGGCCCCTTAATTTTCCTTTGAGGAAACCTCCTCTAAGCAATTCTTGGTCTATGAGGTTCAGTGGATGTGACCTACCTCCTGGATCGTGGGTCCATGTGACCCAGGCCTGGCTAAAAAGCAGATCCAATGTCACTGGCTAGATGCTGGTCCAGAAGGAGGCTTATGAGTCCATTGGAGCCCACGAAAAGTAATTCTGGGACGTTCACTGGAGGTATTTGGGATGTAGCCTACACTTTCAGCTATAAATGGTATGAGGCAATGGTGGAGGAGCCCTTAAGGACAGAGGCTTCCTAAGATTGAAACTACACCAAAGAGAACAGAAATGGTGATGCTGAGCTCCTGCTGGCATCGGCTGAACTCCTGGATCCAGCCCTGCCTGCAGCCAATGTATCCTGAGCTTTTTAGTTTGTGAGTCTATATAGCCTCTCCTCCTAACTTTGTATGTGGTTTGTTTGTTTTTTGCTTAAGTCTGGTTGAGTCGAGTTTCTGTTGCTTGCAACCTGAGATTCCTGACTGATACAGTGAAAGACTTAGCTGAGAAATCAGCACCAGTCAGATCCTCTGCCTGAGGTCACAGCCCTCCCTCATTTTGTCTCTGTCTCTGGTCCCAGGGACATCTGAGAAGCAGTCCTGGGGGCACAGGAGTGTGCCAACACACTCCATCCTAGAGGAGCATAGCAGGACCTTCTCTGGGGCCAGGGAACCCCAGGTACCTTTTGGTTTCCTGCTGGGACCCCAACCCTAGGCCCAGGCCTATAGATTCCAAGCCATGTCCTCTCCATACAGTCAGGAGCCCAGGAGGGAGCAGGTGGCACTCTTGCAGGAGGCTAATTCCAGGAGTGCCTAGTGAGGAAGGGATTAAATACAAAGTGTGCGGGTGGAAGGTAGGGGGGACTAATGGGCCAGAAGCAGGACCGTGATCATCTGGCCCAGAAGGTTGACCAGAGGGCGCAGTTATGGGAGAGCAAGTGCCTTTAACGAAACGACAGCCCAAGAGACCTCCTGCCGAGGGATCCAGGAATAAACACCCTCCTTTGTTCTCTTCCTTCCCTCCCTCCTTTGCGGGGCTCCCCAGCGCGGGAGGAGCGGGCCCCAGCAGTCCAAGGGGGAGGGAGGTGGAGCGCCACCTGGAGGAGCAAATGGAAATTGACCAGCACGCCCACCATCTCCTCCCTCCTGCACTTTTTATCTGCAGCTAAGCTGGCTTTCTCTCTGTTCCTGAAAGATGGCAACCCTCTTGTGACAGCCATAGATTTTCTTTCAAGGAAGAACATGCTGTTCAGTGGCAAAGAGTGCAGTGAGCTGACTGCCTACAGCTGTAGGAATCAGCCCGAGCTTTTGAGCCTACACCGTGCTAGTTCGGCCAAAGCCCCAGATGATGTCTGAGCACATAGGGTACCAGGGCTCCAGAGCTCCCCTCTGGGGCCACTTGATCTTTTTGGAGGAGCTGTCTTGGAGGCTGAGACTCTCTGCCCCATCCTGCTTCCCACTCTTTTTCTTTCTCTGGTCTTATCTTCCAAAACTCCTTGAACTCCTGACCCCATCCCAGAATGTACTTCCTGGAGGGCCCAACTGACATGCCTGTCCTCTTGGCCTGCAAGTCTTCTCATCTGTTAGGTCTCAGCTCAGATGCTGCCTCCCCAGGGAAGCCTTCCTTGACTGACCAGCCACAGAAAGGATCCACCCCCTGTGTTTTTTCCTTCCAAGCAGCTACAGCTGTCTTGAAACAATCTTGTTAACTTTAATTTCTTGTTTGATTATTGACTCCTGTACTGTGGCCCTAGTACCTGGAACAGGGTTTGCATATAGAAGGTATTGAATTAATACTTGTCAAATAAATGGTTGAATACGTTAATGAATCAGCCCTAGATGTGGGGAGATGGAAGGGCAGGCCCAGTGAGCAGAGGTGGGAATGGTGTGGTGGTCCCCAAGTAGAAAGAAAGGCCAGAATGAGCACCCGGGGCTCTGACCTGGAGTCATTTTGGATGACTCAAAACTCTGGGGCTTCTCTTGTGTTATAAAGACACAGGTGGCCATCCTAAGTCTTCCCTTTTCTGCCATGTGGAGGTCAGGTGAGAACAGATTGCTTTAGGTTTTGGAGAGCCGCAGGGCAGAGTTGTTCATTTGTAACCAACAGCAGGAGAAACTCAGGGTAGATGTCAGGTAGACTTCCCAACAGTGAAGAGAAGGAATGAGGCCTTAAAGGGTCCATAAGTTAGGCTGAGACAACGGCTTCCCTAAGGGACCTCGGGGAGACAGAGGACAGGTGAAACCCTGTTTGGCCTAACCTAGACTAGTTGAGTGGACACAAAGACCTGCAGACAGCAAAATGATCTTGACTAGGCTGAGAAAGACAAGTGGGCCATCGACTTCCGTCCTTGTCATCCCCACCTTGCCCATCGGCCCTCCATTCCCTCGTCACCACGCCCACACGGGGTCTCTGAGTCCCCGGGTCACTGCCTGCCCCGGGGCTCTGCCCCTGCCCACTCCCCCTGCCTTTGCTCTTGTCTAGATGTGTGGCTTCTGGCCATGATCATCAGGACAGAATGTAGTATTGGCGCAGCCCTTGTTTGTGCCTGCTTGGCCCCCATTCTCCTTTCTTGTGCACAGCACACTGGGTTCTCATTTGGGAAACCATACATTCCTCCCACGTGGCCCAGGCCCGGCCAGTTGGAGTATCCAGCCCTTGGGGCACAGGAGCCACTTGCCAGCTTCTATCTGGAGGGTAAATCCGGCCTCACAGTGGGGGCAGAAGAAGAAGACACAGACTGGGGGGCACTACTTTAGACCCTGGATCCAGCTTTACCTGAAATCATCTCGCCTTGGATTTCTTAGTCTGAGGAACCCTTTTAGACTTCATCTGATTTGGGTAGCATTTCCGTTATTTGTACCTGAAAGTGTGCAGGGGAATCCCTGTGATACCTGGGAAGGTTTACCACTGAGGTGCTTCTGCTGGCAGGATGCAGCCCCGGAGTAAGCGTGTTCAGTGGATGAGACTGTGATGATATCGACTTGGCTGTCTGTCTGCACATCGCCAAGCCAGGCAGAGAACCCCCTTCCTCAGCTCCTGGGGGTCGGTCTTCCTGTGCAGGCGCCACGCGGTGGAAGAGATGGCAGAGTGCAGATCTGCCCCGTGGGCTCCAAGGCATCTGCGAGGAAGGGTCTACATTCCCACCGCTGCTTGAATGGCCCCGAGAAGCGTGGGTTACAGGTAGGTAGATGGAAACCAGGCAGTGAGCTCCCTGTACTTGTACTTGGACGTGTTCAAACAGGCTGCCCCTGCCCCACCCACCCACCCCATTCAGGGAGGCTGCAGAGAGGAGTCCTGAGTGATACCCTGCTGTGGGCGCAGTGGTGTCCACATATTTGTCATCAGCAGCCTTTGCAGGCTGCCTTTCTGTAGGGTGGGAGGCCACGGGCGGTCCGGGGAAGGGGAGGCCCAAATCGTAGCATAGTCTGCGGTTATGGGGCTTGCCCGAGCACTCAGGGTACCCCAGATGACAGGCAGGTATAATAGGGGGGAAAAAAGAGAAAAGGAATTAAGAGGCTGTCAGCTAAAGAAAAGACTAACGAGCATGTCAGATCTGCACGGATCCTTGAGAAGGTCTCATTACACCTTGCAGTTTAATGCAAATCACCACTGGAAGGGAACCTGAGTGCTGACTGCACGTCAGGCACTGGGCCAGGTCTTTTATGGGCGTTGAATTCCCACGGTGCTCTTTTGACACAGGTCACGTGGTTAGCATCTCCGATTTACAGTGGAAGAAATGAGGCAGAGAGAGGAGGACTTTGCTAAGGTCATTGCATGCAGCATCAGCACCAGGATACCCCTCGGGGCTCTCTGACACCAGGGTCTTTGCACCCAACCACCACACTACATGGACACCCTGGAGAGATGGGGGAAACGGAGGCACACGGGAAGATTTGCCCAGGCCACACAAGGGAAAGAAAATGAGCCACCCCCAGGGGCTCAATTTGTTCCAAGGACTGAGTGAGGCAGGCACCTTCACACAGGTCACTGTACTCAGTCCTCCCAATGCACTTGTGACTAGGCTACGAATATGAGGGGAAAATGAGCCCAGAGAAGGCAAGTAGCTTGACCAAGGACACACAGCATATAACGCTGGAACCTGAGTCTAGTGAGTCTTTCCCCCGTAGCAGCTGCTACTCCCCCACCTGCTGGGTCCTGTCAGCCCAACACCCCAATCCCACTGTCTTCCACCTCCTTCTAAGCACCCCTGCAGCCAAACCTCCCCTTGCCCTCTGCTGCCCTCAGCTCACCGGTTTCACCCTTGCTCAGGGGTATTCTCCAAATGTCCTCCCTCCATGACTCTACCCTGCTTGTAAAACCAGCTCAAAACTCACCCCCAGGGAGCCCTTGATTCAGAGTCCTTGTTCTGTAACTACAGTCAAGTGCTGACTATGACTTACTGACCCTGTGACTCACCTCATGGAGGAGCTCTCTTTTTTTTGTCCAATAGTCATTATAATCATCTCTCAGGGCTGGGTATAGAATATGTTAGTGTTTATGAAATACTTAACACAGAGTCTGGGGAATTCCCTGGCGGTCCAGTGGTTAGGACTCTGTCTTTCCACCGCAGGGGGCAAGGGTTCGATCCCTGATCAGGGAACTAAGATCCTGCATGCTGCACAGCCAAAAAAAAAAAAAAAAAAAAAGTATATACAAAAAGAACATTAAAATAAAAGTGTCTGGCATGCGTGCAGTAGGCACTTAATAATTGATCACTGTAATGACTGCTCCCCACAGGGCTCATCAAGCAGGCCTCTGTGTGTGTGTGTGTGTGTGTGTGTGTGTGTGTGTGTGTAGGTGGGGTGGGGAGGGTATCGGCTCAAGTGATCAAAAGTCTTTGTTGAGCACCTACTGAATGCAAGGCCTTTACACTGGGGCAAGTGCCAAGACGGGCAGACGGGGTTCTGATGGAACAGGCGGGGTTGGATGTTCATAACCCTGAAATAGAACTAGGTCTCCCCTGACCCCCGATCTCCATCTTGGGGCTATAACCCACCTCAGCAGGGAAGTTTGTACCTCTCAAACCACTGGTATAGTGAGGCCAGGCTATCCTGCACCCAACCCCGCACCGTGGAGGAGCGGCTCCTTCTGCAGACGGGCTGCGCCATCTGGTGGCCACTCTTGGTGAAGCAGCCTCGGGGCTCGGAGCCCGCTGGGTTAGACCGTTATTTAGGCTTGTGGCTCTATCTAGTGGCATTAGTGAGCAACCACACTCAATCAGCTTCAACCTCAGAGATCACCCGAGGAGCTTCGATAAACACTCCAGGACTCCACTTAAGAACTAACGAGCCAGATTTGGGGGGCGTGATTCTGAACTCAAGGAAAGTTTACGTTTGAGAAGCAGGACCGTAAAGGGACTTCTACCAATGTATTTGTACCTGCTCCCCGCCTGTTCAGTAATAAAATCATCAACCTACTTCATATATGAGATTCTCATTTTCGCGTTTAAAGGGGAGGAAACCGAGGTCCACAAAGTGGCAGTCACTCACCCATGACCACACAGCGAGCCAGAAGACATCTCCCCTCCCAGCTCTAAGGCAGGAAGGAAGCATGTTTGCCATCAGGAGACCTGGCATCTGTTACCTGCTATTTGCAAATAAATGAAGGGCTCGGCCAAGGTGAGCTAGATCACTGTGGCAGGATCTCCCGGCCTCTGGTCTTATGATGCTGCAGTTTGTTTGTCTGTTGGATTATTACTATAACTATCTTGCTTGCCTCTTCTTCATCCTGGTTGGCATGAGGGTGGGATGGGACACTGATCTGTCAGGGATAAGGACACAGAAGGTCTAGAATAGTAAGAACTTGCATTACGATAATGTCAGGCTCTGCCCCAAGCACCTTCTATGTATTAGTTCATCTGATCCTACAAACACGCCCCTGAGAATATATTATTATGATTATCCCTTTACACAGAGAGATATCCCTTTGCACAGAGGAAACTGAGGTACAGTTAGTGAGCACTGCCCCAGGCAATCTGCTCTGGGCCCATGCTTTTAGCCAGGGGCCATCCAGTGCCCCAGAGCAGGTAAGGTTTGGCTTCTGCATTTTTGAGGACATCAACATCTTCTCTCTGATCATCCTTGGCCAAGCAACCTTCTCTGTCTGGGTCTCTTTGTCCTTATTTGTTTGTTTCCCTGGTAAATGTTTATTAAAGCCTTGCACTGGGCACTGGATATACAGCAGTGATTAACTACAGTCATTGCTCTCATGGTGTTTACATTCTGGTGGTGGGGGGTGGGGCGGGACAGACAATACAAAGCAGACAAATTAATAAACTAATAAACAAGGTAATGTTCGATGGTTGGAAGACCTGTGAAGATGGGATTGTAACAGGGAAGAGCAAAATCTGACTCCACGTTGGCTCTGTTTCTTTTACTTTAACCTTTGCTTTTCGTTGCTTTTGTTATTATAATCACTAAAAGGATGCTGTCTATAGCTGTAAACATACATGATGGCCTGCCACAGGAATCCCTGCCCACCTGTGAATGGCTGCAGAAAAGAAGAAATTAATACATCCCCTCCCTGATGTGGGCCAAGCGAGGAGATACCTTGCAAGATTAATGGCCATTTTACTTTACTTCCTCACCTCCTCCCCATCTCTGTTCTATAAGAGAAACTGGCATCCAGACCCCTGATAAGATGATTTTTGGGGACACTGGGACTCGGTCTGCCAGCTTTCCAAATAAAGTCATTATTCCTTGTCTAAACACCTTGTCTCCCGATTTATTGGCCTGTCGTGTGGTGAGCAGAGTGAGCTTGGACTTGGTAACAGGATCAAGATGATCTGATGGGGAAAACTTGAGAATGGGTGGTCAGGAAGGGCCTTTCAGAGAAGCTGATGTGAGATCTGAGTCCTGAAGGATGAAAAGGAACCAGACATGTGCAGAACCAGGGGCAGGATGTTCAAGGCAGAGAAGATGGCAGGTGCAAAGGCCCTGTGGTGGGAGCAGAGTGAAGGACACACGAGACATTCATGGGTTTGGTCTGCAAACATCTGCCCATCCCCTTTTTGGGGATACTTCTCTCCTTCCGCTGAGGACAGTGTTGCGGGGGAACTTCTCTCTTGCTGGGAAAACAGACGGGGGTACCTGCCTTCCCTTTTCAGAAGTCACACAGGTCCTTGGTGCCTTCTTGGGCCAGGCTCCTTCCTCTGGGTACACGTCCTCTGTTACAAGCAGGGGTGGGCTTGTGATCTGGGCTCAGCCAATGGGACACTCAGGGAATCTTGAATGACATAAATATAAACAGAACACTGGGAGCCCAGGCATACCAACTGTGGGGTCCCTCGGACCTGGTGTTCCCATCTTGGTGCCTGCCCTGGTTGTCTAGCTTTTGCCACCACGGCTATTATTATTCCAATAAATGCCCACTTGTTTTAAGTTAGCCCGCATCAATTTCTGTTGCTTGCACCCAAATAACCCCAATGAAGCAGTGTAGGAACAAAGGGAGAGGAAGCTGGGGATAGATCCCGCTGTTCGGCCAAGCTAAGGAGTTGGCCTGTGTTCTGATGACTATGGGATCCTGTGGATTCCTCTGACACTGCCCTTCTGAGATCTCTTGATTACGTGCAGGTGGCTTCTTACCTGCAGGGATGACCTCATCCAGAATTTCTCCCTTCCCCACCCAAGCCAGGTTCCTACCCCTCTCTATGATTAGCAAGCAGCTGCCCTCAGGCAGAGAGCAGAGAGCCAATGGCTTTGAGCTTGAGATGATTTATCTGTTTCCTGTGCCCCCCACACCCACAAATGGTCCCTCCATGGCTTAGATAAATGCCTCTAAGACTTTATCCCCCGCCACATTCCAGTGAAAGCAAAGTCAAGTGAGAAGGAAGGAGAAATGGGCAATCAGAACATCCTACATATTATAGGATCCAGGGAGGGCGCTCAGGAGGGGGCCAGAGAGCCCGAGGTTGAGCCGTGGCCCCAGAGCGCCTCCTGCCCTTGAATTCCAAAGCAGCAGGAGCCAATCCCTGTATCAAACAGCCAGCTGGTGACCCCAATCCTTCTACCCCAGCGGTAAGCTCTGGCTATCGTTTTTCTAAGAATACAGTCAATCCCCTTTCCTGTGAGTTCCACCCCATCCTTCCCCCTCGGGTCAGCGAAACCCTTCAAAGAGGAAAACCCACAGCTCGGCTTTTGTCTGCTGCCCTCCCAACTGTAGCCCAGAGACCCGCAGGCTGGAGTCCCAACTGTGATGCCCAAGTCAGTCTCCAGCTCCATGCCCATGTCCCATCTCCACTCTCATCAAACTCAACCGGTCCTTGGCCTCCCCCTTCGGTGACCCGCACTGAGGGGTTGACAGGGAGGTCCCTGACCCCTCCTTCACCTGGTGGAGGCTCCTTGTCACGGAATCCAGGAGAGACTTAAGGGCGGAATTGCAGACAGGCAGCTAGGAGGGATTTCAGGAAGGCCTGGAAAATGGCTGGGGGTTTCCAAAGTGCACGTGTGGGCAGTGCCCCAGGCTCCTGAGGGAATATTCATTTTTCATGCACAACCTGCCCACATCTGTGGGCAGGTTGCTTGGTGATCTCTCCAAGCCTCAGTTTCCCCATCTGTAAGACATGCTTACAATTTTCCGACCTCAGGGGGTTGTTCTGAGAGTTTTTATTGAGAAAACACACAGAATGTACTTAGTACGGTGCCTGGAACATAGTAAACGCCCCCAAAAATGTTTGTTGCAGAAACAAATGTAGCCCAGTTCCAGGTTCTTTGCAGCCCCTGCACCTCCACGAGACTGTCTCCATTTCTTCCCTGACGACAATATTTCTGTTCTTTGATCCACATCAACTTCTTAATCACTTTGCAAGGATGGGAATGAGGGAAGTAAAACATGCCCAAAAAGTCCTTGAAATTATTGCCATTCAGGGATCAGAAGACGAAGATTAGTTGCCTGTCTCTGTCTCACAAACAAATTAACCAAGTGGCAGCTTTTGGTGCCAAATATGATTCTTGTCGAAAGGATTAGACGTAGTAAATCCAGCTACAATATACTGTGATCGTGTGTGTGCGTGTGGGGTTTTCTTAAAAGCAAATCTGCAATAATCGTACATTTACAACTAATAAATTGGGTCCTTTAATTCCTCTGCAGTAAGCCTTTGAAATATAATCTGTCATTTCAGACTTACAGAACATGACTTTTCATAATTATAATTCTCCAGCACACATGACTACTTATAATTAAATTCACTTTTAAGAAATCCAAACCTTTTTGTGTGTGTGGATTATCTGTTTGTCTGATGTCATAATGGTAAAATGAATGTATAATCTGTTGAATAAATTTGGTGAGTTCTTATATAAAAAACACACTCTGCTATCGATCAAAACCTGGAAAGATAAGATGGTGAACGAAGTATACGCTATTTCTCAGCAACAGGCTTAAACAAAGGCAGAACAAACCCAAGCATGTCTTCTCATCCCTGCCTCCTTTTAGGGCTGCTAATCCCATAAAAGAAGAACGTTTGAAAGAGTTGAGAAAACCCAAATGTTAAATTATGGCCAAATGATCTGCTGGAGACCCATAAATTTTGAAAGGCAGTTGAATAAAAGCCCCAGAAAACAGACCCGAAATGGCCCCAAATCAGTGAATACGTGCCGGAAACATACAGACCCATAAAAGGAAGGATAACCACACAGGAAAAGATAAGCAGAGAAAGGAAATGGGAACCTTGAACTCAGAGAAACAGACACAGCATTTGTGGTCTACAGGTACCATCTTGAGCTTTTAATAAAGAATAGCCTAGAAGCTATGTTGCAGTTTTGCAACTCTTGACATAAATGACTTAATGTTTCATTCTTCAGCCAAAGGCCAAGTCTGGAGGCACTTGTGGAAGTGTGTGTTCCCTCCTCGTGCCTCCAGAGAAGTAAACACTGCCTCAGAGATGGGGTTTCAAGAATGACAGGACAGTTTTCCCCATCAGCGGAAATGTCCTCCCAGGTTGATACCTCTGCCTGAGGTCCAGGAGATCACTGCCAAGGTAACAATTTTTCCTGAGAGATGCTACTTGAATGAGAGTCAAATATTTAGCATGAACCTGGGTACATTTTGAGAGGAAGGGCTCCCTGGGAGAAGAGCCCACCCAGAGTGCCTTGCAGTCCCATGGAGCCTTAGATCAGCCCGTATCTTCAGGCCCTGTCTCAGGCGTCTCTTCCCTCCTTCTGGGGAGGCATTTATGGAGACATTGCTTGTGGTTATGGCCCAGGTGGGGCACAGGGAGGAAGTTGTGGCAGACTCAGGCAGGTGAGCCTATTAAGACCAGCTTAATAGGTGAGCCTATTAAGACTGAGGTGATGTCAGCACAAGGTTAGCATTGGCCTTGGGCCTGAAATGAGGTTAAGCACCAGACCAGAGGACTTCCCTGGTGGCACAGTGGTTAAGAATCTGCCTGCTAGTGCCGGGGACGCGGGTTTGAGCCCTGGTTGGGGAGGATTCCACATGCCGTGGAGCAACTAAGCCCGTGTACCACAACTACTGAAGCCTGCGCACCTGGAGACTGTACTCTGCAGCAAGAGAAGCTACAACAGTGAGAAGCCAGTGCACCACAATGAAGAGTAGCTCCCGCTCGCCACAACTAGAGAAAGCCCGCGCACAGTAACAAAAGAACCGACGCAATCAAAATAAATAAATAAATAAAATAAATAATATTTATTAAAAAAAGAAAGAAAGAAAGAAACAGACCAGAAATGGTCACAGATGACAGCTTCAAGTATCAAAGAAGAAGCCTAAAGAAGGGAAGGCATGAGCTCAAGGTCACATGCAGCTTAGGAGCCAGGATAGGCCTCAAGAACGTGACTTTGGGGACTTCCCTTGTGGTCCAGTGGTTAAGAGTCCCTGCTTCCAATGCAGGGGGCATGGGTCCGATCCCTGGTTGGGGAACTAAGATCCCACATGCTGACTTTTGATCCTTGGTCTGTGCTTAAAACACACGCGCGCGCGCGCGCACACACACACACACACTATTATTTAAAAACTATATCTGGCTGCCTCCCTCTCTCAAGTCAAGATAAGACCAGAATGGGGCTGGAGCTAAGATTGGACTTGGGGGTAGACTTATTTCTATCACATTCCCTTATACCTGGGAGCATTACTGAATATTCACTGGATGGATGCACGGATGGATGGATAGATGAATAGATAAGTGAATAAATGGTTGGATGGATAAATGGATGGATGGACAGATGGATGGATGGATGGATGGATGGGTACTGAAATTAAAGAAGGGACAAAACTGAGGCCTGATAGTTGCCTCCTAGGACTGAAGGCCAAAGTTCATCCACACAAATGCTTTATTTTGGTCATAGAGGTGACCCACACAAGGGCTTTAAATATTTAAAAATGTTAAATATTTAAATAATAAGTAGCCACTACAAAACCAGGAGATTTCACATTAAAAAAATACAGATTTCTGGATTTTCTTGAAAAAAAATCAGAAGATGTGGTGACACCCAGCTTGCATCCCACATATAAACAATCTTGAAGCTGAGTAGCAGCTGCCCCTTTCAAGGGGAGACTGATTTTGAGAGCACCACAATCCCCACCACTCCCTACTACCCTGCATCTTCCCCACATCCTCAGTTATGTCCCTCGTCTAGCCCCATAGGTATCTGCATTTTCATCTTCTGAGTTAAAAACATCCCTGTGTCGCTCCTGTTTCCCTTGGTTCACCGATGCTGCCCCAGTCACTCTGAGGCTGTGTTTCCTCACTTTCCTTCCCCCTGCTCTTCCACCCCGCCCCTCATTCTGCAGTTCTGGGCTACGTACCCAGGTGATGTTAACCCCTGCCTTCTAACTCCGGCAACTCAAGATACAGGGAAGGCTCAAGCAGGTATCTGCAGCCCACCTCCCTCCAGTCTCCCAAGGGGATGGTAAAGGGTCTGGACAAGGGCTCCCCCATGGCAGAGAAAAAGGATGGGTCGAGTGTTTGCTCTGAGTGGACAAGCAGGCAGGCTTGCGAGAAGGAACAGCCTACCATCCAAAAGTGAAAATGGAATGACTCCCGAAAAAGTCCCCAGTGCACTTTTGTATTTCATTGACTTTTTTTCTTTTTGCGGTACGCGGGCCTCTCACTGCTGTGGCCTCTCCCGTCGCGGAGCACAGGCTCCGGACGTGCAGGCTCAGTGGCCATGACTCACGGGCCCAGCCGCTCCACGGCATGTGGGATCTTCCCGGACCGGGGCACGAGCCCGTGTCCCCTGCATCGGCAGGCGGACTCTCAACCACCGCGCCACCAGGGAAGCCCATGTAATCTTTTTAAATCTGAAAATTTCTGAATACTGAAATACATCTGGCCCCAACAGTTTCAGATAAAGGTTTGTAGTCTTCCACTCAAAACCAGGAAGTATTTTTAAGGTTAACTTAATCTATGTCCTGCAAACAGATTGTATCTTTTTCTTCCCCCCTGTGCTCTACAGTAGGCCCTCACCAGCCATCTACTTCATACATAGTAGTGTACATACGTCAATCCCAATCTCCCAATCCATCTGCCCCTCCCCCTTGGTGTCCATACGTTTGTCCTCTAGGTCTGTGTCTCTCTTTCTGCTTTGCAAATAGGTTCATCTGTACCATTTTTCTAAATTCCACATATATGCGTCAATATACGATATTTGTTTTTCTCTTTCTGACTTACTTTACTCTGTATGACAGAGTTTCAGTTTAGGAAGGTGAAAAATTTGGGAGCTGGACAATGGTGAGAGTTGCACAACGATATGAATGTATTAGTGCTACTGAACTGCACAGTTAAATATGGTTAAAATAATATGTTTATATTATGTGACTTTTACCACGATAAAAAAGCATTGAAAAAAAACCCAGGAAGACTTTCGCGTAAAACTCAATAGTTCCAGCTTCCTTGAAGAGGTGGCAAGAAGGAATTCCTGGCAGTCCAGTGGTTAGGACTCCACACTTTCACTGCCGAAGGCCCAGGTTCGATCCCTGGTTGGGGAACTAAGATCCTGCAAACAGTGCAGTATGGCCAAAAAAAAAAAAAAAAAAAAAAAAAGTGGTGGAAGGAGGGCCAGCCTTTCCCCACAGTGCCGTCATGCACCCCTGGGGGTAACAACTGTTGAACTCTGAGAGGCCCCTGCCCCCTTGGAAAGGGCCTGCCCTCTGCATTCTGGCTTGGTCCCCACTGCTGTGCACCCATAGGCCAAGATAAGCCAAGGATAGAGAAGGTTCAGACAATTCTCTTTCAAGGTGTGGATGTGGGGTGGTGGTAGGGACTGTGGCAGCCCGCAGTTTCCTAATGTCATTCCTGGGTACCTCTGTCTCCCTCAGGCCCACTGTTTGTCATCCCTGTGAAGCTGTGGAATCCTAAGAGCAGAGCTGGACAGTCTCTTCCACTCTCCAGCATCAGTTCATATCACTGTCACAACAGCCCTGGGCGAGCCTTATTCTGTCCACTTTCAGGTGAAGAGACAGAGGGTCCAACATACTCTGTGTCTTGCCCAAGGTCACGCCCTTAGGAAGTGTCGGGGCTGGACCTGAGAGCTTCCCTTGACCATCATCTATGGGTCAGTCTGGAGAAGTGACTGGAGGAGGGGACCCCTTGACCTGGTTCAGGTTTGAAAGGAGGGAGAGGAAGAGAGTCAGTGTCAGGAAAGCCCAAAATTAGAGTAAATGGAGGATGTGAACGTGAAGAGCTTTCCGGTTGTTTGGTTCAATGCTCTTGTTTTCTCCCTGGAAGAGATGGAGGACGTGGTGGCTTAAAGGAGACACAGCAGGCTGGGAATAGAGGAAAGGGTCATCGTAGTCGTAGTAGGGACCTTAACTCTGGACTTTGCCATTTAATATCCTTCTCCCCCTGCAACCTCTTTAACTTGCTTAGCTAGAGGGAGGGAAACTCTGGTCTGTCCATCCGTCCAACCATCCGTGCCTGCGGGTCTTTGTTCTTTCGCCCCCTCCTCCAGAGCATGCCCATGGGTGATCTTTCCATGACACTTTCCCTCTTAGGACTTTGAGAAGTAAAAACCGAGCCCCTGCTGTCGTGTAGCCACACTTGAGCCTGGAGGAATGTTAAAATTCAGCTGGAGAGGCGCCTAGTGAGATAGAAGCATAGATAAAAAAAAAAAAAAAAAAAAGGGATTTCAGGCAAGAGGAAAAAATAAAATAAAGAGGCGTCTCTTTAAAATGTCCTGTGAAATGGGGAGCATTGGCCCCTCGGCACAAACGTCCACGGGAGAGGACTCCTTTGGAAAGCGGTGAGTTTTGTGTGAGCACAGACGCATTTTGTTTTCCTAGGAGGAATCGATGATTAAATTATCAGAAACCAAGCTCAAAACCAGGCTGCTTGCATATTCCTCCATACCTCCCCAGTGTCTCCTGCTTATGAGGTGTCAGCTTTATCTCAGAAGCTTTAGTTTAAATGCCCAACACATCTTATTAATGAAAGTAATAAGCTGTTGTTTATATATGTCATAATGGGGAACGACTATTTAATATAAATCTGACATTTAAATTCCACTTAGTTCTGAGATGTGGACCATATCAAGGCGTAACTCTTTACCCTGGAGTAAAAACTCCCTGGGTCTGCATTTTCCAGCATTGAAGTTTTCAAAGTAATCAGGTTCCTTTTTTTTTTTTTTTTTCCAGAGGAACCAAATTGTGAAGACATCTGTTCTGTTATTAATTTCACATAAATCTTAAGCTCCTCAAGGCCAGAAATGAGGCTTCATTCACGTCGAATTAATGAAACATGATTGTAAGTCCCTTGCATGGAAATGCTGTCACACAATTCTGAGCTGCTTAGAGCACTGAGTAATCTCAGAAACTGCCAGGGGACAGCCACGTGAAATCCGCCCTCCCCTCCCCCCAGCCACCCGAACACAATATCTGAAAATATCACAACACTAACCATATCCTGAAAGATTAATAGAGAGATGAACATTTCTGGGAAATGAATCAGACTTTCTCGGTAAAGGATACACATATCCTGGGCAAAAGCAGATTGCACAGTGTAAGAGCTCTTCAGATACAGTTTAATAACTGTGCCCCGGGAGGCCCTATGTACACCCGAAAGGAGGGGGGGGGGTTCCTGAGATGCCCTGCAAGGATGTCTTTGGAGAGGATGTTGGAGATATGGGTCAAATCTAGGCAGCATAGATTTGAGATGGGAAACCTGGGCTGGCCGAAGCATGATACATGTGTTGGGTGTGAGAATGTGTGTGTGTTCATGTGTGAATGAACATGTGTGTGAGTGCGTGTATGAAACCAAGTTTGTGTGTGAAAATGTGTGCGCTGTTTATGAGTGTGCGTGAGAATATGTGTGCGGGTGTCTGTGTGTAGGAATGTGGGTGAGTTTGTGTGAGAGCGTTCATGATTTTGTGTGTGTGTGTGCATGTGTTTGGTGTATGTGTGAGGGTGTGTGTATACAGAATGTATGAGTTGGTGTGTGTGTTATATGTGTGAGCATAAGTGGCACATATGTCCGGAGAGCACCCATGTGTGTAGGTGTGTGAGCTTATACACGTGTGTGAGTGTGTACGTAGGAAACCTCTCCGGATGGACATGAATTTGTCAGGGGGAGATGCATCTCAAATAGCTCAGCACAATCTTGTACCCGGCTGAGCTGTTCTTGAAAGAAACTTGCTTCTGAAACTTGCTTCTGGGCTTTTGCATGTGTGGGGCATGATTTTTTTGTCAAATAACTGAGATTTGCCAGCAGAAAGAGTGTCTGGAGGGAGACAGGGAAGGCGGGGGGGCCTGAGATTTCTTAATCAAACTTCCAAGTGTTATTTTTGGTCTTCCGCTGAGCTGGGACCCCAAAAAAGCATCTGCATATGATATTTACATCTCAAAGCTTCAGAGCCTCGTTAGCTTTGATATTTATTTATTTATTTATTTATTTGCAAAAAGGAATTTAAATCAAACAGAGAGGCACAAAAGCAAAACCTTTGAATACAGGGCAAAATTAATTAAAACAGGCAGCCAATGGGTAGAATGGAATACAACAGAATTCAGAGAAAGGACAATGAAAGCAATTAGACTCTGATGGGAAAAATCCCTCGTTTAGAATCTCCTTTCTACCACCTCCCCCCTCCCCCACCGATGTTTTAGTGATCATCTACTGGTAATGAATAAATCACCAATATTGATATTGGAAGAAAAGTTCAGAATTTGAAACGCTGTTTTTCCAGAAGTTTCCTTCTTCATTTTCCTAAGACTCTGATCTTCCAAACTAAGCCAATCAGATTATTGGAGGTTGTGTTTATTATATTTTGGAGAAAACAATCTAGTCTGTACCAGCAGCCGTCCATCCCCAAAATAGCATGTAGGTGGGCTGAATTTAACTGACAGCAGAGAAAGCCACATTCAAACGCAAGGGATGTTGAACTCCAACAGTTAGCATTAACCCAAGTGGTGGAACCAATTTGTGTGTATGAACAGATACAGTCCCAGCCACATTTTGCCCCTGGATGTTTTGAGGCTTTGCTTTACCATCCATGCTTTGTAGATCTGTGAAAAACATTTCCATCCCCCAAGTTGAAAAACCCTTGACCAACAAGATAAGAAAGACTTTTAGCTTTGTTTAGCATAAGACTACATCAAGGGGTCTGGCTTTCTTGTCAGAGTTCTTTTGAATGAAATGATCAGTTAGTATTTATGCATTTTGTCCTTCTGTATTATGCAATAGCACAAATGTACAACTGTCATAGTGGGACAATTCAATGCATAGCCAGGCTGTCACAAAGTTTTAAAGTTGGCCACATGTGTCTTTGGCAAATCCTAGGTCCGCTTTCAGCTTCATTTAGAATCTCCTTTCTACCACCCTCCTCCCCCCAAGCCCAGCACTTAAGTCTCTCAGGTTGACCCTGGGTCATTTCCAGCTTCAAGAGAGTGGACTTTGAGAAATACCATGATAAGCTTTAGTTCAATTTTAAAAGATGACGAAAATGCTAATGGAGAAATTTTAGGCTCTGTGGCCGTTGGATGAAAGAGATATTTTTGAACAAAAAAATCATTCCAATGATTCCTCAAAACAATTATTCTCCAATGCATAGAGATAGGCTTGTTTTGATAAGTCAGTAAATTAAACCAGATCTCAGTTTTCCTCTGTGTAAAGTGGAAGGAGTTGAACTGGAACTAACCAGGACAAGCTGGACCACTAACCATATCTGGATATGGTTGAACATCAGCCCTGATTTTCAGTCTCCAGATTCTGCAGAGGACAGAGATGAAGCTCTGGGAGCGCAAGGAACCTTCTCAAGGGCAACCCACTAGGCAGTGACAGGCCTGAGTTGGAAGCCACTTTAAGTCTTTAAGACCCCAAAGTTCACGTTCTTAACCATCGTGCTGACTGCAGAGATGCCTATAAGCTGACCTCAGTAAGTCCCAGGGTGGCCCAGTGCTTCTTTCCCAAGATCCCAAGGAGCTGTTCCAGAATCCAGTTTGAGTCAGTGTAGAGCTGCCAGATTTAGCAAATAAAAATACAGGACACTCAGTGAAATCCGAATTTCAGAGAAACAGCCCTAATGTTTTTGCATATTTTAGCATATTGCACAGTACAGAGTTATACTAAAAAATATTCATTATTTATCTGAAATGCAAATTTAACTGGACATCTTGTATTTTATCTGGCAAATCTAACTGGGGGGTGAGGGAACAGTCACAGGGATGCCAAGACATTTCAGTGCAGAAATATTTTCTTTTCTAGGAGCTCCCTTCTCAGAAGCTGATAGGTCTTAGGGCAGTAGGAAATCCTTCTAACCTCACTCCTTGTACTTTCTTGATTCTGAAGTCAAAATGCCAGGGCAGAGGTCATGTAAGCTAAGACACTGCCTCTTCCGGTCCTCCCTCCACACAAGAAGGCAGAACCCACGGCACGGTGGCTTGGCTTTGAAGCCAGGGAACATTGTCCACGAGGCGTGTCCTCCTCTCCGAAGCACATGGAAACTATTGCCTTCCAGAAGGTCTTCATGGTTAGTCTGCTGGAAGTGTCATGGTTTTTCAGCTGCAGTTATAATTTCTGTGGCACCCCCTGCCCCAGCTCAGACGGTATTGATTAGAACACATTGCTTCTGAAAAGAAAACTGCATCTTAATTAAAGGTTGGCAACCCAAAGCCTGTTGGCAGATGAGAAAAATTAAACAACTGCTATGAAGGGGGCAGCGCATCTCCTCTGTCGGTTAAACCCCAGACCACATGCTGAGGCCCTCCCGTGTTTCAGGCTATCCCCTCATCTTCATCGGATGCTGTAGGTACAGCAAATAGAAATGAACCACAAGACTAAAGGGAGGAGCTTTCGGAGCAAAAACGGGCTTGTCTTCTCTGGTACTCATTCCCCTTCATGGGCTGCAGCCCAAACACAATGCCTGGGCTGGGAGTTGGGGTTAGGGTAGGTTGTTTGGTGTCCAGAAATCAGCCCCATTGTGCACCCCAGTGCATCGGAAACTGAGCCACTGGTGTGGATACTGGGCCTGGTTCTGGGGCTAGGTGGAGGCTGGAAGGATCTGGCCTTTGCCTCACTTCTGAACCAAGATGGACATAAGCTGGTGGAGGATAAAAACGCCGCTTCTCTGGGGTGGAGGGCTTCTTAACTTGGGTCCCATGGAGCAGAAGCCCCGTAAAGGATCTATGGGGCAGCATTCAGCGAGTCTGTGAACTTAGATGGGAAAAATTTACACACACATGCACACATACACACCCATACGCTTTTATTTTCTAATTCCTAACTGAAAGTTAGCATCTCCTCCAATTTTGAATGTAGGTAACAAACCATCACCATATTGGCACGACATGTGGCTTCTGTCATCAACAGAAATCAAAGATATTTAATGTCACATTTATAGTGGCTCTAGGATATCGTAAACTAGACTCATGATATCTTGAAATTCTAATAGCTGTTAGATCCACCTCTATGTCTTGCTATTTAAAGGTTAATAGAAGCACATGAATTCCTATATCTTTTAAAATTATTTGAATAGCTGTCATTTAATATGCTTTTTCTTTGTAATCCTATTTTTAAATTTTATGCCTGTAAAAACATTATCTGTAACAAACCTTGAAGACGTTAAGTGAAATAAGCCTGTCACAAAAGGACAAATACTATATGATTCTACTTATTTAAGGTACCCAGAGGAGTTGAATCACATTCAAAAACAGACATTGTTCTGTAAAGGGGTTCATGGGCCTCACTGGAGCCATGGTACAAACCAGGTTAAGACACTCTGATTCTGGGGGAACTGCCCTTTTTCATACCTGTATATCTTCCCAAGCCTGCTCTACCTGGAGGAATCTTCCTCCCTCTTCAGGGCTCAGCTCAAATGCCACTGGCCTTGTGGCTCTTGTTCTGTCCCCAAGGCTCACCTGGAGATAAATTCTTCATATATCTCTAGGCATCCCTCTAGCATCCCAGTTGGACCCTGCTGCCTACCAAGAGCCTGAGGTTTTGCTCTCTGCTTTAGTTAGGGGTTATTAGGCAAGTATCAGAGAAGTGTTCAAGCCATGTTAGTACCAAACCGAGACTCCTCCTTGGTGCAATGAGGAAACTTGCTTTATGAGTCAATATCACTTAATGCTTTGTCCACATACCATCCACATATATCTCAAGGTAACTTCCCACATTTTGTGAGACATTACATAATCTTAGTGAATCTATAGATCCTAGGATGTTTGTACTATCAGGAACAGCATTTTACAGAGGAGGAACTAAGACTCAGAAAGGTGAACTTGTCTGACCCCAGAATTTTTTTGCATCGAACATCCTTCTGTAGTGATGTTCCTTAGGAGAAGCCCAGGGCTGCATTAGATGAAGATCAGAGAATCTGGCTTTGAACCTGACAGAGAAAAACGACAGACTAAACAAGCAAGGACTGTCAGATCCTCAGAGTGGGAAGGACCATCTAGTTTGTCCTACCTGTTTTAGATGAGGACACTGGGGCATGGGGAGGGCACACAGAAGAGCTGAGGCCAGGCTTGTGGCCCCGGTGCCCTGGCACCAGCTCAAGTGCTGGTCCAGGCTTCCATCCTCACACAGGTTTATACAAACTATGGTTTCTTCTTCAATCTGCATCCTGGAGATGGAGGGAATGGGAGAGAGGGTCTGGATCTGGAGCGTGTTCTGCTTCTCAGAACCCAAATCACTTCTTGGGTGGACACCAAAACCGTGGTTGCAATCACTGTGCTAGCCCCTTGATGTGGGTTTTCTCAATGATTCCAAACTTCCATCACTTGGGGCTCCCTTTACAACTTTGGCCATATATGAGTGTCATTGAAACTTATCTACTTAGTGCTCCCACCCCCCTAAATGGACCTGCTTTTATTGAAACTTAAATCCATTTACTTACAAAGTGAAATTTATATCACCAGTGTAAATAGAAAGCTAATAACCATATACATTACTTCCATCAAAAACTTTTTCTTGGGCTTTCCTGGTGGCGCAGTGGTTGAGGGTCCGCCTGCCGATGCGGGGGACGCGGGTTCGTGCCCCGGTCCGGGAAGATCCCACGTGCCGCGGAGCGGCTGGGCCCGTGAACCATGGCCGCTGAGCCTGCGCATCCGGAGCCTGTGCTCCGTGGTGGGAGAGGCCACAGCAGTTGGAGGCCCGCGTACCGGAAAAAAAAAAAAAATTTTCTTAAATTCTACCTCGGTATCGCTGCCTAGAATAGACTCAGCACCTTAAGTCTTCTCTCTCTTTGTTAAAACAAAAAGAAAACACTTGTTAGGTGTTAAAGACACACTAGCATCAAATGGAGACTTTCTTGATGTAATTAGGAGGGTCAAAAGGGAATTTACAAGGACATAACGTACTAACTGTGTGAATCAATGATATTTACTGTCCTACCTGAGCATCATCTAAAATCCTTTTGGGTGTCATCTGTGGTCTCTGTGCATCTCCAAATACTTTATTATCCCAGTTCCTCTTTGAAACAACCCTATGCTGTTAGTACTAGTTAGTATTGCTAGTAGCAGTTATTACTAGTAGTAGTTAGCACTAGTACAAGTTAGTACTACTAGTAGTTAGTACTAGAACTAGTTACTACTACCCCATTTGATGGATACAGAGAGGCTGCTCGGTTAGCCCGAGGTGGCACAGCCAGCAGGGGCAGCCCTGCTCTCGTTGACTCTGCGGCTGGGGCTCCTCTCCCCCAGGCTGCCTGACCACAGTGGTGTTCTGTTCCATGGCTACATCTGCCCAGGAAAAGAGTATCTGGCAGCATCCTGTGACTCCTCAGGAGCTGCCTAGGCCAGGCGTCCATCCAAGCACAACCTTCACTGTACAGGGCCCCGTGCTGAGACAGAGTGCCTACCCGCAGCCCTGCCTGTGCAGGACAGAAATGCACGTGCACAATGCTGGACCTCCTCAGACTTAGCGAATGAGGATGACACTGATGCAGGAAAGGAGGAGTGGACAGAGGGGGAAGGAGGTGAGGGCAAGGGATGGAGAGGAGGAGAGGAGCCTCAGGGTCTTCATCTGGAAAACAGGGATAATAAATCCTACTGCAAGTCTGTTCTCTATGTCTGTGAGTCTGTTTCTGTTTCTTAGATAAGTTCATTTGTGTCATATTTTAGATTCCACATATAAATGATATCATATGGTATTTGTCTTTCTCTGTTTGATTTACTTCACTTGGTATGATCATCTCTAGGTCCCTCTGTGTTGCTGCATTTGGTATTATATCATTCTTTTTTATGGCTGAGTAATATTCCATGGCATATATATGTACCACATCTTCTTTATCCATAATGGAAAAGAATATGGAAAAGAATGTATATATGTATAACTGAATCACTTTGTTGTACAGCAGAAATTAACACAACATTGGAAATCGACTATACTTCAATAAAATACATTAAAAAAAACCCTATTTCATAAGATAGGTGATTGTCAGGAGGATTTGAGCACATAGTAGGTGCTTCACTCTCCCTCTTCCCTCCTTTCCCCTCCCCTCCTCTCTCTACGTACACACAAAATACGCACATGAGTGTGTATATTGTTTTAAGTGAAAAGAGGGATTTTGTAGTTGAGCACATGAGAATAAATGTGACACGTGGGACAAGAAAGACACAGGCAGATACAGCCCCTTGAGTTTCAGGGCAACCTTACCAGAAGGTGGAGTAAGGGGTCCCTCAAGAGGGATCGTCTGACATGGACCAGGAAGTCCCTCATGGCCAACAGCCTGTAATCCCACCATTGGAATCTCACGCCTTTGAGCTTGGCTCTGGCCTCGTTTCTGTAGGTTCCCTAGAGAAATACAAGAGCTGACACATAAAGCAGAAATGGGTATGTCAGGTGCCTTCTTTCAAAAGAGACTCTGGGAAAGGGGGGACCCCAAGAAATGGAAGGAAAGGGCAAAGGACTGGACCTACCCAAGGGGCGTGCCTTTCCCTCCCCCGTGGGCTGAGAGGTCCTGAGGCTTCGCACGTGCCTAGGCGTGGGTTGGGTGGCCAAAGCCCGCAGATTGTAAGAGGGCAGAGGAAACCATTCTCAGGGTGCGGGGTGCGTGCTTGTGCGTCAGTTTCCTCCACGTCGGCCTCTTATCTCCCGCAGGCAGAAAGGCGAGGCTGATGTGAAGTGTCGATTACACCCAGACCAGGCCTGCTTCTCATCGCTGGCAAACCACTTCCTCGGGCTCCCTTGAGCTCGGCACATCTGGCAACCTGGTGGGCTTTTTCTCAGGACCAGGGAAAACAAACACAGCGGCGCGGGTGTGCACGCTGTATAAATATAGCCGCGGTGCGCCAAGAAGGCTCAGAGGGGGAGCCCGGGATCAGATGTTCTAAGTTGCTCTGTGCGCTGCAGTAAGCCTGTCTCCTCCGCGGGGCCTCAGTTTCCTGAACTGTAAACTTGTGGAGGGGCGACAAGGCTAGTTGATGTCTAAGAACTCTTCTTGTTCTTTAACGATGTGGATACTCCTCTTGGATAAAAATACAGATACACAAGAATGCACAGAGTAATACTCGTGAATTTGAGTGCGTACTGAAGCCCCATCTCTGCAGGGCCAAATACCTAGACAGTAAGAAAAATCCATCTTGACAGAATCTCAATTATCAGCCAAAGGGTGGGAGTGATGCAGACTTAAGGGTCATATTTTTTTGCTCTGAGTTAATGAGCTTAATCTGAACCCAGACATCAGAGTTCAGCCACCGGAGGCCTTCTTTCTTTTGCACTGTATGGTATTTTTTAAAACCGAGTAAACATTTGAATAACAAGATTTCCCATGAAAATTCCAATATCTGACATCTCTACAAAAATCAGCGGATCTGAGACCATCAGCAGGAATTGAGTCAGCCTGTCACGGCCATAGTCTGTTCATCCTTGTCCCTACTAGGTGACATTAATGTCACCGAACCCGGCCTAGGTGTTTGAGTTTGAGACTTTGTTTTACAAGGAGAATGTCTGGATGCTCGAGGCAGAAAGAGAGACACCCCAGTTGGAAGTGTTATTCTCTTCCCTGGTGACTGATAAGGGCACAGCCCTGAGTGTGCCCCGCCTTAACCTGGTGGGCTTACCTGCCTCATCCCAGAGCCGGCCTTGCCCAGTCCCCTCTCCCTCGTCGGCTGTGAACAAGGCTGGGGACATGTGGCTGTCTGAGCCCTCTGGAAGACTGGCTGCCCCGCCCCTCAGAAGCAAGTATCAGCCTGAGCAGGGCTGGGGCCCATATGCGTCCCAGAAACGTCCCAACCTCCCATTTGATATGGGTTTCCTGCTCAACCTTGCAGCACCTACTGCCAACTCGTGGCTTTCATGTCGTCTGCCCAGGGCCTTTTTCCAACGTGTGAAATTGCATTCTCTTTTTTTTCCTCAGGTGGGTCCCCATGCTTGCTGAAGGGGTTTTGAGATTGAGGCTTTTGCAAAAAAATGACTTTCTGGGGCTTCCCTGGTGGCGCAGTGGTTGAGAGTCCGCCTGCCGATGCAGGGGACACGGGTTCGTGCCCCTGGTCCGGGAGGATCCCACATGCCGCGAGCGGCTGCGCCCGTGAGCCATGGCCGCTGAGCCTGCGCGTCCGGAGCCTGTGCTCCGCAAGGGGCGGGGCCACAGCAGTGAGGGGCCTGCGTACAGCAAAAAAAAAAAAAAAAAAAAAAAGACTTTCTTGGTTAAGGCTTTTGCAAAAATGACAGTTCAGAGAGACTTTTCCCTCCCTGACTTTCAAGACCCCTCCTACCTCGCCTGTCTTAACTCTCCAGCTCTGTCCCCAGCTGGCTGTGCCCTAGCGGGGGCCGGAGAGGGACGGCTGGGGGCGATAGCCAGAGAAGGCTTCCAGAGGAGGGACTACTTGGCCATGGCTGTGGGTCGACTGCTAAACATGGCAGGTGAGTCACGTGAGGAAAAGAGAAGAGCCGGTGGCAGGTCACCGAGGTAGGAAAGTGTTAGGCATATTTTGCGGAGCATTTGGTGGGAGGAATGTAAGGCACCTGCGGGCATCTGTTTTAGGGGCTTGCGGACTAAAGGATGGTGAAGGAGGAAGAGTATGCAGGACCCAGAGTGCCAAGGGCCGTGGATGTCATGCTACACTTTGTCCTGCTGCCAGCGGAACCATTGGAGGTTTAAAGCCACAGAGCAATGCAGTCAGATCTGCTTTTTGGAAACAACAACGGACCGACTGGAAGAGAGACAAGGAAAGTGGTGAGAAAACAACAGCAAGTGTCCACACCTGAGACAGTGGTTGAACTGGATGGTGGTGGCCTGATGGCGGGCGGTGGGTGAGGACACCCACTTGATGGGAGGGACACTTCTCTGGATTGGGTGTGGAAGAGGAGGAAGACGGGTGGGTTGGAAGTGATCCCAACGTGCCTGACCTGGGCTCCTGGGTATCGTGACTCCAGTAAGACTAAAGAGGGGGAGGAGCTCAGGGGAAAACCCAGTGAGTCTGGTTTTACACTTAGATAAGTAATTCATCTTTAAAACAGAGATGCAGTCTTGGATTTGTGGTACCACTTTGCACACTCTCCAAACTAGTTATGGGCATGCATGCATGATTTTTGAACTCATGAAAGATTCATGCTGTGTTGGCACACAGAGCACTTTGGTGTCAAGGAAAAGTCCTCTTCTTTCTGCCCTTGCTGCTAGGGACCATCACTTCAGCCTTCCAGGCCTGGCTCAAATGTCATCTGTTCCAGACAGAACTCCTCCCAGGTTCCGATTTCATAGCAGCCCTCATTCCGTGGACCTAGAGTTCACTGTCAATGACTCTCTCTCAGTGATAAGCATATTGATTTAATCTTTAAACCTGCCATCTGGCACAGTGTTAAATATATCGAAATTGTCACTAAAAGTTGAAGAATGAATCCATGATATTTTTTATATCCTTCTTACAGCTTTGGATTCAAGGCACAGAGAAATGCAGCCACTGGTCCCAGATCACACAGTGATCTTAGACCAGATCCCCAGGGACTTTTCTCAGTTTTGGTCTTTCCCAGTGACTTCACATTCATGTTTTACAAAACACTTATGTGCCCCACACAGTTATTTAGAAGTTAGAGCCCACATGGAAATTGGGAGTTTTTACAACTAGGTCTGAAATTTTTGTTTCTTTGCATAAGTCAGACAATCTGGAGATATTGAACAGGCTCCTCTTCCCAATTTTCCACACTCCCCACCATTCCCCAAGATTCCCCCAACAGTAGGGAGGGAAGACAGTTGCTGTGTAGTATTGTGCTTGTATTGTTGTTGCTGTTGCTTTTTCCTGCATAGAGGAACATTATTATACAGTCACGCCCTTAACAAATGTGGATACAAAATGAAACTGGAGTGGGCCTTGTGTTTGGAGAGGATGAGAGAGGACATATTTTTTGGTGGAAGTAATGACTATTTCTATGTGCTATCTTTAATATGCAAATGACCCCCTATTTCCCTCACTTTCACTGTTACTCCGGTGCCTAAGGACCCAAGCATCAAGGCCCCTCCCACAGAGGCAGCTGGACACAGTGGTTAGGAGCATGGCTTTCTGGGTGACCTTGGGCAACTTCCTTAAACTCTCCCTGCCTCTGTGTCCTCATTGCAAAATGGGGTGATGATGATAATTGTACTTCTTGGAGGTGGTTATGAGGACTGAATGAGTCAAGAAGTGTAAGGAGCTCAGAAGAGCTCCTGATCACTAGCAAGTGCACAGAAGAAAGGAGCTATTTTTGTCACTATGATGCAGGGTAATATATTGACATTCACTTACTAGTTAATTGGCTTGGTGAACATCTATCGGTAGATGCGTTTGAAAAATGCCAGATTATAAATTTTAAAGGTTTCTTGGTCTAGGTCTGTAACTCAGTGGTTCTCAATCATGATGTTCATGGACTTATCTGGGGAATTCTGACAAAATACTGATGCTGGGGGCCCCACCTAAGACCAAAGAGCAGATACTCAGGAGGCAGAATCCATGGCTCTCATATTGATGACAAACTATGTCAAGTTATGGTCAAGATGGGGCACTGTCTTCAAGCCAGGGCCAGGTCGTACATGACCCTGATAGTGGGTACTTCCTTAACTTTTGCACTCCGGTCCCTCATTTGCCTCGCCTGACCCTGGCCCTGCCCCAGACCTCTAGAACAGAAACTCCATGAGGGCAGGGATCTTTTTTTTTTTTGGTCTATTTTCTTCCTCCTGCTCTATCCCCAGTACCTGGAAAAGCAGCGAACACAGTATGCCCTCAATAAATATTTATTGAAATAATAGCTGAATGAATGAGCCCATCATCCTAAAGTTCGAGCTACAGCTGCCTCTTTGCTGGAGACAGCTGCGTCTGCTCTACACAAACCAGAGGAGCATAGTTCGGATGCTGAGCGTTTCTAGAGGGAACCTTGGAGGTCAGTTGGGACAGGAGTTCCCAAAGCAAAGGCGTTCGGTCTCACTCTCAAGATATTTGCCTTACCCGCATCCCTCTTAAAATATTATTTCTTTACATCAATCCATGTTTACTTATCTACGTTTGTCTGATAAAGAAGCCTTTAAAAATCAGTTCTGTAAAGGAAAAACTATTTTTACTTGCCATGAATGGGTAACTGTAAAAATAAGGACAGGGCTTCCCTGGTGGCGCAGTGGTTGAGAGTCCGCCTGCCGATGCAGGGGACATGGGTTCGTGCCCCGGTCTGGGAAGATCCCACATGCCGCGGAGCGGCTGGGCCCGTGAGCCATGGCCGCTGGGCCTGCGCGTCCGGAGCCTGTGCTCCGCAACGGGAGAGGCCACAACAGGGAGAGACCTGCGTACCGCAAAAAAAAAAAAAAAAGGACAAAAGAAAGAAATCGTGTTATTAACTTTAGTTGAATGCCATTGCCTGTGGAGGGATGGGAGCCTGAGTCCTCCTCTCTTATTATTATGAAGGGAGGTCTAAGAACATAAGAGAGGTGTTAAAGACATATTAGTTTTGGACTGGCAACTTTCTCTTGGGGGGAAGCAGAAAGCTTGAAAGACAGCTCAAAAGTGATACCTTTCTCCCCTGTATGATTTAATGCTACATTCAGGTTTATCACCCAATCCCATCCATATGGTACCCAACCATCATCGTGCCCATCCCACTGGGGAAATCCTCAGTTAGTCCAACTCTCTCATTTTACAAGACTTTTAAGCTCAAAGAGGAGAAGGGTTTACCCAATGGCACATTCATTTATTCATCCATGCATTCATTTGACATCTATCTACGGAACGCCTCCAATATGCCTGGCACTGTGAACGAGACAGGCTCAGTCCCTGTTACCATGGAGCTACCATCCTAGGGCCAGAGGAGGGACTCTATCCCAAGTCCCCTGATTCCTTGTCTACTGCTCCTTCCCTTCCCCTTCCCATCCGGTAGGAGGTGTTTTCATAATTCCCGTCCATACCCTGCCTGCATGGATGACTTGGACCCTCAGTGTTGCATTAAACATCTTTTCATTTTAATAAATCAGCTACATTTTCACTTCATCCTGGGCTCCCCGTCCCTGCAACACACACTTTGAGAATGCTGCTAATTTCAGCGTCTGGCTTCCAGACCCAGACGTCAAAACAACTACCTTTCATCTCAGGTTTGTAACACAGAAAACCTTCAATATTGGGAACAGATAGCCTCGAAGGTGGGTTCATATCTCTCAGCAAGATTGCTGTAACTTAACTCTCCCGCGTCCGATCAAGGCTTTCTCTCTGCCTCGTAGGTATTTTAATACAAATGTTCCTTTCATTTGACTGATTGAAGGTCTTCAACCTGCAGTAAATGAAACATCTGATCCCCTTGAATCCAAATCACTTTTTCTTTGATTTTCTTTTACTTCTATTTCTTCGTCCTTTGTTCTACAGCTCGAGTCAAATTTCCCTTTAGAAATTGAAAGAATGTGTGTGGCGTTTGCCTGCCTTAAAAAAAAAAAAAAAAAAGCAACACCAGGCTCTAGCGAAACTGCAGGCTCATGGACTAGAATATTAAGATCGGATTCGATGGCTGCCTGTCGCCACAATGTGCTTTACGTGCCATTGTCCCCCCAGTTTCGGGCAACGGCCACACACATTGGCCTCTGTGTAGGAGTCACCAAAGCCGACTTCTTGAGTAACCCCTAGGTTTGGGAGAAAATATGACTAAAGATTTTTACCCCTGCTCAAAGAGCTAAGTTATCCGTGCACAAAGGCCTATATGTTGGCATCTAGCTATGGAGGTGAGCATTTAATTGCCTTTATAATGACTTATCCCATCCACATAGTAATGGGTCCCTAGTTGCAGGCAAAGCATGTTCGTACTTAGGTATGTCAGCAGCTGGAGACCTTCACCTTCCAGCTTTGCTGGCAACATGGACAACACTGACAAGTACAAGTTCAGGCAGGGGCCAAATCCAGGTTACTCTGATACTCTTTTCAAGGAACATTTAGGCTCAACATGACTCTGCTTTCACAAATGGCCCACATGGCCATTTTAAGACGAATATGTGTGGATATTATCTGAAAGGGCCCAGGCTTTAAAATCAGACAGCCTTGGGCTGGACGTCGGGCTCCATCACTTTGTAGCATGTGGTCCTCGGACAAGTCAGCTAAATTCTCTGAGCCTTTAGTTCCACCATCTATGAAATAATGACAGTAGAATTGTTGAGATATTATGATTTTTTAAAAAAATTATGCCATAAAGGATTCAACTAAGAAAAGGGATCTTACTTCATTCCCCTCTCTCTGGAAGGAAAAACCTACTGCGATTTCTTGTCTGGATATATTTCTTCCACGGTTCCTAGATAATTTTTGGTGGCAATGTGGTGAGTGAAGGCAGGAAGGTGTTTCAATGCTATAGGACTTTTGATCTTCAGTTGGTACCTTGGAATGGCCCAGAATTACTAGTGCGACAGGATAAGCCCAAGGTGATTTAGACAGAAATTAACTACCCACTTCATTGTAACAAAAAGTTTGAGAGAATGAGAAAGCGAAGAGAGAGAAAGAGAGATTGCCACCACGACTGGCACGTGTCCCAAGCCGAACCACAGATACCTGAGTTGGGCATGAGGGTATCAAGGTATATTTACAGACCCAGCGCCATGGCTGGTGGAATTGACTATGTGAACTGGAGTCTAAACTCTGGCCGGTGGCAGCATCCTGGCCCTGGGCTTTTAGAAATCCCAGCCTAGGGAGGAGGCCTTGGCATCCCCATCCTGAGTAGGCCCAGCTGAGCTGCAGGAAGGCCCGAGCTCAGGCTGATTTCCCTGTTGATACATCCCTAGGAGCTCAGCCCAGGGCTGTGCTGGGAGAGTGTAAGCTCTTTAACACATGCTGTTGTTAGTTTTAAAGGGTCTCGTTGTCCTTAAAGCTCTCTCAGCTGCCATGTCTCTCTCTTCCTTCTTTGCTCCCTTTCTTGGTTTTTCATCTCTGGTTTGTTTCAAGCATGATTGGAAACCTGATGTCGTGAGTTTGCATGGAGGAGGTGAAGGCGTCTCCCGTCCTCCTGCTTTGCCTTCTTGCAGGAAGGCAAACATCAAAAGGCCCTGTGCCGGCTCCCCACGAGGCCCAGATCTTCCTGTATAATGTGGAGAGGAAATTGGGGCCTTTGTGCTTCCCTTGCTCAGATCATATCAATTCAGTTTTCCCCTTCACTTAATTTGTAGTTGGAGTCGTCCTTGCAGGCAGGGCAGCGGTGGGTGAAGTGGAAGGTCAGGAAGGGGAGAGGAAACGGGCTGGATGCTGGGGCTGGTACAGACTCCCGGAGATTTTGGAAATGAGGGTGGAGCAGAGGGTAAACCTTTGGTCAAGGGATTGGAGAGGGGCTGCAGTATTAACCCCGAGTGTCCCCGGCCTCCCCGGGACTTGGCTACTTTGTGTTCTGAATCCATAAAACAAGGATCTGGGAACAGATGAATGTTAGATGCCTCTTCAGCCATGATTTTGTGATTCTTCACCGGTTCTGTCTCTTAAAATATGACTTTGGCCATGTCACTATCTCTAGGCCCCCTTTTCATCATCTCTGTGCTGGAGGTTGTGAGGTGACTCAACAAGGTGATATCCACGAAGGTGCTTAGCTGACTCCTGGAGCAAGAGGAGCCTGATGGATGCCACTTAAACATGCATCTCTTCTCTGTGACTCCTGTGTCCACGTGGGGAGTGCCCAGGGAATTCTTAATTTGATATATTTGTTCTCTTAAACATTTGAGGCTTTGTGGGCCATGTATGGTCTCTGTTGCACACTTTATCCCTGTGCCTTTTTTTTTTTTTTTTTTTGCGGTACGCGGGCCTCTCACTGCTGTGGCCTCTCCCGTTGCGGAGCACAGGCTCCGGACGCGCAAGCTCAGCGGCCATGGCTCACGGGCCCAGGCGCTCCACGGCACGTGGGATCTTCCTGGACCGGGGCACAAACCCATGTCCCCTGCATCAGCAGGCGGACTCTCAACCACTGCGCCACCAGGGAAGCCCCCTCTGCCTTTTTTTAAAAAAAAGTCTTTATTGAATTTGTTACAACATTGCTTGTTTTATGTTTTGGTTATTTGGGCCCGAGGCACGTGAGATCTTAGCTCCCTGACCAGGGATCGAACCCGCAGCCCCTGCGTTGGAAGGTGAAGTCCTAACCACTGAACCACCAGGGAAGTCCCTCCCTCCGACTTTTAAAAAATGTGAAAACCCGTCCTAGCTTGCAGGTTATACAAAAACATATAGAGGACTGGAGCTGGCCTGTGAGCCATATTTTGTCACCCCCTGCCCGAGAGAGACAGACTGTTGAGGTTCAAATGCCAGCTTAGTCACTTACTAGCTGTGTGACATTGGGCAAGTGATTTAACCTCTCTGATCAGCATTTTCTTCATCTATCAAATAGGGCTTATAACTACCCTTCTCATAGTAGTACTATAAGAATGATGTCTACAGATACAACACTTAGAATATCTGGCATACAGTTAGCCCTTAACAGTGGTTTATTATTAATGTTATTAATTTGCAGCTGGGAATTTAGGGCCTGCTTGGATAAGAGCTTGGTTGGGGATAGAACTTCATTTTTTTTTTGCCACAGGGTCAAGGGAGAAGGGGTGGTCTCTGAGCACAAAGCCCGGGGCATCTCTGGGCCTAAGATGCATGCATGCATTCATTCATTACCTCACTCACTCACAAACCTTTATTGAGGGTTTACAACATGCCAGGCACTATAATAAGAACTGAAGACACAGCAGAGTACAAAATGGACCAAATCCCTGCCCCCAACGGGTTCATATTCTAGTGGAGGGATATAGATGATACACACACAAATAAGGTCATATTTAATATGTCAGAATGTGTCAGGAAAAATAAAGCAGAGTAGGGAGGGTTAGGAAATGCTGCAGGGGGATGGTTGTTTTGTGTGGGGAGATCTGAGAAGGCCTCACTGGGAAGGTGTTCTATGAACAGAGACCTGAATGCAAGGATGGAGGGAGTCAGCCACGTGGATGTTTGGAAGAAGAGAATTCCAGGCACAAGGAGCCACAGGGGTACAAAGGCGCTGGGGCTGGAACATAGTTGTCCTGTAACAGGAACACAGTGGGAGCCAGAACACCAGGAACGTGTGATGAGGCCAGAGTTAAGCGTACTGAAGGAGGGCAGAACAGATATCCGAGAAGGACGAGGCTGGGGAGGGCGTGCAGCCCGTGTTAGGCCTTGTAGGTCACTGTAAGGCCTTCATGCCTGAGGCTGCTGGGGAGGCAGCCAGAGTCTTCTCTCATTCCCTCTGCAGTTACTTCTTCAACATCCAGTATTCATATCCGCACAGCACCCACTCTGTGCTAGTTATTCTCTCCGTGGTGTCAGTCACACACCACCCTCTGTGCTCTCAAGGAACTCAAAATCAAGTGGGGGTAGACAGGCATTCATTCAATAAACCCTCCAAAGTCAGACTACTGCCCTGGAGAGTGATGGGGAGAAGAGGCTTTAAGGGACACTGAGGTGGTCTGGCAATCAGGGAAGGCTGCCTGAGGAAGGAGTGGAGGAAAGAGCTGGGCGTTTGGCAGGTGGCAGCATGGCCCCTTCTAGGAGCTCAGAGAAGCCAGTGCGGCTGCAGGTCGGAGAGTGAAGGGGAGCATGGCGGGCATGTGCAGCTGGAACTGTGGGCTGGGGCTCCCCACACCTTGTGGGCTGGGTAGGGCTCCTCCTTTCTCCTGTGTGCAAGGAGGCCTCTGAAGTGGGCAAAGCAGGGAATGACACAATCATATATGCAATTGGACTGGATCACTTTGGCTGCCCCCATGGAGGGGGCATCAGAGTAGATTTGGGGCCACCTGTTAAGAGGCTATTATACAGTTATCAAGCTGAAAAATTATAGTTGCTTTGCCCTATTTACCATAGCCAAGACATGCATAAAGAAGATGTGTTTTATATATGTGTGTGTGTGTGTTATATATATGTTATATATATGTGTTATATGTATATATATATACACTACCCAGCCATAAAAGAGAATGAAATAATGCCATTTGCAGCAACATAGATGGACGTAGAGATTATCATACTAAGTGAAATACATCAGACAGAGAAAGACCAATACCCTATGACAATACTTATATGTGGAATCTAACATATGACACAAATGAACTTATTTACAAAACAGAAATAGACTCACAGACATAGAAAACAAACTTACGGTTGCCAAAAGGGATAGTAGGGGGAGAGATAAATTAGGAGTTTGGGATTAGCAGATACAAACTACTATATATAAAATAGATAAACAACAAGGTCCTACTGTATCGCATAGGGAACTATTTTCAATATCTTGTAATAAACTATAATGGAAAGGAATATGAAAAAGAAATATATATATATATATATAAATATATATGTAACTGAAGCACTGTGCTGTACACCAGAAACTAACACAACATTGTAAATTAACTATACTTAAATTGAAAAAAATAAAATTATAGTTGCTTTGATGAGAGTAGAGGAAGGGAGGCCTGAGGTTGGTGGCTGCACCCAAGAATATTTTGCAGGTAGGATTGAGAAGACTTGGTAGAAAGATGAGGCAGGAGGTGTAAGGGAGAAGAAGGCATCAAAATGCCTCTGAGGTTTGGGATTTGTGCCCCCAGATGAAGGGCAACCAGGGTGCTGGCAGGAGGGTGAAAGCCTTGGCAGGTCACACTGCTGGGATCTGCTGGAACAGGAGCCTTGCTGGTAAGGACCACAGCTGAGTTCCCTCCCCAGCGCCTGGCTCCTGACCTGGTCGACCGCAGGTGCGGGGTCAGTGCAGCGTTGAGGGTCCCTTCAAGCCAGTCTCCCTCGAGAGGGTCAGGAGACAACCTGACAGCAAACAGAGCTGGCCAAAGTGGAGGGCCATCCAAACTCAGTTTGGAAGCGATGAGAATAAGGCTTGAAATATCTGGGGTGGGATGGCGTTTCTGCAACGAACAGTGAAAATGTGGCCATGGGGCTTCCCTGGTGGCACAGTGGTTGAGTCCGCCTGCCGATGCAGGCGACATGGGTTCGTGCCCCGGTCCGGGAAGATCCCACATGCCATGGAGCGGCTGGGCCCGTGAGCCATGGCCGCTGAGCCTGCGCGTCTGTAGCCTGTGCTCCGCAACGGAAGAGGCCACAACAGTGAGAGGCCCGTGTACCCTCCCACCAAAAAAAAAAGTGGCCATGACTTTACCCATCAACTTCTCAAGGTGGCTTTTGACTGCCTGAGTCCCCCTCCTTTCACGCCTTCCCTCCAGTCTCTCTCTCGGTGATGATCCCTCCTTTCCCTCTAAGAGCCTGTTTCCAGAGTTCACTTTGGAAGGGATCCTCCAAGCTCCTTCCTACTTAAAGCCTCTGCACATACTGTCCTTTGTGTTGTGAGTGCCTGTCCCTCCACCCTGCCCCACCTCGGTAACTCCTTCTGTCCTTCTGTACCACTTGTCCCCTGCTCAGGTAGCCTTCCCAGAGCCCCTGGCCTAAATTATTCATTCCCACAGCATCCTGTACTTGTCCTGTGTGGCCCTTCTCACCGCTGTCATGAATTCCATACTCTTGTCCTTTTCTCTCCCTCTCAGTAGTTTATGGTCCCCTTTTCCTGGAACTGGGCCAGCACAGAGTTGTGTTCAATGACCAGTTACTGAGTGAACGGATGAATGAATGGGCTGGGGTTATCCAGTCTTAGGGCTGGATGAACCACCAACAAACTCATATTTTCCAAAAGTATTTCGGAAAGAAGAGATTTGGCTTGACACTCCCTAGGCATATCTGCGTTTTATGAGAGGAAGCAAACCTTGGGCTAAAGGAATGCACCTCTTGTAATGGAGAAAGTATTTTAAAAATATTAAATGCCTGTGGTTTTCATCCAACTCCTCTATAAATAATGTTGTCTACAGCCATCCTCCCGTGATTGCTCCAGTGAAGGGTGAATGTCACCTTGGGAACGAATATGCTATGAGGTAGGAAATGCCCAGACTGGACAAGAAGAGGAAGGAGAAAGCCCCTTCCTGGCAGGTGAGAGGTGAGTGGAAAGTGAAGGGCGTGGTCGTGTAGGGGATGCAAGCAATGTGGCACCGGAGGACCACCCTCCTTAGGGCTGGGACAACTGTCTCTACATAAGTAACAGCTTGAATGTCCAGATGGGATAGATCATTGGGAGGCTGTGGTTCTGGGAGCAAAGCAGACACCAGCAGCTGCCTTGCAGAAGGCACTAGCGAGTACTCAGAAGGCACAGTGTGGACAAGGGGTCCCCTCTCCCCAATGTCATAAACACGAAGACTAGACAGGACTATTTGAACTCAGAGGAGACGCTTCAAACTGAGGAAGTGGAGTCGTCTTTAAATAGCAAGCTTGAAATATCCATTCCTGAAGCCACCACCCAACATGCATCCCCAGTGGCAAGAGGTTTGGGGAAAGGAGAAGATCAGTTATACAAGATAGAGCTGCTACTTTTTCTTTGTACCTCTGAGTAGCAGTGTGATTGAAATGGCCATCCCCCTGCCTCCACACCCTGTGATGGCAGAACCTTAGGCTGGCCTTAATATTACACCAAAAGATGTTTGCCTGTTGGCACCATCCCAGCCACCCAACAATTCCAAGCCTGCTTTCTTCTCCATGATGTGCTTTGCCCCCTCGTCCTCTTCCATCCCTTGCAATGACGATGCCCAGCACTGAATGACCGCAGTGGTCCAACAGCAAATATGAAGTGGGGGTCTTGGGGCTGAGCTGGGCAGGTTCCTGGTCTTCCAGCTCAGCTTCCCAGGCCCCCAGACTCTTTTACCTGAGACAGTGATGCACAGCGACCATGGAGGTGTGTGTGTCTGCTTCCACCCATCCTTCCCTATGTCCGAGATGGGCTGTCTCAGCCTCACCTGTCCATGTGCAGATGCCGGAGCCTTGGCTACATCCAACCATGCCCTCACAGGTTCTGTACTCTTAGTCTCTTTAAGTGAGCACATTGACTCCACCATTCTCTTACGTGGACACTCTTGCCTACAGATCCCACTGCTAAAAATTAATACCCGGTCTTTCAGTTCCTGGCTCATCCTCTGGTTCACTTCAATTACTCTCTGCTCCTACTAGGAGTTAAATATTCCTGTCATGGCTTGACCCCTTTGAAAATGTCTGATGGTCGTATCATAAAACAATGGCGAGGCAGTTTAATTGAATCCTTTTTTTAAACTGCATATTCACATCTGATGCAGAATAATAATGCTTAGCACTCACAAGAGAACTTTTCATCTTCAAAGCACTCTGCTACCATTAAAGGCCACATTTGCCGAAGATAGATTCGCTTTCCTTTGTGTCACGCTGAATCACATCAGATTGAATTTAGAGGGGACAAGTAGCAGGGGACGCCTTAAAATGCTGAGTTGTGCTTGAAAACAGGCTGAAAATAAGCACTGGAGAGATCTCAGGATAATTGTCGTTTCCATCTCAATTCCTCTCAGTTGTGTCCCGGTCATGCCTTCTTCTTATTTCCTTTTTTGGGCAAGATAGGGTATATGATGCTGCAGGAACAAACCATCCCCTGATTGCAAAGGCTTAAGATGTCAGAAGTTGATTTCTGACTCATGCTACATATCCAGTGGCTCACCTGGGGCTCTGCTCCATTTCTCCTCTGTACGAGGGACCCAAGATGTACGTGTGGCCCAGCAATTGAGATGATGACAAATGTCATTCAAAGGAAAAGAGAGCGTGTGGGCAATCACACACTGGTTCTTTAAAGTTTCCACCTGGAATTGGCACATGTCACTTCTGGTCACAATTCATTGGCAAGCAAGTCATATGGTCACATCTCTCATAAGCCTGAGACCTGTCACGACCTTCTAAATCTCTCTCTGATCACTTTCCTTCCTCTTCATTTCTACCAAACCCACCAGCCTCTCTCCTTGCCTAGACTTCTGCAGGAGTCCCTATCTGATTTCCCTAAATTCATTCTTGTTTCTTTCTCTCGATCTGCTGTCCGTACTCCAATCCGAGTGAATTTTTCAGTATGCAGATCTGATTTCATTGCCCTCATCTCAAGTTAAACCATTTCACTGGCTTTCCATTGCTCTTAAAACACAGACCCTCCCGCCTAGTGTCCGACAGATGAATGGATAAAGAAGATATGGTACATATATACAATGGAATATTACTCAGCCATAAAGAGGAATGAAACTGGGTCATTTGTAGAGACATGGATGGACCTGGAGACTGTCATACAGAGTAAGTCAGAAAGAGAAAAACAAATATCGTCTATTAACGCATATATGTGAAATCTAGAAAAATGGTGCAGATGAACCAGTTTGCAAGGAAGAAATGGAGACACAGATGTAGAGAACAAATGTATGGACACCAAGGGGGGAAAGGGGGTGGTGGATGAATTGGGAGATTGGGATTGACATATATACACTAATATGTATAAAATAGATAACTAATGAGAACCTGCTGTATAGCACAGGGAACTCCACTTTGCTGTACAGTAGAAACTAACACAACATTGTAAAACAACTATATCCCAATTAAAAAACAAAACAAAGCACAGACACCCCCCGCCACTCCCTGCCAGCCTCATCTCAAGTCACACTTCCTATCACTCTCCTTCTGTGGCCTCGTTTTGTTTCTGTTCAGCTGTGTATTCCCACAGCCTAATCGCATAGTGCTTGGCACTCCATACATATTGATTGACTCAATGAACAAATGAATGCGTGAATTTCTCTCAAGTTTGTCTCCCATTTCTATTTGCCCAAATATCCAGTTCAGGTCAAAGACAAATCCCTTTGTGTACTTTCCTTATGACGTTTATCTTATGCTTCCTTAGTCTACAATCATTGTGAATTTGCCTCTCCTCCTCCTGTGGTGCCTAGGACTTTCAGAGCCTTGCCCATCATAGACACTTAGCATATGGCGTTAACTAGACCTGAAGTAGCTAAACTCACCCTTTCTGGTTTTGATACAGAAGGAAGTCTGCACGGTGTCCCTGTCATACCCCGTGGGGTCTGGCTCTGCCCGTCTCCCTGACCTCATCCTCATCTCTGCCTCTTCACCCCATTCATCCCTCTCTAAAGGACGCTCTAGCCCCAGGTCTTTGCATGATTGTCTCCCTCAATTAATTCAGGTAACTACTCAAATCTCTCCAGAAAAGTCTTCCTAATCAAAAGTGGCATAGCCGGGCTTCCCTGGTGGCACAGTGGTTGAGAGTCCTGCCGATGCGGTACGCAGGCCTCTCACTGCTGTGGCCCCTCCCCTTGCGGCGCACAGGCTCCGGACGCGCAGGCTCAGCGGCCATGGCTCACGGGCCCAGCCACTCCGCGGCATGTGGGATCCTCCCGGACCGGGGCATGAACCCGTGTCCCCCGCAGCGTCAGACGGACTCTCAACCACTGCGCCACCAGGGAAGCCCGGCACACCCTTTTTTCTATTTTTAAGTCATTCTCTCTTTCTAAATTGTTTATTACAGCTTTTATAAGGGCATGTTATATAAATATAAGTAAATAAATATTTATTTTCTGACCCTTCATTGGGATGTATAGTCCATGAGGGTGGGAGCCATTGCTTATCATAATATCTTCAGCCTCTGGAATGGTGCTTGGCACAGAGGGGATCAATGAACACCTGTGAAGGAATGAATGATTATTAATTATGATGCCAACTAACTGGCTAGTTTTGTCACTGGGGGAAATAATTAAGAGATTTAACTTGATGGTTTGATATTTTGGTGTAGTGTAACAGGTATTTTCTAGTTGTTCTTGTAGGAATAGTTGGGATTGTCTTTCAAATTTCAATCTATTTCTCTTTCCACTTCCGTGTCTCTTTCTGACTCTGCCTCTCACTTTCTCAACCAAAAGTCTTACACAAATATACACATACATCTCCTCAGAACAACTTTATTAGATCATTAGCTGAGGTGATGGAAAGTTGACTCTCTTTGATTTCATTCTTCATGTGTTGTAAATTCCAAATAAATTAAGCTCATCCCAAGAAAACAAAGTATTCATTTTGCAGTTTTCTGAGAATTATTGGAACCAGGTCTTCAACACGAGATATGAGTCTATAAATATTTCCAATCCTTAAAGCAGTAATTACACTTAGGTGCTGATTCACATGTAAATACTTTCATATTTCCACCACATGCATGTTGGAGTGTACACATTTTTCCTTTTTTCTTGTTCTTTTTTTTTTCTTCAGAAAAGCATATAAAATACAAATCTTTCTACTTCAAAGTGGCAGCAGAGGAGTTAGAGTTCTAAATATTCTCTGATTTGGAATGGTGTTCCACTAGCATGAAACCAACATTTCATCAAAGTGGTTTGCTTCAATCAGGGTTGTACCAGTGAGATATAAATTATAAATCATATCTTCTGTTTTACATGGGAAACAGGAACTCGGAGGTGGATCGCGCTCGAACAGATGGACTCGAGGTGGTTTCATGTTTTCTGCTTATGTTTTGCTTCTAATGTCGTTTTCAAAGATTCCATCATTAACTTCAGAGGCGCCCAGGCAAAGAACTTTCAACAACTAAATATGGGTTTTGGCAAAGGTTCCAGCTGCCAAACAAGGCAGGGTGGCGTGGGGTGCCTGGGAAGCACAAACAGACCAGAGGGGTGGGCACAGGGAAGGGGGAACAGCAGGGGACAGAGAAGGGACATCCCCCCCCACTGCATTCGCAGCTCCCCTCAGGGAAGTAATGTGGGACTGACTTTATCTGCATCCCGTTGATTACCCTGGGCTCCGGTTTCCTAGCTATTCAGTATTCAGAATCAGTAATAGGAGGAGTTTGGACCGAATCGGGGCTGATATGCTGTGATTCTGCTGTATAAGGTGTTGAATGTTGAAATACTATTTGTTAAAAAGCCCCCTCTAGGGACTTCCCTGGTGGTCCAGGAGTTAAGACTCCACACTTCCACTGCAGGGGGCGCAGGTTCCATCCTTGGTCGGGGAACTAAGATTCCCACACGCCTTGTGGTACGCCAAAAAAAAAAAAAAAAAGCCCCCTCTATTGGTTTCCTGGAGCTGCTATAACAAATAACCAGAGGCTGGGAGGCTTAACACCACAGAAATGTATTCTCTTACTGTTTTGGAGGCTAGACGTCCAAAATCAAGGTGTGAGCAGGGTCACGCTCCCTCTGAAGGCTTTAGGAGAGAGTCCTTCTTTGCCTCGTCCGATTTCTGGTGGCCCCAGATGTTCCTTGGCTTGTGGTAGCATCAATGCTGTCTGTGCCTCCATCTTCACGTGGCCTTCTCCGTGTGTCTCTGTGTCCCCTCTTCTTCTTTTTTTAATTTTCATTTTATTTTATTTTATTTTATTTTTGTGGTACGCGGGCCTCTCACCGCCGTGGCCTCTCCCGCTGCGGAGCACAGGCTCCGGACGCGCAGGCTCAGCGGCTATGGCTCACGGGCCCAGCCGCTCCGCGGCATGTGGGATCCTCCCGGACCGGGGCACAAACCCGCGTCCCCTGCATCGGCAGGTGGACTCTCTACCACTGCGTCACCAGGGAAGCCCCCCTCTTCTTCTTATAAAGGGCACCAGATGATTTCATCTTGTGATCCTTAACTAATAACATCTGCAAAGACCTTATTTTCTAACTAAGTTTGCCTTTCTGAGGTTGTGGATGAACATGAATTTGGGGGGGGCACTATCTCACACAGGACACCCTCTGAATGCCTCTGCTGTGCTGGCTTTCTTGGCTCTTTCCTTGGACTCCCTGAACCTGCCCTGCATCCAGCAAGTAAAGTATTATTTCCTGGCACAGCAGGGCACCTCAGGACCCCGCTCCATGCCTCTGGATAGGACTAGAGGATCCGAAGGGCCCTGTCTGCTCTGGCATTCTGACCCAGCCAACAGCACAGACAGTACAAGGGGAGAGCAGAGATGAGCCCGGGGAGGACCAAAGAGGCTTCAGACGTAGGTGGAGGGAAGACGTGATTGGGGAGCGTATTCTGGGAAGACTGGGACCCAGTGCTGTGGTGTGTATGTGAGTGTGTGTGTGCACGTGTAGCCGGGGTGGAGGTGTGTGTTGAGAGCAACCTCTGCTTAGCCAGACTGGATGCCTTCACTATGTGACCGGGCAAACGAGGTTTTCGTACACCGAAACTTTTACCTGTGTTGTTTCTTCGCCTGGAGCGTTCTTCTTCCTCTTCTTAGGCTGTATTCCTCATCCTTCAAGGCTTTCTGGAATTTGGTTCATAATGATTGTGCTGAGGATCCATTCCTTGTATTTCCCCTGCTCTGAACTACAAGGCAAGGAGAGGTGGGGCCAGAGCCCTGCAGGCTACATTTCCCAGGTCCTGAGTCAGCTGGATTCAACCAATGGGAGGCACTGCTGAGCCCTGGAGGGTGGGAGGAAGGGAGAAGCCAGGGTATTTTTCCCCTACCTCTCTGCCTCTGGTGGGGTCTCCAGCAGCAGCTGTGTCTCCTCCAGAGTTCCAGTTTCCTTGGGCTGACCTTCAGTAGTTCCATCTTTCTCTGGGTCATGCCTGGCCCCTGGCTCGCATAACCCCCCCTCCTCCCTTTGTCTCTCCAGCTTAGGGGTGGTACCTGCATCCTGCTATTGTTAAGATCTCAGCTGCTTCCCAATCCCATGTCTGACTTTCTCTACCATAGGTAACCAGTTCCCTGTATTAAATTCGTTCTGTTTTAAATACTCAGACTATTTGACTGAAGTGCCTTTGTTGTAGCACCATCCACACTGGTTTGCCGTTCAGCTATTTATCTCTCTGCCTCTCCAACGAGATGATGAATTTGAAATGAGCAGGACCTGTGTTTTCCTGATTTTTGGACCCTCTCCCAGATCAGAGCCTTCTTCTCCCATCCTGCCCTGTCCAGGGCTTTTCACAGAGTAGGTTTCCATTACCTGTCTGTTGGTTTAATGAAGAAATGGTAGACAAGATCAGCTTTCCACAAGCCTGAAAACTGGAGAGACTGTCTTCTCTTTCCTTGACACAATTTACAGGAGTCTTTTCTTTGCCTAGCACTTGTCACAGTGTATCGTTGTAGCTATTTGCATGTTCATTTGATTAAGGTCTATCTTTTCTCTTTATCCTCAAGGAGCAAAGCATGGAGCAGTTGGCTGAGCCCACTACATTGTGCTAGCACAGGGCCTAGCAGATAATAAGTGCTCATGAAAACTTTACTAAATGAACTATGGATAGTTCAGGCGGGCTTTCAGAATTTCTAATTGCTTTGATCTTAAAGAGAAAATTTGCTTACTTTGGAATAAAAGGGAAAATATATTGGAAATAAATAAAATTGAAAGACAGAGAAAGTATTTAAAAATATTTTTGCTTGCATGACCAAAATAATGTTTCCCTTTCACTCTTACTGACTATTACAGATTTTATCTCAGTTGACTTTAGAGATCTCTGTTAAACAGGGAAAGAGAAAGATTATTTCCCCTCCTGCAGCTGCGGAGACATGGGCAGGGCCTCTCTTCCCCATCATTCTGTGACTCTCAGGGTGGCCCTTTGCTGAACCCTGCACTTATCAGACTCCAGTATTTTGTAGGTTACACATCTGAGTCTCTCACAAGCAGGAGGGCAGGAACTGTGTTGGGTCATTAGTGCTGATCACAAACGCTCCAGTTCTTCCCTTCTTCCAGCACGTGGTAGGATTGCACTTCCAGGCCCCCGTAAAGGTAGGCATGGCAATGACATGCGAGCAGAAGGGACACGTGTCACTTCCAGAAGGAAGCTTAAAGAGTGAATGCGTGATTTACTACATCCTTTTCCCACTCCTGCAGAAATACAGAAGCTCCTGTCCAGCCTGGGTCCCTGAGAAATTAAGAGGAGCAGAGCCCCCTGCTGACCTGTGAAGTCAACTCCCTGTTTTACCGTTCTGAGATGCTTGTTTTTGTAGCATGATCCAACATCTCCTGACTGATATTCGTACCTTATTCACTTTTCTAGCTCCTGGATCCAGGACAGTACCTGACATATTATGGGCCCTCAATAATTATTTGCCAAATTAATAAATGAATGAAGACAGAGTCCTTACCTTCCAAAGGAACAGTTTTCATGTGAGTCAACTGACTAGGAAGGAGGTGAGGGTGGGAATAGAGAAAATGCCAAAGGTGAGTTTGTTGTAGAAGTAGATGGATTAATTCCCAAACTGGAATGCTAGCACCTGTCCAATCCTGTCTCTTTGGCAGGCTTAAAGACTAAAGTATAACTCTCTTGATATTGACTTTAGCAGTGCCTTGGGAGTTAAAAAAATTTAAAAAGGCAGAAAAAAGAATTAATACTTGACTGCTGAGCTAAAACGAGACAGAGGAATCGGCAGGTGGTGAGTAATCCACTCCCCTCCCCTCATTTCTTTTCTCATGGCTTAATTAATTAATTTTGAAAAATTGAATTAATTTACAATATTATATTAGTTTCAGGTGTGCAGCATAGTGATTCAGTATTTTTGCAAATTATACTCCATTAAAATGTATAACATGAGAATGGCTATAAATCCCTGTGCTGTACAATATATCCATGTAACTTATCTATTTTATACATTGTAGTTTGTATCTCTTAATCCCATACCCCTACCTTGCCCCTCCCCTATGCACTCTCCCCACTGGTAACCACTAGTTTGTTTTCTTTATCTGTGAGTCTCTTTCTGTTTTGCATATACATTTGGGTTTTTTAAAATTTTTTATTTATTTTATTTTATTTTTTTGGCTGCGTTGGGTCTTCGTTGCTGCGCACGGGCTTTCTCTAGCTGCGGCGAGTGAGGGTTTCTCTTCATTGTCGTGGGTGGGCTTCTCATTGCGGTGGCTTCTCTTGTTGTGGAGCACAGGCTCTAGGCACACGGGCTTCAGTAGGTGGGGCATGTGGGCTCTGTAGTTGTGGCTCGCGGGCTCTAGAGCGCAGGCTCAGTAGCTGTGGCGCACGGGCTTAGCTGCTGTGCGGCACATGGGATCTTCCCAGACCAGGGATTGAACCTGTGTCACCTGCACTGGCAGGCGGATTCTTAACTACTGCGCCACCAGAGGAGTCCCTGTTTTATTTTTTAGATTCCACATATAAGTGATATCATACTGTATTTGTCTTTCTCTGTCTGCCTTATTTCGCTAAGCATAACATTCTCTAGGTTCATCCATACCAGGGCTTAATTTAGTTGGGCTAATTTATCTGCTCTCCATTGCTCTTGTCTATTCACAGATTCCTCCTGGGGTTTAGTCTGCAGATATGGTGAGTAGTTACTAGGCGCCAGCTCCTGGCTTAGGTAATAGGCGATACAACGTGATCTATTCTCTTTAGAAACTCACAGTTGCGTAGGGAGAAAGGCCCAAGGTAGGTGCTGTCACGCCCAGGCCCAAGATGCTTGGGGGAACCCCACTCAGCACCTGCAAGAAGTAACTGTGCATTTCCCCCTAAAGTCCTCAGAACCTTGATTCCTTACTCCTCCAAAGTCCTTTAAATTGCTGCCTCATCCTTGACCAGCACAGCAACTCTTGGAAAGAGGAAAGGCAAGTCGTATTCTCTTTATTTGCAAGATGGGGAAGCAGAGGCACTGAGGGAGTAGGACATTCATCCAAGGTCAGTGTTGGAGCTGGGGTGGGGACTTTGTGGTCAAGATTTCTAGAGTCAGAGGAGACCAACCCCTCATTTCTAGGCAAAGAAACCAGTCCAGCACAGACCAGTGGCTTCGTCAAGGCCACTGGACTAGTTCTCTGGGTCTGCAAGATTCCAGGATGTGTCTTATCCAAGCCACACAGGCTATTTAAAAAGCCAGGTTCACATTGATTGGTTTTGCTTCAAATCAAAACCAACTAGATACAAGAGTCAGAAACATCAGGCAGACGACTGCCTTCTCAAGACCCTCCTCGCCCTGACATGCACGGATGAAACAGACCTGATTCTGGCCCGCATGCTGAGTGGACTTCCTAACAGCCCGGTATGCCAGTTGCACATAATCAATGTTGTTGGTTGTTTGTGCCAGCGTCCCTTAACACCAGAAGCCGAGGAGGCAGGTGGATAATTTTGCACTGGGGGAGAAGGAAAGCAGGCCTACCAGGTATCTGTTACTCGGAGAGAGATGAAAGAGAATCAGCAGGTTCTCTTCGAAGCTGAAAACAGCCCGCGTCACGTGGATGGCCGGCCAGCTGGGCGACAGGAATTTCTTCCACTGTGGTTGACCGGACCAGGAAAACTTCTCTGGGCTGCTTGTGTTAATAGGTTGTTAATGATTGATGCGGGGGTCTTTTATGTCACCAAATGAAAGGCAGAAACAAGGGGCCCGACTTTGGAGTTGATGACTAGACCAGCACTTGTTCCGTGCAAAGGCGGAATTTTAAAACATTTATGTTGGCTGAGCTTGAGCTGGGCTACACAACAGCTCGTTGGAGGAATGAAACGATCTTCTCTGGTGCTCGCCTTCCTTTGTTCTTTCACTCAGACATTAAAAATACAGCAGGCTAAAAGGAGAAAATAAATTTCAAAGATCCTGCTAGATGTCAGGTGCAAAGAGGAGGCGAGATGCGGGGTGAGTTTGCTAAACAGATAAAGCAAGTGGGTAGGGACGTGTAGTAGATTCTTTGGAGACAGAGACCTCACGCTGTGCAGCCTCCTTGAGGTATTTCTTATACACGGACCTAGTGCACCTGCTACCCTATTTCCTGGGTTAGGGTTTTTTACAGAGCATTCTAGAGTGCCGTAGTGAAATAGCTTTTGTCTGTGCTCTTGTCTCTGAGAGTGGCTTGGATACTTCAAAACAATAAACTTATTTATTGATGTACAATATAAATACAGAAATGTAATTTCTGGAAATCACGAATGTGCACCTTTATATGTATACGTGTTCACTAATTGAATACACCCGTGTAACCCCCACTGGCATCAGTGAACAGAACATTAGTTTGGACACGTATTATTGCTTTGGAACTCTCTTCCCATTGCAGATCAGATTCTCACATACTTTGATAATAACTAGGGTGACCATATAATTTATCTTCCCAACTGGGAAACCTTTGGGAGTAAAAATGTACAACAGGCATACATTGGAATTGTCCCAGGAAGCTAGGATATGTGCTCACCGTACCAATAACAACAGCACACATTTATCAAGCGCTGTGTTCTTGAGTCTCCATTTGGTACTGCTGTGCACCATCCTTTTGCTGCCTTCTCTCCCTGCTCTGGGATCCAGGACGTGGACTCTTGTGTACCACATATCTGCGTTTCATTGCCCTTTGGCTTCAGCCAGTGGGAAGCCCAACAGGAGATCCTAGGTTGGGAGGAGAGAGAAGTGGGAGCATTTCTTTCTTGCTCCCTCCCTCCACTGGCGCAGCATCTCTGGCTGTGGCTTCCTCCTTCCATGTCTACAGCTCTTGCCAGGTTGGCCCTCCTCCAAGCCCCAGTCCTCCCTGGCCTCCACTAGCACAATTTCCTCTCCTTGACTTTCAGGGCTAAGAGATGGAGCAGTTTTTCTCTACTGCTAGTTTTTAGGTGCTTGGTTCCTACACCTGCCCAGACCTCTGTGAGTAGTTCCTTCATTGTAGCTTTCTCATTGGAACCTCCCAAGTGAATTGTTTCTCGCCAGGATCCTGACTGATACAACTGCTTGCTATGAGCCACTACTTTATCCACATCAACTCATTATGTCCTTACAATAGTCTGTGAAGTGATGACTATTGTTATCTCCTTTTCGTAGATAACAGACTAAGGACAGAGATGTTAAATCATTTACTAAGACATACGGGGAGAAAGTAGTGTCATCGATTCTTATAGGAGTGACTGGAATCTAGGGACAGTGAGATAGGTCTTTCTCAGAACGGCACTCAAACCGATGACTTCGGGGCCTCTGACCACATCCCGTAATGACCAGGCAGCTCCTAGCAGTTCAGTGCAAACCCTGCAATTCAGAGAAGAGACTCAGATAAGAATAAGACTCATGCTGGCTTTCATCAGACAGGTAAAGCATCGACCGTCTACATTTTTGTCTTTTTGAGCCATTGCTTTAATATTGTAGAGCAGTAAGGTCACCAGACCTGGAGCATCAGCTCCTCCTGGGAATTTGCTAAAAATGTGAAATCCCGGGCCTCACCCCAGACCTACTGAATCAGATAATCTGCAGTGGGGTCCAGCAACCTGTATTTTAAGAAGCCCCTCGGGGGATACTGATGCCCTGGCCCTTGGGCTCTTGCAGCTTCCTGCCTGAAGCCTGACCCTATCTGGCTTTCAGAGTTCCTTGGGATTTCCCAAATTCTTTCTTTTTCTGATGGGATTGAGAATAAGTGAGTAGATGACATGAAACCCTCAGTATCCCTGCCTTCCTGCTTCCCCTGTGGACCCCATCTCTATGTGTGCAGCTGTTAAAATCATTGAAGAAGTTGTTCATGAATATTTCAGGGCCTCAGACAAATCCCGAGTCTGATTAGAAGAGCACAGAGGGAAGAACCCCAGAACTGGCTGCCCTTACAGGCTGTTGCAATAGAACTAGGTATTTATTCATTGAATCCTTGTGGGGCCCCCAAGTCTGGAAGGAGGAGGTCTTGGTCAACCTCTTTCTGATGAAGGGTAGAGGTTATGAAGGGTAGAGGTGATGGCTGACCTCCTCCATGCCCAGAAGTTTCTAGAGGAAGACTGATGGGGACTTTCTCAACACTGTGATTTATGTGGGGCTCCATTACTTGGCGATAAGTAACAGAAACTAAATTAAAGAGAAACAAAAGAAATTTATTAGAAGGTGTATCAGTTAGGGTTCAATCAAAGAAACAAAACCAGTAGAGGATATATATTAAGAGGTTTATTGCAAGGAATCGGCTGGCTAAGCAAGTCCTAAATCTGGAGGATAGGCCATCAGGAAGGGCAGGCTGGAACTGTCAGGCATGGGCTGAAGCTGTCGTCCACAGGAAGGATTTCTTCTCTTCTAGAAAGCCTCCATTCTGCTCTTAAGGCCTTTCACCAGATTGAATCAGCCTTGCCCAGATTATCTAGTATAATCTCCCTATCAAAAGTCAACTGATTAGGGACCTTAATCACATCCACAAATTCCTTCATAGTAGCACTGATGTTAATATTTGATTAAATAACTGGAGACTGTAGCCTAGCCACATGGACTCATAAAACTGACCATCAGAGAAGCGCATGGAATAGTTCCAAGAATAAAGGAAAAGCCACACTAAAAGAATCAAGGACTTTTCTAAAATCCAAGTAGCAGGTGTGCATGGAATTCTTCTTCTGGGAACCATATTTAGGGAGAAGAGTTCCAAACAATTTTGACCTCATATGATTTCTCTCCCAGTTACAATTCTTGGATTGATGTGATACCTTCAATTCAATTCCTTTATTCCCTCTATACATTTGCCCTCTCTCACAAGGAGAACAGTGGCTCCCAACAATATTGATATATTGACTCATTTGCCCTATCTTACAATACACACAAAATCATTTCAGATTTGCTACCTGGATACTCCTATGGACAAAAGATGCTTTAAGTAAAGTTCAAGGTTTCTTTATACTTATTTTGTTCTTAGACTATATCCCACAATACGTGAATAGTCAGAATATTATGTTCAGAAGTTGCTAGAAGTACTTTTTGTGTGGGTGTGTGGTTATATTATCATCGTGATATATAGTTCAGTTCATTCATATCTCTTTGATTTCAATGTTAGGGTTTGCTTTCTAGACCCTTTTAAATTTAATTCTGTTCTTTTAAAATATTCACAAGGTTCAAACGTCAGAGCCTTATTTAAAAGTGTGTATTCAGTAAAGTCTCCTTCCCATCCCCCTCTCTTTTGCCCTTTTCCAGCCCATCATAATAAGAAACAATTTTCATTCATTTCTGGTTTACCTTTCCTCAGTTTCTTTTTACAAAAATACGATATATATATATGTTCTCATTTCCTCATGTGTCTTACACAAAAGTTAGCATTTATATACATTAAATTAAAAAAAATTGTGGTAAAAAATACATACACAAAACTTACCATCTTAACCATCTTAAGTGTATGTTCAGTGCTGTTAAATATATTCATACTGATGTGCAACAAAGCTTTAGAATTTTTTCATTTTTCCAAACTAAAACTCTATACCCATTCATTTCCCTCTCCCTGCAGCCTTTGGCAGCCACCGTACTTACTGTTTCTTTTTTTTTTTTAATTCAAACTGATCATATTCTTTATTTTATTTTCATTTTTTAATTTTTGGCCGTGCTGCGCAGCTTGTGGGATCTTAGTTCCACGACCAGGGGTTGAACCCGAGGCCCCAGCAGTGAAAGCACTGAGTCCTAACCACTGGACCTCCGGGGAACTTTCCATGCTTATTGTTTCTGTGAAACAGGCTAGCAGTCCCGTTGAGTCAAAGGAGGGGAGACCAGTGAGGGTGGTTGGCCTTCAGTGTCTCAATTGTCATAGCAACAGGCAGAGTGGAAATGTTATCATAATGACACAGATGAAGAAACAGAGACTTGGGCTCTAGTCGGGGAATCAGACCCAAAAAAGTAAATAAATGAAAACATGGCCAGTTGTCATAAAAGCCATGAGAAAAGATAAAATGAGGCTGACATGGGAGTTGTGGGAGAATCTAGGGAGGACTCTATTCAAAAGAGTAAGAAGGAGTTAGCTAAGAGAAGAAAGGAGCAGGAGGGGATCATATCAGGTGGTGGGAACAGCATGTACAAAGGCCCTGAGTCAGGAATGTGTGGACTGTGCTGGAGAAGCCGAGGGAAAGAGTTTGGGTTTTACTCTAAGTAGCTCCCTCTATCTCCCATTTCACATGCACATGCATGTGCTGCGTTAGCTCCAGTTCAGCTGTTCCGTTCTTTGGGGTAGAACGTGGAGCCATTTCTTAATTGCTCTATATTTAGCTTTGTTTAAAAATCTATAATTTAAAAACCGCCAAGAGTTAGGCTGGTAATTGAGTTTCCATGGTCCATTTACTCCTTGGCCTTCGCTCCTGAGCTGGCCTACCATGGTGACGGCGTGTGCCAGTCCCAATGGAAGTATTTGTTAGCAGAATATCTGCTCCCCCAGAGCTGACCCGGCTCTAGTTACCAAATCCCCAAACTAATCTCAGGGCCTCTTAGTTTAGTTTCCTACAAAGGGGGGCTGGAGAGGGACAGCAGAATACCTGGGGCTTAGTGGAGTGGGTGGAGAATAGCATCACAGGTCCGGTATCAATTTAAGCCTAGGCTGTGCTATTTATAAACCACATTGCTTCCTGTCTCTGGGCCTCAGTTTCCTCGCCTATCAAATGGATTAGATGAAATCAGGTGTCCTGAATCTAGAAGGTACTCTTATTTACTATTAGTGGGATTGTCAATTGGTACATCTTGTTGCAGGGTTGTTTGACAATATCACAATTTTAAAGGCACTTTCTCTCTGTTCCAGCAGGTCCACCTCTAAGAATCTTTCTTCCAGATGTGCTCACACTTTTGTACAGTTAAGCATGCACTGTTTGTAAGAGCAAAGGATCGGAAACCACCTGAATGTCCATCATTAGGGAACTGGTTATATAAATTACGGTGCGTCCGTACAAAGGAATATTATGCAGCCTTTGAAAAGAGGGTGGCAGCTCTCTTTATATGGATAAGGTAGGGTGCCTAAAATGTATCATTGTGTAAAGTGGCAAAATATTAGTGCATTTGTGGTTTTTGAAAAGGTAATGACGTAATATGTTTGCCTGGCCTATTGTATCCCTAGAAAGAGAAGGTACTGGTAACAGTGGTTGTCACAGGAGCCTTCAGGACAGAGTGGGAGGGAGGGTCCTTTTCACTACATATACCATCGGTAAAACTTGAAGTATTTCCCAAATGCATAATTAATCAATTAAATAAAAATTTAAAATATTTTAAATGTCTACAGAACCCAGATAGGTAACGTAAGTGACTGAAACAGGCTAGGAGTGAAATGCCAGGGAGCAGTGGGGATGTTGGTGACCTGGAGTGCTCAAGTCCACAGAAAGGGGCAGCTGTCAACCTCACTTGACTGTGCCCATGGGGCAGGGGACCAGTGTAGCCAGACCTGATTTCCCAAGAGAAATAGAAATTGACGTTTTAATGTGAACTCTTCTGATGCTTAAGTGTTGGCAACTGGTTAAAACTCTGATAAACAAAACAAAACTCTGTGGGTCCAGAAAGTCTGGGGCCAGCATTGGTTTCTGGCATCCAGTTGGTAGCTGATGTATTAGGTGCTTTTTTTTTTTTTTTTTTTCTCAGTACGTGGGCCTCTCACTGCTGTGGCCTCCCCCACTGCGGAGCACAGGCTCCGGACGTGCAGGCTCAGCGGCCATGGCTCACGGACCCAGCCGCTCCGCGGCATGTGGGATCTTCCCGGAGCGGGGCACGAACCCGTGTCCCCTGCATTGACAGGAGGACTCTCAACCACTGCACCACCAGGGAAGCCCTATTAGGCGCTTTTTACGTTTCCTTTCAGTTTTGACAGTCCTCTGCCCGGGGCAACTGCAGCCACTGCACACGTATTTGCAAGCACAAAATGGGTTCTTTTCAGGTTGTTACTAGTAACTGTGCAAATGGTGGCCCTGGCACAGTGATGGCTCCACACCAGCTGCCATGGTAAATGGAGAAAGCACTGGGCTTTAGTAAACACGGGATGCTTGACTGGAGGCCAGCCTTGGTTTTTTCATCTATGAAATGGAGACAACCACCAACTTGCCCTGCCTGTAGTTGTAAGGATCATATGAATTGTTGAATATGAGAGTGTTTTGAAAGTGGCAGGGTGTGGGTATGACATTGTTTCAAGGACACAAAGCCTGGGCGGCCAGCATCAGCCCTCCCGGTCACTTTCCTTCCATCTCCCATGCTCACGGGACCTTGGAGAGTTTTCAGTCCCATAGAGGAAGTTCAGCGAAGCCAGTTACACCCATCCAGACCCCAATCCTACTCCAGCAAATTCACCAACGCTAAATGGATAAACATGCACGCCTGTGCTCAAGCTCACATCCTCCCAACATATTAGAATGGAAACGCTGTTTAGTAAGAACTGTGTTTGAGCCCAGAAAGAGGTTATTTTCTACCACCTGTGAAATGTCTTGACCCAGAAACAAAAAAATGTTCCCATTAGAGCAGTGCAGAAACCTACAGCAGAGCCAAAATTTCTGAAGCAGTCCCTGTTTTTGCCCTAATATCAATATGCTTTTATTGTCTACATTTATACAGTGGTGAGTAGATAAGAGCCTCCTTTAGTGTGGCTGAAGTTCTGAGCTCCACAAGAAAGATGTTAGCATTCAGCAGGCAGTAAATAATGTATTAAAAAGCAATTATTTATCTCTTTCCCTCTAATGGCTAGTAGCTGCCTGTTTCCCCTTGAATGGATCTGTTTCCTAGACTATAGCTCTCAAAAAACATAATAATAAAGCTGGCCTTTCTAAATAAGAACACTGATTATGGAGGATGCTTTGCTGGGTTCGCAGGGACTGTGAAGTGTCTGGTCAGTGCTGTGCAGAGAATGTGATTATCTCCTCACACAAGGCTCCCCTGGAACGATCCAGAAAGAGAAGCCTCAAAGACACACTTGAAAGATGATGGTAAGAGTGGAATGCATCAGTCAACTTGGGAGGGACACCATCACTGTGTTTCCCCAATTATGGGCCTGATGCAAGTCTGAAGAGAGAGCTCTTTGTATAAAACACTCGAATGCAAATCAACACTGGAGCCTGCAAGCTCCCCTCGCCTTGGCCCTGCCTGATCGAGATGCTTCTGGACTTCAGCAGAACCTGGAGGCCAGAATGACGCCTCTCTTCACATCACTAATGAATTCGCGGCCGGGCGTCTCAGACTCTCATCTCCTCTGCCTGCGTCTCCTCAGTCCCTGTCCAGCCAGCCTGGGGACCATTGAGCAGTCACTGCTGTGCTGAGTGTCAGGCGCTGGGAGCTTTCAGCCTCCAATCAGCCAAACCAGTGATTTGGAAACAGAAAGAGGCAGTTTCAGGATTTGAACCCAGGACTTGCTACCTCCAACGCCCAAGTTCTTTCCACTAAGGCAACCTCCTGGGCTTCTAATTGTTTAGGAAAAAAATAGATAAGTCCGTAGCCTGGCATTCAAGGTCTCAGTTCCCCTGACCCTTCTTATATCTGCCAGCATCTCCGAACCGGCACAGACAGCCTCTGCGCTTACCGTTTCTGGAGCGCTCTTTGAACTATGTTGCAAGTGCCCTTTATCTGGGATCCTGGTCCCTCATCTCTCCTCTCTTATGCTGCTCATGGCTTAACCTAAGCTCTGGGAAGCCTGCCCTCTCCTCTTCATTGTGGGGTATGCAGCCTGGTCCTATGCTAGACCTTCTGCATGTCTGAATCACCCCTGCCCCACCCCCATCCATCACAGAGCACACCTATAGCAATATTCCATTTTCCCTATAGTTCTTGTCCAACTATTACACTTGGCCTAGAAGAAATGCTTTGGTTCTAGCCCCAGTTTTACTATTTGTAAACTTTGTGATGTTTGGCAAGTGAGAATTGCTTCCCTGCCTCACTTTTCTCATTTTGATGGAATAACAATCTGTGGTCTGTTAACAGAGTTCTTGGGGGTGGGGAAAGAGACAATAAGATAACTGAAAACCATGTTGGAACTTGTAAAATAAGTTGTATTATTATAACCATTACACGTTTTGAATTTTTCTCCGTCACATTTCGCCCATCAAATGTTCCTGTGAAAAGGAGGTAGGAGAAAGCATTTTCGCAGTTTTTATAGATGGGAAAACAGGACGCTATAAAGCCTGAGTGACTGATTTAAAGACGAAACAGAATAGAAACAGAGCCCTGAGAGGGTCTTTAACTTCCTAACTTTTTGCCTTTTCGTTAGATTACAGGTCTCTTTAACAGTCCTCCTGTTCTTATTCTCAGAGAAAGAGTACTTTTAATGACTCAAATTCAGAAAGCTTTTAGTGAGTATGTACTTTGCACCAGAAAGAGATTCAATGGTTCGGGCTGGCTCAAGGAGCCTTAGTTTATTAGTTTCAGCCCAAGAGATGGAGCTACAGTAAGAGCTTAGAGAGGAGGTAGGATAGACCAGTGGTCGGGCATGTGGGCTGCCTGCCCCTTCGTCCACTGCACCACTGACCAGCTGGGCAACATTGGGCATGTTGGTTACCTGCACATTGTCTCAGTTTCCTCATCTGTTAAAGAGTATCCCTGAAGTCTTAATACTTGTAAAGTGCTCAGAGCAATGCCTCAATTACTACTACTGTTCCTTTGCACAACAAATATTAGGTAAATGCCTACAGGGCAGTAGGCATTGTTTTAGGCACTGGGCATACAGCAGTGAAGAGAACAAGGAGTCCCTGCTCTCGTGGGGCTTATAGTCACAAAGGCAGGCAAAAATAAACACATCAATGAATACAAACATTTTAAAGTCATTGGGTTAGCTTTTCTTACAAACTGTCATTTTATAGATTATTACCTTTTTCACTTGATTTTATTGGCAGAGAATGTGAACAGTTATTGGGTCATTGATTCTAGATTTCTAAACTCATTTTCTAAAGATCCCGATTTTATATTGGTGTTTCACTGCTGATCGCTCACTAGAAAATAGCCACCCAGGAGACAATCCTACTGTAGCCTGGAACTAAAACCAGTTTGGTTTTTTGATACTAAATGGTATAAACTCTGGGTTTGCTTAAATTGGGACTTGCAAACTTAAATTACTGCTGAGGTCAGGTGAGTCACATCAAAAGAAGCAGCCGGCTGGGACTGGGCCTGGGAGACTGCTGTCACATGGGGAAGTGGACCCAGTAAGGCCAGATCTTCTGACATTTTTCTGAGATGGGACAATTCAGAAATTTTTGTATGAAATGTCCAGATTTTTGTTTAGTGGAAACACATTCACCTTTAAGATGAAGCTGTTGAATTAGGCCTAGTGTGGATTAAACAGAACCCTTCTGTAGGCCAAGTTCAGCCTGAGAACCACCAGTCTGCAAAGATCCTTGGTTTATATCACTGCATATGATTTTCAACTTTGTCCTAAACTGCCCTGCCGTTTGAAGACACTGCAGTTTCCTTCCTTTTGTCCGTCTCTTTCCCCAGCATCATCTGTGGCAGCAGTCCTTGTAAACAGATGTTCTGTGCCAGGTCATTGCAGCACCGGAGAGGCTGGTGAGCTTGGGTAGTGGAATCCTCTCCGTGGCAGCCTGTTTTTCGGAGGGTCTTAGAGTCCATCTGAGCTTGGGGAAAAGAACCCAGTCCTGCTTTCCCAGCTTTAATAATCACTGACTCTTTGTACTTTCCATCTTTCTGGTGATGTTTGTTTTCTTTGCATATTAATATGTCCCACAGAAGAATGCTTAAATCCAAGAGGGAGCAGGCGTGCGGAATGTGTACAGACACATTCATAGTCCTTCTGGCTTAATACAGATGAAACCGGAACCCCTTGGGCCTCCTCTGCTTACCCCAGACATCCAGGAGACTTTGGCTCTTTGTTTTCCAAAGATTACAGGATTAGAGTCACTGGTCACCCTGTCCCAGAATATAATCAGCCGCATGGCTGAGCGGGGCTCAATTCTGCGCCAATGGTGAGTGACTGGCAGAGAATTTGGGGCCAGGCCTCTATATGAGTGAGTGAGTCTTTATTCCTGCGGTCTCGGAGCCAAGGAAGGCAGCTTTGAATCATAACAAGCTTTTCAAGGCTTTGGACTCTGGCCTTCACTAAATGGAATTCAGAGGTGATGAGTATGAATTTTGACTGGTATTTTGAAGCAGCCCTTTCAGCAAACCCACAAAACCCCATCAACTTCGATGGGAGCGGTTCTGAAAGTTGAGCGTGCGTCGGAATCACCTGGAGGGCTTGGAAACACAGGTTTCTGGCCCCTCTTCCAGATTTTGATTCAAAAGGTCTAGGATAGGACCTATCCTACCTCCGGGAAACTTGCATTTTTGGCCAATTTCTAGGTGATGTTGATGGTGCGGTCCAGGGATCACACTTTGAGAACCAGTGCTCTAAGGAATTGGCAAACAGGTGTCTAAAAAATCAGGAAATGCTTCCCCTTCCTTGTCTTACTATTAGAGGCTGCCAGTCCTAGTGGAAATCAAGTCAGGAAACCTGGGTTCCAGCCCTGACCCTCTGTTACCAGCTCTGTGGACTTGGGCAAGACACTTACCTTCTCTGAACCTCGGTTTTCCCACCTGGAAACTGAAAATAGTAATTCCAGTCATGCTTCCTTCCCAGGGGTCTGGGGAGATGCCAAGGACCTTAGGGGTACGTGTGCTTGAGACCCTCCATTCAGGCACAAGGGACTCTTACTGAGAGTGTGGAACCTTAGGAATTAGTTTTCCAGTCTGTTCTTGTTTTTCACTCTGGGGAGACCTCATCTGTAAGACTATTTTAAGGTGAGAGACCCTCAGAATTTGGGATCAAAAGGTTATTTTCCTGAAGAATGAATCCTTTCTGAGAGAAAACACTGTAACTTCCTCCATCTCCAAGAACACTTTCCAACCTGAGAAATGGGTTGACTTAGTGGAGTAGGCGAAGCCCTCAAAATAATGGCAACTTGTGGATGTTCTAAACAGACAGCATTCCTGTTCATGTGGGGATTCATTTTAAAGATTATAGACATATAAAAGAAGATTGCTGACTTGGAAAATTCAGCATCAAGGAAGAGCTTAAATAGGCCAAGACAGTAAGTAGATGTTAAAATGATGGAGAGCAGAATGGGGAGTCTTCAGAACGACCGGGAATTGCCTTGCTGAGCACACTCTCAAAGCTTCTTCCCCAGCCCAGTGGATAGAAATTCTCCCGCAATCCACTCTGGATTTCTTTCCTGGTTACAAACAAATTTCTTTCACCTGTTGGCCCAGCCCATCTCCATACTGGGCAAAACAAGAATGTTTACTCTTATATTGCCCAGGCTTTTCTGCAATATCAAAGCTAAATTGTGTGCTGAGCTGTCGGTTGACTGTCTGGCAATCTGACAAGGGCTGCAAAAGGATAACAGTCTAGATGAAGAGGGCAACCTGGGACTGTGAGATAAGATGAGCGTCCCACCTTCCCTGTTCCTAGGCATGAAATCCCAGCATCTTCCAAAGAAAGACTAGAGAGACCTTATCATGGAGTTTTAAGCTTTCATCCAGTTTGTTCCTTAACCGGCCAATTGATTATAAGCATAGTGTATGCCTACCATGGGCCATCTGTAAAAAGCCAGATTGATGATAAGTTTAATATCGTCCCTCAGCTCTCAGCTGTGAAGTGGGCAATTTCATCAAAGCAAAGAGGAAAAGAATGTGAGATGACCCCCACTCCGTTTTCCCCTGCCACCAACAGTCCCACATCCAGTGTCAGCCATTCCTTGAATCAAAGATGAGTGGTGTGATATTGTGCATTCAGAGTGAGATCAAGACTTCCCAAGGGTCTGATAGAAGTTGAGGCAGGAAGGACTGAGTTGCAAAAATGAAATCATGGCATGTTGCAGTCAAAAGAATGTTTATAGAGCATCAGGTCCAATGGGGAAACTGAGGTCCACAGATGGGAAAGGACATGTCCAAGGCACTTGGGTTTTAGTAAAAGAATTACAGAACTGGAAGTCAAAGCCAGAAGGGCTTTAAGGTCATCCAACCTATCTTCCCATTCAATGGGTACCTATCAGGAGACAGAAGTCCCCTCTGCTGCTGGAATACCTCCTGTGACAGAGAACTTACTGCTCTCAGGGCCGGCTCATTACTTTTTCCCGTAGCTGGGAGCGATAGAAAGTCAGTGTTTTCTTTCTGTCTTCCCGTGGCTTCCTATTTCTATCCTTGGGGATATGTGATTAAATCCCAATCTTTCCTTTAATTGCCAGTCCTGTGGATATTTGAGGTCATCTATCATGTTTTCTATAAACATTTTCTTTTTTTGGCCTGTGACGAGCATCGCTTATGCCTCTTGTGATTCACTGTCCAGGCCTCTCACCACCTAAACACTGCCCACATTTATCCGAATCCCTCTTGAAAGTATGATGCCTCAAACTGAATGCAATCTTCCTGTGTCTAATTTACATGATCATGTCCTTTGTTCTAAAGACTTCATATCTATTAATTCATCCTAAGATCATATTGACTGCTCTCAGAATAAGAGAGGGTTCCTTTGGTTGTAAATGATGAAAATTAAATTCTAACCAGCTTAAGTAAAAGTGGGAATTTAATAGCTCACATTACCAAAAAATCAGGGATAGAACTTCAGGGATGAATGGCTCAGGCAACATTTGCCTGAGGTAGGTATCTCTGTAAGTATTTGCCCAGCTTTGCAACTGTTGGCTCCATCGCTAAGTAAGATAAATGCCTGCCATGCCCTCTTAGTCCGTTCGGGCTGCTGTAACAAAATGCCACAGGCCGAGTAGCTTATAAACAACAGAAATTTATTTCTCATAGTTCTGGAGGCTGTAAGTCCGACGTCAGCGTGCCAGCATGGCTGGGTGAGGGATGTCTTCCAGGTCAGACTTCCCATTGTGTTCTCACGTGGTGGAAGGGGCTAGGGATCTCTCAGGAGCCTCTTTTATAGGATGCTAATCCCATTCATGAGGGTTCCACTGTCATGGCTTAGGCACCTCCCAAAGGCCCCACCTTCTAATACCACCATCTGTCGGGGTTACGATTCCAACATGTGAATTTTGGGAGAGCACATTCAGACCATAGCACAGGCCAAGCTTAAATTTCAAAGTACCCCGTACATGGGAATAAAAGAGAGTGGGCCTCTGTATTAGGCTGCTAGGGCTACCGTAACAAAGTACCATAAATCGAGTAGCTTAAACAACAGAAATTGATTGTCTCATGGTTCTGGAGACTAGAAGTCTGAGATCAAAATGTTGCCAGGGTTGGTTTCTTCTGAAGGCTGTGAGGAAGAATCTGTTCCATGCCTCTCTCCCAGCTTCTGGTGGTTTGCTGGAAATATTTGGTGTTCTTTGGCTTGTAAAAGCCTCATCCCGGTCTTTCATCTTTACACGGCGTTCCCCTATGTGTGTGTCTGTCTGTGTCCAAATTTCCTCTTTTCATAAGGATGCTAGTCACAGTGTATTAGGAGTCCCGCTTACTGCGGTAAGACCTCATTTTAACTAATCACCTCGGCAACGATCCTGTGCCCCAGTAGGGTCATATTGTCAGGTATTTAGAGTGAGGACTTCAACATATGTATTTTGGGGAGGACACAGTTCAAACCATAACAACCTCTTTCATAAGATTACTGCCAAGAACACCCAAGGCTGCATTTCATGGGCTCTAATGAATCACACACCCATCCCTGAACTAATTAATCACAGTGATGCCAGGACAGAGACACATGTCTTTCCCTAGAACCACTGGTGAAGCCGACGCAACCTAAACCACAGGGACTGAGGGTGGGGGAGGGGAGGGTCTCGAGGAAAATGAAGGTGCCCTTAGAAGAGGCAGTAATGGGTGCTGGACGCACAAAACCGGTAGATATTTACTACACAAGGGAAACTGAGCAAACGCGAAACCATGGCCCAGGACTTGGGCAACAGCTGAGGCTGCAGAAATAGGCAACTTCAAGGATGCGCTTGACTCTTGCCCATTAAAAAGAAATCATTGTGTGTGTCGTCATGAATCAAGCCGGGAAGTTGAGCGGCCAAACTGTTTTCAGTTCTTACAAGGCATCACGGAAGCCGCTTCGGCTCCTGGTAGCTTTGTGTTTTGCATTCATTTCTTTTCATACTGGGAGATTAAAACAATGGCTTCTGGTTATCATCCCACATATTATTGATTAAAATCCTTGCCTGAAGACCTTCCATCTCACTTTCCAGCGTGGCATGATTTACTTTTCTTTTTACTCCCTGTAACATATGATTAATGCTGATCTCCGGAGTCCCGGTGAGATGAAGCTGGGTGTCAGGTACAATTTGTCAGCTTGGAAGTATAGATTATTTTATGTTTCTCGAACTTTGTGGCCAAGGGAACACAGCTCTTGATGGTTAAATCCATCCACACTTTCCCCTGGGCTATGAAATGCCAGAAACATTAAATAGCCCACTTAATACATAACCTCATTCTGTATGCTTGACTATTTTGTTTTTAATTTTTCTTCCCTTTCCCGGCTGCTCACATGAAATGGGATCAAAGAAAAAAATTATCCTCACTGGATTTTGTTAAAATATTAATAGGTTAGGGTTGACTGGCTAAATTGAATATCTTTGCTGATCTCACTTGCATGTTTAACTTGTGCTTAGGAAAATATGTTTCCTAGGTGATAACCTTTTATGTACCAGCCCGGCTTCATTGAAATGCATAGAGATAAAAATATGTCACGCTCAGCGGCTATGCTATTCTTGTGTGGCACTGTGATTATTCAGATGGTAATTGACCCCCACCTGTAGACAGCTCCGATTCTGTAGTCAATCATTTCATTTGATGTTAAAATATGTGAAAGTACAATTATATAATTTACATTACAAATCATGCTGAATGCTAGGGGTCTCTGAACCGCTGACAAATGCAAAGGAATCGGGGTTGGGGGAGAGAACTCTGGTCAATAAATGAAGTGAATTACACCAGGCGAAGGGTTCACTTTTCTTATTTGTGTCCATAACAAGAGCTTTTGTGCATGCGTCATTGAAAGAGTAGCTATGGCCTTCTCTCTGCGCCATAAATGGCAACGTTTTGGACGCCTTTCTAAGGATGTTTCCCCTTTTTCTGGCAAAGAATCACTCCTCCCATTAGCTAAAGAAGTGAGGGCTTGTCCAGGCCAGAAGGGAAAGCAGAGAATCTAATGAAGGGAAGACGGCGTCAGGTCTGGGAGGTTGCGGTGGCTGTTTGGTGCCAAAGCCAACACAGGTGTGAGTGGTAGACTGTAAATTACGCTTGCACGTTTCCAGACTTCAGATCTCAGCCATCAAACTTGAAACATGTACTACTATTATTAGGAGTCACGGCTATTATTTATCTAGTATTTCATATGTTCCCGGACACTGGGATAAACGTTTTAGATACATTATCTAGGTAACCCTCCCAACACAGTCATATGACTTGGATCTGCTGCCAGTGCCGTTTTTAGATGAAGAGAATGGGCACAGACTCATTAGCAGGCTTGCCCAGGGCCACTCCGTTAGAAGATGGAAAGCGGCACGTGGCAGAACCTGGGCCGGTGACCACCCTCCCAATTCTGGATCAGGCATCAAATGCTTATGGTGGCCATGCAGGACTGGAAAGGAGCACAGGACACGGTTTCTGCCTCAGTGGGGCTTTTGGGAAAGCAGGTGGGTTGGGGTGGGAGTGGGCATCCTTGGTGAGGGTGGTCCAAGTAGGAAACTCACCAGCCATAGGGTTCCGATGGAGATGGAGTAGCCACTGAGGTACAGTGGAGGACCGTCTCCAGTCCTGCTGCGGTGCTCTCGTAGGTCAGGGGAGGCGCCATGGTTATGTCTCCTGCAGATGCATAATACTTCCTGCATCAGAGCCATCCAAAGCCAGACTCTCAAACTTCCTTCTACCACATTCCAAAGCAGCTGGGCTGGGCTGTCCCCGGGGCCTCTGGCTTCCAGAGTGGGTGCAGTGCTGGTCTGGGCACATGAACGAGAAAGCTTCACTCCCCGCAAAGTGATTTTGGGCAACTAGAGCTGGGTTGGTTTCCGATGTGGACACCTGATCCTTGAAACGTGCTGGGAATCACGCCCTGTTGGCTAAGGAGCGCAGGTTTGCTGCCAGCGCCTCTCACAGGGGCAGGGGCCAGCTTCTGCGCCACATCCTCAGGCAGCCCTCGGGAAGAGTACATTCGTACAACATCGCCTGGAGCAGATGCCGGACATCAGACAACTGCCTCCGTGATGTTCATATCCCATCCTCCTATCTCTTAATCACTTCACTTTGTTATACAGCAGCAATTAACACACCATTGTAAAGCAGTTATACTCTGATGAAGATGTAAAAAAAAAAAGTGCACAGGTTGGAGATAAACAGCTGGGTTCCAATCCCCGCTCTGCCATGTGCTGGCTGTGAGATCTGCATAAGTTAACCTCAGTTCGCCTCAGTTTCCCTAATTGTGAGTGAAGTGAATAATAGTACCCACCTTATAGAGTTGTTCTAAGAATTGAGTTAAAATGCAAAGCACTTAGAACAATGCCTGATACATGGTAAGAGAATACGTAAAGTGTTAAATAAAATGTCCTTTGTTCTTGAGTAAGGATGATTTTTTTTACCCGATTGTATATGAGAGCTAAATATATTTCTAATAAACTTAAAACATACACATAACTACTAAATATTGTTTTAAAATCTGTTTATGGACTCCAAGTGGTCCGGGCACTGCACTCTGTGAACCCCCAAAGAGTCAAGTTCAAACCCTTGGGCCTGGCATTCTAAGTGGCCCCCAAAATTGTCCTCCACTCACCTTTGCAGCACTGTCTTCCCTAACAACGCACTACATACGTTGTTTTCTGTTGGGTTTTGTACTTAAACAGCATGAAGTCGGTTCATTATTTTATCAAGAGGCAGTACAGCTTAGTCGTTATGCACACAGCTCTGGTGTAAATGACATGGGTTTGAATCCCAGCTCTGTGCCATCTTGACTGAGTAATATCAGTCACTCATCCCAGCTTTCACATCTGTAAAATGGGGATATAAATAGGATCTACTTCCTTAGAGAGTTAGGAGAATTAAGTGAGTTGATTCATGAAGGCATTTTGTACAGGGCATGGCTAAAGTGAATGCTCTTTAGATGTGAGCTAAGCTAGTCATTGGTATTTGGGTCACATTTTATGTTACGTACAAGTCCTTAAGCCTGCACGAAGGCCCAGAGAATGAAGCAGCGGCTTCCTTGTCCAGGTTCTGGGACTAGCATTTGAGGAGCTCGAGGCCCTTTCTCCCCGACTGGAAGCTGCTGTGCTGAGGAGGTAGGGAGCTGACCTCGGGGGAGGGAGCCGGCCGTTTCTCCATTCAGTCAGAAATCCCAGCAACAGAAATCACCCACTTGGTGAACGAGCCAGACGCTCTGGCCAGGGAAAATTTCCCAGGCGCTTTCTGGAGGCTCATTTTGAAAGTGAATTGAGACATTATTTTTAATTAAAGTGGCAATCTGCCCCCATGAGTTTCTCCGTCCCTCGCTGCTCAAATGATGGCCTCTGTTTTGTCCCCGCCCTGCCTTCTCTTCCTCCTTTTAATTTCAAGCCCATAAGACGGCCAGTTTACTAAATTGGTTTTAATGGAAATTTAGCCAACACGAACAATAATGAAATGTAAAATTATTCCTTAGCTAATGAACAGCCAGTGGCTTTGGGGTTAATCGTTTGCTTCTGGTGTCAGCTTATTTATATTGAAATAGAATTGTAATAGGATTCCAAGCTAAAACTGTTTCATCTTCTCCATCATCACTTACCTTAGGGTTTATTCTTTATCATCTGTTATTGTTTAGCAATCTCTCTCACTTTGGTCCTACTTGTGAATTAATTAATTACCTAGTTAAACTTGGGTGATGTTTTTTCCTTTGAAAAATAGAAAACTTGTCTTATTTTACCTTAGCATTGTGCTTTTATTCCAAAGCTCTCCATACACATGGAAACATCTTCTTCATTGATTTTTACATCAGCTGGTCATCTTGACCAGCCAGGAATCAAGGGGTTCTCCCTTCATCAACCATGGCTGATCCCCTCAGGGGTCTCCAGACAGAGTACAAAGGGGCAGGCAGCAGAGAGAGCAGCCACTTCTAGAAACTAATTTTCCTTCCCTAGGACTCAGTGTCCCATTTAAAAAGGTGGGGGGTTCGATCCCAGAACAACGCTTTTTAAACCTGTGGAGGTTCTTCTGAAGTTATTGCTGGGGGATATTGGTGGACTGGGGATCAGGTTCTCATTTGGAAAAGAACTGTTCATTCAAGAAGTTCTCTCTTTTAAAGATAGATTTTTCTGAGTGAGTTTTTGTTTGGAAAAACCAAAAGCGAGGGAGGTGAGCGTCACACTGTCTAAATAAAAAAAGTTTAGATTATGGACCAGATTTAGGGTTCCCAAATTTGGCTGCATCAAAATCACTCAAGCTCTTTTTTTTTTTTAATTTTTAAAATTTATTTTTGGCTGCATTGGGTCTTTGTTGCTGTGCGTGGGCTTTCTCCAGTTGCGGCGAGCGGGGGCTACTCTTTGCTGCGGTGTGCGGACTTCTCATGGCGGTGGCTTCTCTTGTTGCGGAGCACGGGATCTAGGCGTGTGGGCTTCAGTAGTTGCGACATGCAGGCTCAGTAGTTGTGGCTCGTGGGCTCTGGAGCGCAGGCTCAGTAGTTGTGGCGCACTGGCTTAGTTGCTCCGCGGCATGTGGGATCTTCCTGGACCAGGGCTCGAACCAGCATCCTCTGCGTTGACAGGTGGATTCTTAATCACTGTGCCACCAGGGAAGTCCCCCAAATCACTCAAGCTCTTGAAGTGCAACAGAAGCACAGGCAACAGAAGAAAAACAGAAAAATTGAATTATCGCACTTAAAAACTTCTGTGCGTCAAAACACACTATCAACAAAGTGAAAAGGCAACCCATGGAATAGGACTGCGAATAATATACCTGAGAAGGGATTACTGTCCAGTATATGTAAAGAACTTCCACAACTCAACAACAGAAAAAAAACCAAACAATCGATTCAAAAATGGGCAAAAGACTTGAATAGATATTTCCCCAAAGAAGACATACAAATGGCCAAATAAGCCCTTGCAAAGATGCTCAACAGCCCTAATCACTGGGGAATGTGAATCAAAACCACAGTAAGATGCCACTTCACACCTACCTGCCTAGATCTAAGGATGATTAGGAAGATTAGATGATAAAATACTTGGAAAGTATTTAGCACAGTGATATCTAAATAAATTATTAATATATCAATTAGTTCTCCTGACACATATTGAACACCTTGCCAAGGTGCAAGGTGCTCTAGGTTATATGGACCATGTCCTACCAATGAGTTTGCAAGAGGACTGAGAAAAAAGTTAAATGGTACTAAAAGATTAAAATGTTTAAAAGTAGGTTGGTTTCTGATGACAGGTATTTATATCAAGCAGTTCTTATTTTTTCCTTATTTAGAAAGAGCAGGATATTAAAAACAAAACAAACAAAACAATCTTATTTTTCAGTCTTTAAGGCTGTCTAGTTTCTAAAACGCCTGCCTGTGAAGTTAACACCGGCCATCCTGGATTAGGTCTGCTCCCGTTACACCCATCTGGAATTCACTAGAAGGCCAAATCAAGGCACTTTACCCAGGCCCTTCCTGCAAAGCCGAATTAGGTTAGACTTTCCAAGGAGAAGTCAGGACTAGCCCAGCAAAGCTGCCCAGTGTTATGAGCTGTAATGTCAGAACCTGAAGTTGCCTTTAGTGTCTAGTTCAACTACTGCATCCTGTTCAACTACTGCACTCTGAGACCCAGAAGGGGGAAGGACCCCTGCATCAGTCAGGTCTTAGGACACAGAAGGGGGTGCACATGTGATATTCTAATTGTCTCTTGGTCTGTCTTTGCACCGTTCCCTACTGAGCATCTGTCCCCCGGTGGGGCCTCTGCCTCTCCCATCCTCAGGTGACCTTCCACCCAATCCTTGTTAAAACTGTTGAAAATGATTAAAGAAGACCATATAGGTGATACAAACAAACTTGAACGCTCCATGAACTGGGCAGTGTCTGTTCCCAAGGGTCCAGAGAACTGCAGAATGGGGCAGGAGGCAGGAAGCTTTTATAAGGTAAAGAATAAGGAACAAGGAAGAGATAGATAGAAAACAGAAAAGGAGCAAGCAAATAAGTATAGAGCCCAGAGTTGGCTTGGCATCTGGGGGCTGGCTGACTGGATATCCTGTGTTTCTTGTCCAGCGGGGCATTTACAGGAACAAAGAAGTTGCCTGAGTTTTGGTTTGCTGACCTGGCACCCCGGGCAGGAGTGGCTCCATCTTGAGTCTAGAAAGTTATTTCAACACAACCCTTGCTCTTTCAGCATCACATTGAAGGGTGAACTGTGACCTTGATGGGGACGTTTGCAGCACCGTGGTAGACTGGTTGGAAGAGCTTTCTTAGGCTGGGGACCTGTGTTTCCTCAAGTAGCCCCACGCAGGGAGCCCCTGCCTTCTCCCACTTTGCACTGCTTCACAGGAAGGCTGGACCTGAGTTTGTCAACAGCTGTGGAACTGGAAGGTCCAAAGATGTCAAAGTAAGTGTTTACCAGACTTACCAAGTACAGGATTCCCCGCAGTCCAAAAGTACAACGTTTTGTACTTTTGTATGAAGAAGCAATTACTTCGTGACACATCTTTCTAACAGATGCACAAAATAAATCGAGATAAAGCACAGATGCTCACAGATACGTAGTTCATACTATGAGTTCATAGCTCATAGTTCAAAGCTATGGCAGCCTGATGCTGAGATGCTGAGTGTAGTTCTTGGGAAGGAGCCTGGCAACAGCACGCTCACTCTTCCAGGTGCCTCTGTACTGGCTCCTGCAAAACAAACTCTGAATGTTACCTTCACTTTTTGCCTTTTTTTCCTAAAGGCTAAAACCTTCTTTGAATTTCTTTCGGTTAGTGAAAACATGTACTACTGGAGGTCTTTCCTAAAAGCGAGGTGGTGTTCAATTCGAATTTTCGAATAGTGGGGGAAGCCTGTATGTACTCAGGACCCCCTAGTGTGCTTTCATAAAGGGCAGAATTCCTAAGCCCTTTCCTTGGAAACTCCAATTCAGTAGATCCCACATGGAAACTGGGAATCTGAATGTTTAACAGCATCCAGGTGATGTTAGGATTTATCCAGCTGAGTCAATATTTCCTGTCTTTCCTTCCTCCACGGATCTTGCAGATAAGAAAATCGAGTCTCAGAGATAAGAAGTAATATTTTCAAGTGTGGAAAACATAGTTCTAGAGCCCACCTACCTTTTTAAAAATAATTTGTCTTTGTCCGCAAAAGCTTGGAGGAAGACCTTAAAAAGATAACCGTTCCTTTGTGGTTCACAACCTTGACCTTGGAGCAGCTCTTTCTCATCTCACCTTCAGGATAATCGTTGTCATTTTCCTTTGGCAATGACTTCAGAGTCACCCCACCGGTGAGTCCTCTATAAAAACACCCCCATGTCAGTTCACAGAGAGGAGTCACAATGTGCCTGGGAACAAATCTCTCCTCAAATTAGAAAAGAAAAACATCAGCCTCTAAATATATCAACTACGAGGAGCCTTCTATTTTTGATCCATTGTTGTATGGCTTGAGATCCTGAGCTATTAGCGCGGCTAAGCTTGGCCGAAATTAGACTGGAGATATTAAAAGCAATTAATGTTCTTCCCTTTCGTTTTATTTATTTATTTTTCAGTTTCACAATGCAATTACTTAAGAGGCTTTCAGGAGAAACCCTGAGAATCATTTTCAATCAGTAGAATGAAAACGTCGCCTTTTGTGATTTGGCAAATAAACGACGGGGTGAAATGACGCCCTTCTATGTCACTGTGTACTATTCATTAAAGGCTAATTGCTGCGGTCTCTAAATGAAATACGGCAAACTGTTCCACCTCTATGCAGTTTGTTTAAAATCTGCAAGAGCTTTATTATTAACACTATTTAATTATGAGAATGTCAGCCATGGAAAATTCCAAACCCACACTTTCCCTTCATCATTAGTAACAGGGCAAAAATGAAACACTTTCAACAATGAAGGGTTCATATTTCAAGCTTATACAGTAGCTGCTAAAAGGCTATACTCAGAAAATCAATTTTATTAAAGTCCTTCCAGCACTAAAGGGACTTGCATGCAACTAAGCAATTTTAAAAACATGTCCAGGAGTCGTGACTTTTGGATCCATGTTTTTAGTGGGGTGATTTTGGACTGTTTTCAATATTGTCTCCTAACAGTGGGGTCAGAAGTGATTTGGGGAAGGGCTGAGAAAGGCAAAGGGAACACGTTCTCACAATTCCTCCCTGCCTCAATTTCCATCAGACACGGGGGTCTGTGGAGTGTGCGATCCAGGAGAGAGAGGCGTGACAACTCGCAAGATTGAGAATGGAGGCGGAAGGGCGGCAGGGGAAGGAGACAACATCTTTCCTCTTTTACTTTTTCTTTCATTTTAAACTCAGGAAAATAAGATTATATATGGATCTAAGTCACAGATATACAGGCTTAGGCCCTGAAGCCTGCATGAGCTCTCCCCAGCTTCCCAACTTCCACTCACCCTCCCAGTATCATGTTTTGTTCAAACTCCTCATTTGGCAATTCATTTACTGCCTTCCTACCATCACCTGCACTATTTACTTCTGTCTTTGAACTTGTCTCTTCATGATTTGTGTGTGTTGCCTCCTCAAAAGGGTCCTGAGTGTTTTGAAAGCAGAGACCACCATCCACCTCTTGGAACTATGAAGCCAACCAACTCTTTTCCCAAACTATTACCTTCGTCTTTAAAGAATACTTATCTAGTTGTCTAATTATGTCTCTTCGCCCCAGCCTTTTTGCAAACTCTTTGGCGTGATGTGGCTATGTCACCAGCGTCCAGAACAGTGCTTGGCACACAGCAGGAATCAACATCAGTTGGTTGGATCCATTGGTGTATTAATAATCAACAGATCCGTCTCTGTGGTACCCAGATAGCCTGGCCTGGTGCTTTTGTTTTTGGGTAGGCTCACAATGATTTCTTTCAGCATCATTGTTTTAGTATTTTAATAGCATTTAGTATTTCAGTATTATTGTTTTTGGACTAATTGGCAGAATAACATGGGAACGAAAGTACAAGCCCCCAGATCAGACAGATTGGGTCTGAATCCTGGTGATGCCTAGTCTCAGGGGGTGGTATCTTCCCAAGGGACTCCAGACCACTTTAAGGCAAGAACTGGGCCCTTCTGCTTCCCAGTTTCTCTCCTGGTTTAGAGAAATGGCAAAGAACCTGGGCTTTGTCACCACAAAGGCCTCCATTTGAATAGGGATTTTGTTCTGTTCCCGTATGACCTTGAGCTTGTTATTTAACTCTTGGTTTCCTTAGGTATAAAATGTGTACAGTAATGTCTAGTCACAGGATTGTTCTAAGGATTAAATGAGATGACATGTGCAGCATTAGCGCTGGATTGGGTACATGATGAGCTCAATAAATGGGGGCCTTTGATGACAAGAACAAACACCATGGCTATTGGTAGTTTGGTTGCAGGGGGACAAGGTTAAGGTTTCAGTGTAAGGGTATAGTGGAGAAGCCAGGATATTTGAGCTTAACCCAAGTCTTTGTGGCTGTAGGCAAGGCCTTCCATATCTCAGTTTTATTGTTTTTGAAATGGGTACAATCATATTTACCATGTTTGCATCCTAATGTTGTTGTGAGGGTAAAATAAAAGAATAGATCTCAAAGTAATGACGCTATACACAAGTACTCAGCTTCTATCTAAAATAAGTATTTCTTGAGGGCTTGATACTGGCCCAGCTCTTATCACGTGGTGAAGACATGTATAATCTAAACCCTGTCTTCCAGGATAAGGTAAGGCTAACCCTAGCCTAATAATAAACTTACCATTTATTGAGCACTTGCTATAGAGCTGGCACAGTTGCCAGTACTTTGCAGGTTAACTCATTTTATCCTCATAACAAACCACTAGGACAGTGTTAGTTCCCTCTTAATTTACAGCTGAGGACCCTGAAGCTCAGAGAGGGGAGGTGATTTGCCCAAAGTCACACAGCTAATCAGTGGCAGAGCTGAGTGTCAAACCCAGGCTGTCTAGCTCTCCACTACAAGCTATCTGTAATTAGATGAGCTGTTTTCTTTCTCTGGGTCTTTGGTTTCCCTTTCTCAAGATGAGTGAGTAATTTTACCCTGATGTTCCTTGGAAACTGGAAGGTCTCGGGGACAGAGGGAAGGAGTGGAAAAGGGATTTTGGCAGTAAGAGTCGGGGGAGGCCATGAGTAGCACGGTCCTATTTTAATTAAAACAGAAAAATATTTCGTCAAATCCTTAGTATTTTCATATACAGCTCCCTTCCTTGTGTGTATATTTACAAAGATCCTCTCCAGTTCAAGGTCGGATCAAAAGCTCCCTATCATTTGGTCTATTTCTTGTATTATTTTAGTTTTACATTTATGTGTTTAATTGAAATGGAATTCATTTGAGCAGGGAGAGTGAGGTGAGGCTTTAACTTTGTATTTTCTAAATAGTTAATCAATTTCCTTGGCACAAGTTCATCAAATCATTATTAATTTCCTAACTTATTGGAAACACCTCCTTCATCAAACAAATGAATATGTAAATTTGAGTTTGTTTCCGAACTTTTTCTTAATTTGTGGATGTCTATCTACTCGTGTTTCAATACAACAGTGGCCGTTGCTGGCTGATTAAAATAAATCCATACCCGATGACTGCACATTAATAATATTTAAAAACTGAGAACTTTGGATGTGAGGTCAAAGACAACACGGACCCATTACCATTAGGACTTAACAGCTGGGCAGCATTCCATTGGAACAGTGCAGTGATCTATCAAGACTCTGATTGGAAACATTGTGTTTGCCAATTAGTCATTTGACATATTGTCCACATGGTCAGTGGGAAGTCTCGGCAACCATCATTGAACATTTGTAAAAGATAAGGACACACTAGTTGGTTATGTGAAGTACGAAGAATATGGTGAACGTTCCTTGTTTCCTAGAGCCTGCAGAGGCGTTTAGAGATGGTTTTCCATGTTCACTCAGGGTCAGCCCATGACACCCATCTGGGCAGAAGAAGCCACTGCAGTATGTGGAAAAATCCACTCCACGCAGGGGAGATGTCCAGGGAGAAATTGTCTGGCTCTCCGGCTCACATCAGTGCCGTGTGCATCCGTCCCACAGCAAGTACGCATTTGGAAGCATTGGGATCCCTTCAGAGTTTAGAGCCGGAAGAAATAATGCTGTGTGAAGGGTCACCATTTGCTTTCTAAGGAAATGTGTGCCAGTCTCTACTCTCCCTGACCCTCCCTTTCTTGTTCTGTAAAGTGGAGATAATTGTCCTTGCCATCTTATACAGCTGTGAAGACCCAATGTGATGATGCATGTGAAAACACAACTGTAGTCTTTTAAACAACTAAACAATGATAGTTATGACTACTACACTTGGGTCATGATTTTTTTAAATGATGAATTGTTGAAGACCAGATCTTTTTCTTTTCCTGTTGATTTGGAAAAAAGCCAGATTGGCCAATAGTCTCTAAATGTTTAAGTGAGAGGTACAGAATCCTCCAAACCTCAATAATAAGGAATGTGTCCAGTCGGGGCCATTCACTGGACAGCTATATGGTTAGTTTCATTTGCGTTATAGGATTTTTTTTCCTACTGAAAAGAGGGTGCTAGAGACGCTGTACTTTATATAAAAGCCCGTCTTTTTTTTTTTTTTTTTTTTTTTTTAGTACTTGGAACACTTGGTAAATTCTCAAGTGTAGGCATGTGGCAATGCAATGCCTAATGAGCAGCTGGTGTCTTGCACTTCCATGGAAATCCATGTAGGCACTGGGTGCCTTTTCATCACCCCAAGCTTTAAGGTTATGGAATTTCACAAACTAATTATTTCTTCTCATTATCTTCTTCTACTTCTTCCACTCTCTTTTGAACCTGGTTCAATCAGGCTCCTCTCCACGGAGAAAGCTCTTGTCAAGGTCATGTTGCTAAATCTCACGGTCAAGTCTCAGACTTCATCTTTTTTTTTTTTTTTTTTGCGGTACGCGGGCCTCTCACTGTTGTGGCCTCTCCCATTGCGGAGCACAGGCTCCGGACGCGCAGGCTCAGCGGCCATGGCTCACGGGCCCAGCCGCTCCGCGGCACGTGGGATCCTCCCGGACTGGGGCACGTACCCGTGTCCCCTGCCTCGTGGACAGGTAGACTCTCAACCACTGCGCCACCAGGAAAGCCCTCTCCCCAATCTTTAAATGTTGAAGCATCTCTGGACTCAGCCCTCAGATTCCTTTCCTATCCTTCTCTTCCCTCCCCTTTCCTTTCATTCCCCTTCCGTCCCTTTCCCCTCTTCTCGGCTTTTATTCATGCCTTTGGTGATTTTTCTTCTCTGGCTACTCATTTAGTTTCATGGCTTTAAATACCATCATAAAACGTATCTCCAGATGAGACCTCTCTCTTGAACTTCAGACTCTCTACCTACTTAAGTGTCTAAAAGGAATCTCAAAATTAGCATGTCCAAAACCAAATTCCTAAGTCTCCCACTCCTTATGACTTGGTTCTTTTGTAATGTCCCCATTTTGGAACATACCTCCATTTCCCCAATCTTGTAAGCCAAGCCTCTCCTACTCCTTACTACCCCCAAGCAACTAACATGGTCCAAGCCACCAATATCTCTTGCTTGGATGACAACAATGGCCTCCTATCTGGTTTCCTTCCTTCCATTCTTGTCATGTATTTACTGAATTAAATCTGAGTGATTCTGTCAAAATTGGAATCCGATTATGTCATTCTTCTTCTCAAAGCCCTCCAATAGCTTCTCTTACTTGAAGGAAAACTCAAATCCTTACAATGGCCATAAATAATCTCCTTTCCCAATCTAATTTCCCATTTGCCCCCTCCCTTATCCTGCCAGACTTGCATTTTTGTTACTCTGGTCTCAGGACGTTTGCACTTTCTGTTCCCACTGCCTGGACTGTTCTTCCATCAGATAGCTGCATGGTCTACACCCTTCCTTCCTTCTGATCTCTGCTCATATGTCACCCAATCAGTGAGGTCATCCTTGCTCACCACTTACACAATGATAGATCCTCCCCCTTGCCTTTCCTATCTTCTCTGCCTTACTTTATTTTTCTTTCTTGAGCTTATCATTACCTGATATATGCTTGTGAAAGCACATAGTTGGTCCTTATGAATACTGTCAAATGAATGAATGAATGAGTGAATGAGCTCTGGCATACACAAATTCCTATGAAAGTACTTTCTGTTCAGTGGGCTTCTTCCTTCTGGGGTGGAGGGATATCCACTGGCCCCCAGTCCTTGGACCCTCACGTAGGAGGGGTTTGCTCTATTCCACGAGTGTCCAAGGGACAGGGAGTGAGAGTAAAGCTTTGCCCAAACCTCTGAGGTCCAGATCCTGATGATGGGCAAGGCTGGATGGGAAGGACTGAGGGTTTTGTGGGCATGGCAGGCATTCGGAGTCTTGAAAACGAGACAGAGCTACTTCACAAGGGAGACCAAAAACCAAGCCGTCTCCCATCATAATCTGCCGCGTTTGCTGTCCTAGGTTTGTAGAGGATTTGCCTGGACTGATTTCCTCCAGGGAAACAGTAATGTGTGTCAGCAATTACTCTTTCAAGTCGAAGCACTATCTTTATCAGAGGGCACTCAGGCGCTTGCTCCGAGGGCTGTAGGACAGGGAGAAGGGCGATAAGGTAGCCAAATGGCTTCGGGAGGTCTCCTGAGTCCTGTTGCAGGGATGGGGGTGGGAGCGGACACCTCCCCACCCCAGCCGTCTGGAGGGACCGCAGCCTGCGGAGCTCGCTTGAGACTCCAGAACACCCCTGAGCTGGAGCTCGGGAAACAGAGCCAAGCCGCGCAGGGCCGGTTTTACGCTTTTACTTCTGAGATAGTGATCGTGGGGGAAGATTCCCTGCGTTTGTGGAATCATAAATTTTTTAAAGTCTCTGGGCTCCACTTTTAAATTTAGTGCCTGAATAAAATGTTGGCTGAGTTCCATATTCGATTATTAAAAATCATACTCAGGCCTGGGAGACGAGTATTTACACATTTTCCTGCTCATCTGAAGACCCACATATCAAAATATGGCTCACATCAGAGTGCGGTTTCCTGGGAAAAGAGGCTCCCGTGAGCCGAGTGCCACATTTGTTAAATGAGGGAGTTGCGCTAGAAAAGCCCTTAAAACTCTTTCTTGTTCTAACATTTGTAAGTGTTCTTGGCTATCCTTCCACCAAATTCATTGTTTGTTTTTTCCCTTGAAGAACGTAAATGCCTGTGTATGTGTGTGTGTGCAGATGCGCGTGTGTGTAAATTAATAAGAGATAGTTCTAGAAAGTTACAGACTAAGCTGATAACAGCGGGTTACCTCTAGAGAAGGAGCTGGGGTGGGAAGGGGTAGAGATCAAAGGAGACTTCAACCTTATACGTAATATTTCATTTTTTTCAAGGAATATCTATTCACATATTATTCAATTATTTTTTAAACTAGCACATGATGGCTGTAGATAATCCAGAAGCCATAGAAAAGGATAAAAATGAAAATAAAAATTTATCCTATGTCTCAGACCCTGAAGATAACATTGTTGGTATTTTGGCATTTTTATTTTAGGAATAGTTTTCTCATTACAGGTCCACTCATACCAGGTGTTCCCATCAGGGTTACAAGGACATAGCTTTTAAAGACAGGCCGTAGCTTTGGTTCCATTGCCAAAAGGGATGATGCATCTTTTCCCCTAAATAAAAATCAGTAATAAAATACCCTGAGGAGTGAGATATGGAAAATGTCCATTTTGGCCCATTTGAAAAACATCTGTACTTTTTATTTTTCGTGGATTATGGATCATAAGAGTCCCAGGCATGATAAGTATTTACCCAAATGAGGGAGAGGGGAAAAGTCACTAACAGAAGAAGGAGAGAGGAAAGATGCTGAGATAAAGGGAAAGCTTCTCATTTCTATTTTTAAAGGAAGTTTAGTAAAAAGATAGCTTCCTCTCAATGGTTCTATTAGACCTACAGAAAGGTCATAAAAACACCTGTAGTGCAGGTATGGCTGACACGGCAAAATAAATAGATTCTTTAAAAAAGAAGGAGCCAATAAACAGCTAATCTGCCGTATCTCGGAAATTTTTTTTTTGCATGAACTTTTCAACTGGACTTGAACAATAGCAACAAAGTATGCACGTACAAGCACACACTTGCACACACACACTTTAAAAGTATCAAAATGGAAAAACAAACACCAGTAACTAGAAAAAAAAATTTTTAATATTAAATGATTCTCAAAATAATGCCCCAAATATGAATGTACAATATAATGGTAATCTATACTATTAAAAACATAACAAAAACTTGAAAGAGACATAGCAATGCCACTTGTGTTAAGAGCACGGGAGGGTGAATGACTCAGCTTCCATTTTAGAAAAGAACAGGTGATTCTGGCTTAAGAGGAGGAGAGAGAACAGCAGTGGGATCAAGAATCCCGTATTTGGTAGGAACTGACCAAGACAAGAGCCCTTTAGCCATTGGGGTCTCCTGACACCCAAGTAAGGCAAACCTTGGTGCAGTGTCCAGATATCAACCCTGCCCCCCCATCTACCCAGCCTGCAAATCTGGGTCTCTGGGAGCTAAGTTCCTTTTCGGGGAGCCCCTAATGTGTGTGTAAGTGTTGGGTAACAGGAGAAGTTGGCAAGGGTTTGGGTCGGGTGTAGGAGCCTTACTCTTAAGGGCAATTTCTGTTCCTTGCTTTATGCATTGAATCTGTCATTTTAATCATCTTCATAGCATCCCTCTACCTTCATAAACATAATTTCCCTGCAGGAAAAGCTGGGTCACAAATGAGGAAGACCTGATTCGAACACCAACCTCTGCATCCGGGAAACAGATGCATCATGGTTCAGGGTTAGCGGGAACGTCAAGGGTATCTATCAATAGTTCAACCTGCGTCTGATCCTTGAATCTCTCCAATGACATCCTGTTAGGCACCCTCCTCTTATATGTCCCCAGGGGAGAGGAACTCACTACCTCCTCACATCTGAGAGTCAGTAACTTTTCCTCATATTGAGCTAAAACCCAGCTCTAAAAATCCTTCCTCCAGTGGTCTATGCTGTGGGGTCTCCATGACAACCGGCTGTCACATCTCCCTGGAGTCCTCCTCTGCTTTCTTCAGCTATTCCTCACATACGTTTCCAGGTCTCTTTCCTAGGAGCTCACTGGGCTACCCACCCCCCACCCCACCCACACACACACTGAACTGGGACGTCCGGAACCTCATCTGGGTTTGGGTTAATGGGTATCTACAATTCAGTTGTTCAAGGCAGAGATCCAATTGATGGACTAGATTGTATTATTTAGGACTCCTTCCACAGTCAGTGATCGAAACCAGCTCAAAAGGGCTAATTTTAAAATAGGGAGTTGAGTGGTTCACATCACTGAAAACCTAGGCATGGCTTCATCCATGGGCTCACTAATCCCCATCTCTCCCTTTGGCTTCTCCCTATGGGATCCCAGGATGGCAAGATGGCAACCAGCAGTGCCAGGCTTTCAGAGCTCTGAGCCCCGAAGGTTTGGGCCGGAGTGCCGGGCTTGACTCCCATTGGCCTGAATTGAATCCTGTGCCCATCCTCACACAGATAGCTGAGACCACAAGTATGGCACAGCTGTGACTGGCCAAGCGTGGGTCAAATCCCCACCCCTCGAGCTGATTTTGGAGCCAACTTTCCCTCAAACACTTGAACCAAGAATAGGATTTACCAGAGGGAAATGGGAATCCTGTCATTAGAAGGAGGGAGAGTAAAGCTGGGGGCGTGAATGTCCATCACATCAACTAAAGTCACCACGTGGTCCTGTTCAGAGGTCACCTATGAGGCCGATGAGGAGATCCTTGAAGGGTTAAGGAAGAGTCATGGTGGGTTATCCCTGCAGGTTGGGGAGGTCCTTTGTAAGCACAGAAACAGTCAGCTTCCCCCTTGGGCTTTTGATAAAAGCTCTTCCTCACAAGTTCCTTAGCTTTAGCACCATCTTTCACAGCTTTCAGGTTGTTGCCACATTGTTCAGAAGGAAAGTTGATTTTCTCACTTAAATTAGTTTGCTTAAAAAACCCCAGCTGTTACGCTTCCTTTCGTCCCCCGCTTCCCCCGCTTTATTCAAAGACAATATCCCTTACCTGGGACCCACCAGAGCCTTTGGGTGTTAGATGTATATCCTGGGAATAGGGTATGAGAAGTCCAAGTGCAGATACCACCAGGCCCTTAAAGATGGTCTTTACCGGAAGGTGGGTGGTGCTGGGGCTCCAGGGGATGCTAAAGAGAACTCAAATGGTCACCAAGGCGGAACTCTATTGGAGCGACTCCTGTCCCACACGGATGACAGTTTGGGGGACAGGAATGAACGGGAATGAGATTGTCTAGTCACCAATGACTAGATATCAGACCCAAATGCACATGATGCCAAGCTTTTGTTCTTCCAAAGTTTTGATTAAAATACTAAAAGCCTACAAGCAAAATACGGCAGAAATAGTTCAGTCAACACTGTGACAGAACATTAGCGCCCCAGTTATACAGCATCCTCTTACAGACTGGTTCAACTAAGGTGCATTAGTTCGACTAGTAGAAAAATAGGTCAAAGACTTAGCTAAGAAGTTCCTAAATGAATCAACACAAATGAAAGTTCAACCTTCATAGCAATCAAGAAATTTAAAACAATGAGATGCAATATTTGGGGCCTATCTAAAAGGTAAACGTATTTAAAGTGATGCTACCCAGGGTTGGTGGAGATGTGAACATAAACTCTTGTACCCTGCTTAGGTGGATTTGAAGTGATCCAAACTTTTTGGAGGGCGCTTTGACAATTTCTATCCAAAGCCTGAAAACTATGCATGCCCTGTGACCCAGCAAGTCAACATTTAGGGACTCTCCTGAAGAAATTACCATAAACATTTATAAAGATTTATGTCTAAGAATAATTACTGAAGCCCTATTTGCAATAGCAAAAAGTTGACAAACCTGAATTACCAGTGATAGGAGATTGGTTAAAAGACCCCTGAAAATCATATTTTTGCAAGAATTGGATGACATGGGAAATGTTTATTATATACCCGAGATTGATGAGTAAAGTATGAAATAGTGTATAAATTATGTGTAACATATATATGCTTATATGTCGTATATATTATGTAAGCTTGGAAGAAAGACTGGAAAGATAATCTCCAGGGTATTAACTATGGTTATTTCTAGGTTTGGGATAATGGGTGATTTTTTTGTATGTGTGTTTTCTATATTTTCTATGATTAAAAAAACAAAAACAATGTTGACAATGGCTACTATTTATTGAGGGCTTAATCACATGCCAGGCATTGTGATAAACTTTTTGTAGATTAATTTACCACACTACTACCTTGTAAAATAGGTATTGTAATTATACCCACTTTACAGATGAGGAAACTAAGGGAGTGTGCCCACCCAAAGCTCATGCCCCTCTTCTAGTCCTTGCCCTAGAAATCCCATACCATGGAGTTTCCTGCTGAAAGGGCCCTGTTACGGGACGACAGATCAGGGCCAGTGAGGAAAGTGAGAGAGATTTCTACCTGCCACTCAGGTCCTCCTTTGTTAGTTAATGCTCACAGGTGTATGTCCTCCATCAATTTATCCTGCCCTTCTTTATCCTAAAAGGAAGAAGCAGAGCACACTGGAAGGAGCACAGTGTAGAATTTCAGTCCTGGTTTGGCTGTGTGACCTTGGGCAAGTCACTTCCCCTCTCTGGGCCTCAGAGTTTTCAGCTGTGGTTAGACTTGGTGTTCTGATGCTTCGTGACTCCACTCACTAAAGAAGATCTCTAAATAACTCAGGGGAATTGCTGAGAGCTGGGATAAGGGAATCCTGTTTCTTCAGGCAGCAAAGCAGGATATCTAGGTCCAAAATTCTTGACACCTTCTGAGGTGCAGATGATGAAATCCATTCATTCATTTGCTCATGTATGTAACGAATCACTCATTCATTTGCTCATGTATGTAACGAATTCCTGTGCACTACTTTCACACATGTGTTCTTATTCAGTCCTCCACGGGGGCTATACTTGGGTGGTTATTAAATGACTCATGATTGGCCTTTTGATTTCTGGAAAGAAATACATTTTTATGTGCCCTCGTCAGTTATGGGATGAGAGAAGTCAAAGACAATTAAGGTTTTGTTGGTGTCCTCTTTGAACCCTCCAGGCGAGTTTAGTTTCAGAATCAGCTCTCATTTTATTTGTCATCATCCACCAACCTGCTGAGCATAAGTGAGGTCTGTGGGTAGCACCCAGAATAAGTGGGCGTTCACCGTCTGCGTATGCACCTAAATCCTGACCCATTTTCGGTTCCGTGCACCTTGATGAGGTGGCTGCTATGGTTTACATTGCCTGTAAGCACCGGGTCAGAGGTGAGAAGCCTGGGAAGGAGGGCCCCTGGGAATACACACAGTTCTGTGCAAGTAAAGGATCACATCAGCTCCACGCTTACAACCCTCCAACAGAGACCCCAATTCAAACTCCTCACCTGGAGTCCACAGATCCCGAGTGATGAAGCTCCACCCACCTCTCTGATCTCACCCCCTACTCCACCCTCCAGCATCCTCAGCTCCAGTGCCCTGGCCTTCTTTAGCCTACAGAGTTACACCGGCCTTATGTCCACCCTGGGAACTTTGCCATTACTGTGCCTTCTGCCTCGAATGCTCTGCCTCTGGATTTTCACATGGCTGGCTCCTTCTGGAGTTGACATTTAGGTGTCCCCGAAAAGGTATGGACCTGATTTGTTTCAGTCACCACTGAGAATCTCCAGCATCTGAAACAACGTTTGGCCATAGCAGGCCCCCCATAAATATTTGGTACATGAATAATTCTTCCAGGAGACATCCCTGAGGTCTGCCTGGAGGAGGGGCATGTGAGCTGGGCCCAAAACACTAAGTAGCTCATTGGGACTCCCTTCCTCTGTCCCGCTTCACATTTTTTCCATGCGGACACACAGTCTTTCCCAGGATGACCTCATCCATGCATGTACTTGATTTCAGCTACTATCTTTGCTGAGGCCTCTCACCGCGACGCCGGTTCACCGTCCCTCCCTTCCCCTCTCTTTGTCTGTTCTCAGCTGTCCTATTTCTGGTGCTTAATTACAGTCCTGCTATGCAGACAATGACGATGCCATCATTCTCAAAAGATGATTGTGTCTGCTCGCTCTTTTGTCCCAAACAGAAAGACGGCAAGACTGTCTAGGTCATAAAAATGAGTGCAGTGTTAGAAACCATTTCAGAAAGCACTTGTGTGATGCTGTCTGTCACCACCATGCTCATGAGACTCACCCAAATGGCACACAGAGCTTCTGAGCTGCTTTGGGCAGGATGTCTTATTAGATTAATTACAATTTTTAGACCTGAACTCTTTTTTTTTTAGAAGTTTTTAAAACAGGTTTTGTTTTGGTTGTTTTTTTTTTTGGTTGGTTTGTTTGTTTGTTTGTTTTTGGTTTAAATGACAGGAACTAGAGTTCTTCCAGCCAGGAGCAAATTTAGATACTAAATAGTTTGGGTGGGAAACATGCTTTTGGGTTCAAGTCCAATTTAGGTTTTGGTAAACAGAGCTGTTGCCTTCACTGGACAAATTAGGCAAAAGGCCAGAGGCCCAAACTTCTCAAGGGCCTTCGGAAATGTTTGAGACTTGGGGAAAAAAAATCACTGGTTGCAAAAGGAGAAAAGAACGGTATCCACTGAAAATGAATAAATAATGTTATACACAAAACTAGAAACTTCTTTCCCATTTTGTTCAGCAAAAGAAAAAAAAAAAGTACATCTAAGGTGGGATTTGAGTGCGTTTTAGTATTTGATACAACATAGGAAGGAGCAAAGCAAAGTAGAGAGGTCCAGCCTGTGGAAACTTTTCTAAGGCCTTGCTGCGAAATACGATCACCATTTTCTGTCTCTCCACCTCCCCAGAAGCCGCTTGAATGCTCGGGGGAGAAAGCTTTTGTGGGAGAGGCTTTTTAGTCCTCTATCATAAATCGGAGAGTTTAAATTTGACTGGCAAGAGGAAGATTTAAGAATTAAAACGATGAAAACTTATAAAATCTTTCCAACAGGACGGTAATTGCAGTAATAATCCCCTTTGTTATGGAAGCTACTGTATTATGGGTGACCTTGACTTCTATTATGTAGTGTTACCTTTAGCTCAGAATCTATAACTCAGGGGACTATTAATTATCTCGCCATAAGTGCCGGCTGGAGTGGGGGACTTTCTGGAGAAGTAAATGCCACATCAATATGAAGTGGAGCCCCTCGGTTGCTTGATGGCTGTTATCAGTGATTAGGGCTCAGCAGCCCACGGTCAAAGCCAGGAGATTATTCCTGCTTAGGCTCCCAGGCCGCCTCAAACTTTTCTCATCGCTGTGACCTCTATCTGTGATTTACCTCAGCTTGCAAAACAAAACAAGTTTACATATAACGTTTAAACACTCCTACTTTTTCATCAACCACATCCTTGGGGTGTGCTCTGCTGCTAAGAGTTGCACAAGAATAAAACACTGTCTTCCTTGGGGTATTTTTTTTTCCAGTTTATGGTTTGATCTGTGGAATTTGGGATTCTCATCTTCCACCATTTATGATCATCAGGATAGAGAACATTAAGGAAACCTATATCTAGCTCAGTAAATGTTGAATATGCTATGTTGGGGGAGACACAAAGAAGAGAGTTTTTAAAATGAGCTAGAAATCAGGTAAAAGGCGGGCATTTCCTTTGCCATCTTTTCCTTAAAAGGGCGAGCCCGAGCCAATATTCTGACTACTCGGCATCCGCTGGAAATTGTATCCTTCGATTTCAATCTTCGGTTACAGCCAAGGAACTATTCCGAGAAGTTCTCAGCAGTCTTGACTAACCCCAGAGCAAAATTTCCATTTTCCCCCCTAATGCCCTAATTGAATTTAGGGGGTCGGTTATGTTTTGGATAGGCATCTATCCCACATCAATGGCATACATTCAAAAAGAGTCTTATGGAGTGGATCAGATAAATATGGGCTGCAAATGTGCTGATTTACCCCAGCTTGTAAAACAAAACAATTTACGTATACAATTTAAACATTCTTTCTAGTTTTTCATAAACCACATCCCTTGGGTGTATAATTGAGATTTCCTTGCCACCCAGAAGATAGCAAGATAGTCCGCTGGGCTTTGTTCCTCTTCTGCGGGAGGGTGGCAGGAGCTGTGAGCTCTGCTTCTTAGAAAGGAGCTGCTGGCAGTTTCAGATTGGAGGCTGTCAGATGCTGGACCTGGCCGGCGACGCTAGGGAGCAGACTGACACAAGGATTATGGATGCGCTGCAGATGCCCCGTCTGAAGAGGCAGAAGCCGCTGCAAATAAAAGCCTTGTCTGTTTCCTTCTTTATTTTGGTTCTGTCTATTGCCACAGAGTGGGAGAGAAAAGAGGGAAGGAGGCACGTTTCATGCTCAAAGGCTCCTGCCAGCTTGAGCCAAAGGGATCGGCGTACTCGCATAAAATTCAAGAGCAGTGACCAAGGAGGAGGAGGGGATATTTTCGTACCTTAGATCTCCAGTGGTTGAGCCGTGGAGGAGAGGATGTAGATCTTCCCATAGATGAGGCTGTGTGGCCTGTCCTAGGACCTGAATGAAATCTATGTCTATAACCAAGGGATGTGGGCACCTTTCTCCTAACTGATGACAGAATAACCTTAGTAGGTTGGCTCCTTCCAATTGCCTGACAGTAGAGGAATGAATGGAGGAAAAATAAATAAAAAATTTAAAAAGTCACAAATTAGAATGTTAAAAGAGATGACTTAGGGTGTCAAGTGGGAAAAGCCAGTGGTAGAATTTCACAAACGCATTCAGTGATACTGTGCTGACTTATGGAGCCCTATATATTTAACAAGAAACTAAGGGCAAGAAGGAAACACACAACATTCAGCCCAGCCTCTGGGGAAGGAGAAGGAAAAGAATAGAGGTCGAGACAGAGAGGGGGACAAAAAACACTTTTGTTTTATGTGCATTGATTTATTTGTATTAAAATAATCTGATGCAGGGCTTCCCTGGTGGCACAGTGGTTGAGAGTCCGCCTGCCAATGCAGGGGACACGGGTTCGTGCCCCGGTCCGGGAAGATCCCACATGCCGCAGAGCGGCTGGGCCCGTGAGCCATGGCCGCTGAGCCTGCGCGTCCGGACCCTGTGCTCCGCAAGGGGAGAGGCCACAACAGTGAGAGGCCCACGTACTGCAAAAAAACCAAAAAACTGCATTTAAAATAATCTGATGGAAATCTGACGTTAACAAATTATTTTTTTCTTTTTGGGTTGTGAGAGCTTGTTTTTATTATTCTCTGCATTTTTTTCGTATTTAAAGCAGTATTTTTATTTTTAGGAGTTTATTAATTAATCTATTTATTTTTGCTGTGTTGGGTCTTCGTTTCTGTGCGAGGGCTTTCTCTAGTTGTGGTGAGCAGGGGCCACTCTTCATCGCGGTGCGTGGGTCTCTCACTATCACAGCCTCTCTTGTTGCGGAGCACAGGCTCCAGATGCGCAGGCTCAGTAGTTGTGGCTCACGGGCCTAGTTCCTCCGCGGCATGTGGGCTCCTCCCAGACCAGGGCTCGAACCCGTGTCCCCTGCATTAGCAGGCAGATTCTCAACCACTGCGCCACCAGGGAAGCCCAAGCAATATTTTAAAAAGAAAAATAATTGGAAATGTGAGTGTGGAGACCACAGACAGAAGTCCACTTTCAGCATAGCTCAGGCCTTGGTTCCATAAGCCCCTGTCAGAATATAGCTCAAAAGTTGTAGAAGTCAATCACCTTTATAATTTTAAATGGCACCATTTGGGTGTAATTGAGTCTCTCCTCCCTCCCCTTCCCCCCCCACCCCCCTCCACCCCCCCACCCCCCACCTCCCACCCCCGTCTCCTTTTAGTCAAATTAAACTTATTGATTAGAACCCATTAGTATGTAATGGATTGTTAATTTGACTCTTTTTACAAATCATATTTATCTGCACCAATAAAATATTTGGATTTAATATTCATCTGTCACATTTATGGTGATGTTGATTGAGGGCCAGGCAATTTGAAGTGAAAGCAGGCAACTTATCCTTTACTCACACAAGGGAAAATGCACAATTAGCTCCATGAACTCTCCCAAAGGTGGGAAGCTTAAATATAAAGGAAATCTGAGAAAAGGAGAGAGAGGGCCCTCCCTCCTGCCTTTTCCTGTAAACTTGAAACTCCATCTCATGTTTGCATACTCCTCAGCAATAGAGCAGGATTGGGGTACCCCGTTGCGGTATTCGATTTATTTGTAATGTGGTTGCAAAGTCTCTGTTAGGAACAAGAAACAGGTTTTTGGTAAACATCAGTAGAACTGTGGCCTCTTGTGCTCATTATGCCTCTTAAGGAAAACAGAACCCAAAGAAAGATCGACTCCTTGTCTTCCTTTGCTGGCAGAAGGCACTTAGCAGGCAGCTACTCAAAGGGAGAACATGAATAGATTTTCTGTATATTGCAAATATATAGTAACTGAATACTGCAGGTGATACGGCTGCTGGGAGTGCAGGACAAACGTACTGAACTGCTACCATTAATCGAGTGCCTCTTCTCTGCCTGGCTGCTGGGGTGATGATAAAAATATTTAACAACTAGTACAGCATGAGCACCCACCAATTGGAGAGGAAGCCAGCTGAAAACAAAACAGCTGGTTAAGTCTGGTATCCCAGCTGAGTTTCTGTCCTGCTTGTTTCTTGAACAGGAAATACTACATCTAAGTTCATTTAATGCTCAATTATAGGAGCTCTATTTGCCTAGGCTAATAATGTGTTTGATTATTTTCTTACCTTCCTTTTTTTTTCTTGCTTTTAAAATATTTCATTTTTATATTCGTACCAGTCTTAATGCAGATAGTTTTCCGTTGTGTACTGGTTTTTGTTTTGCCAGGAGATCCTAAACCTTTTGAGAAGCAGGAAGGCTATATGTTTTAAATAAATAAAAAATAAAGACATGCTTTTCCTGATCCTGGCCAAATCCCATTACAAAGAGAACCAAGACACCATCAGAATTCCTTTGTTGCCCAGGGGTTGTCCTATCAATATTGTATAAAGCGAGCAGGTCATTGGCTAGGCCTCGGAATTCTTTTTGTTATTTCAAGGGTTTGGGGTGATATTTGTTGTAATGAGAGCAAATCTTTAAAAATAAAATTTCTTTCTGCAAGGCGGCAACAAAAAAGGCTTGCACAGCCAGTCCGGGCTATGTCAATGTTTGGTCCATGGTCTTTGCAGACAAAGAGCTTGGCTGGTCATCATTAATGATGGAATGCATGATTGCTACAACTTTTTTGACAGCCAGCTTCGGTAGAAACTCTACACAGCCTATCGTCAAGTCATTTTACTGAGCTCGGGAAATTTTTCCATTTGTCGCTTAACAGGCATGTGTCAGAAGTAGGATGCTTTGAACACAATTGTGATTTTTTTTTTCAATATCTCTTAAAAATGTATGTTCTTTCACCAGTATGAAACGACCTAGTTTTTGAAGCAGTAACCTTTATTAAAAAAAAAAAACAAAAAACGAACTCTTAACATTTGCGTTTTCATATTGAATACCAACATAATTTTTTTTTTCTCTAAGAAAAGCATCCCCCTTCATAAGCAGTCATTATTCTAGATAAGTTATGTGGTGAGCCAGGATATAGAGAGGAAGTGGGAAGTTTCCCTGGACTCAGCAGAAATGTGGTGTCAGAAGCAGAAATAGCCCCTTGTAAGTGCTAGGTTAATAGTCGCGTAGTTCTTCCTTTACTGGCCAGGTTCTAGGGGATAGATTTTTTTTTACACGAATACATTATGGCCCAGACTGAACTGTAAAATCCTAGAGGACAGGGAATGGATTCCATTTGTTTATTTCTCTCTGCAGGCCCTAACAAAATAAGTGTTTGTTGATTATATGGTAGACTTGGGGATGAGAAATGTCCTTAAATTCTTGATCCAGTTACTTCAAACTCTGGCAATGCTGAGATAGTGATATTTTGGACTGAGATAGTAATATTTTGAGGATTATTGAAATGTTGGGCAATTCTTGTGCTATTTGGCTGTTGTAGGAACTGAGTAACAAGGCAAAAACATTTATAAAATACATAATAATGATTTATATAGTAAGTTATACTCCGTTAGGCAAAGATGTTATATAAACCACAAAGTATTTGGCCACTGTAGCTTTTAAGACATCTTAAGATGCTTAAATACCATGAGATTTATAAATATTTTAATAGTTAAATGAATTTAACTTTGAAAGTTACTTAATATTCTATGAGGTTTGAGGTTGGAACTTGTTTTTCTTTTTTGTGTTTGAATGTGCTTCTTTCAGGTTGATGCAAGCCGTTAGTTTGGGTACTTAATGGCATATCATAAAGGATTTAACTTAATTCCACCATAATGAATTAATTCTCCCAGTGACACTGTTTTCATTATAGATTTAATGACATCACCTTGGCCAAGATTCAGGAATTCAGAACTCTAAGTTCCCTGAATTATCTGAAAACGAAAATGGAAAGATGATTCTGCTTTGTGCCTATGTGTACTCTAACTGCGGATAAGAGTACATGGGGAACGTCTATTATTTTGAGTAGTTGAGTTAAAAATAAAACTCCTAACACCAGTGAGGAAATTGGATTCCACATTCTCTTAAATTGTCTTTGGGGACATTCATTTTACAAAACATGAAACCCAGAAGAAGAAGAAAGCCCGAGTGTTTCTTTTCATTTGCTTATGTCATGATATTTGTTGTAAACATAAAAGGATAAATACGCAATCTGAAATCATAATTCAGGAACAAGTTTTCCCCGGCTAAGGAAAGGGGGAGTGGGTGCAAAATATATGCGTTTTCAAGGACTGTGTTTGATTTCCTTTTGGATTTGTTTATTTTGTGGAATTAGAGGGATGGTGCATCCTATTTTTACAGGCTTGTATTGTTACCCCAGGAATGTTTTGGCAGATGCGAAATTAGAAACAAATTTTGCATGTTCTCCAGTGCCCTTCAGGCCTTAAAGGACAGGAACAAAGTGTGGTGGTTTGTCATCAGAACTCCAGGAAGCCGCAAGGAAACAGATCTTAGGAACCAAATTGTTCAAAATGGGAAAGAAATGAAAAATGTACAGCAGATGCTCCCAGCCCAGAAGTGTAAGCCTCAGGAAGAAGGGACCACCAGTAATGCTAATTGGTCTTGAACAATGGCTGTTTGCATGGAGACACGAGAGAGAGCCCTGTTTCCCTCTGATTCTGTTCTATAGACATCGTTCCAGGATTTGAAATTGATAATTGTAGACACAAAGATACACTTGGCCTAATTTGCCAGCCTATTGGAGTCATGGGTGTCACCCTGCATGTCTGCATGTGTGCAGATGGTTCCTGCCGGCTCCAATAAAATTGGAAAACACAGAATCTGTATTTTTTTTTTTTCCTTCAGACTATTGAAAGGGGCTGGTTGTCAGTGCCCTGGGTGTTGAAATGAGAAATGTTATGCTGATTTTTTAAGTGTTCCTTATGCTTTTAGACCAGCAACACCGTCAAATCCGGTTATTTGGGCTAAAATCAGGGGTAGGAGAATAGGGCCAATCAGTAGATCACTAAATAGAAAATAAAGTCAATCACTGAATCAGATGTGAATTAGTGAATGCTTTAGCAGAGCAGATATAATTTCTAAATTCCATTTGTGAACAGGCCTTCTGCTTTAATCACTTAAGTATTTAACTCAGTGATTTCCAAACATCATTCATTCAGGTTCCAACTTTATGGTTTTTGTCTGCTCCAAATACAGCTTATCCTATCATTTACCTATTCTTCTATTCAAACAGACTTAATATTTAAATTAAATTTATTTTTAAGAGGAAGTTTGTATCACTTCTATGAATGGAAAAAAACCCACTAACTGCGCCCCTTACCACCAATACAAAGTAACCATCAAAATAGTTGTTGCTTGCCTAAGGCTTTCTGAGCCCCAGGCCTTCTCTTTCTTCATTAAAAAGGGAGATTATGCTGTGTCCTTTGTCAGAAAGGTGCTGAAGATGTGCTAGTACCAGTGGACACCATTTCTTTGATAATCAGAAGGATGTAAAAAGCAGTGAAAACAGGAATAAATGATTTGACTTCACTCAAAGTGTTCACAGTGGTCCCATTCCTCTGGGTTAGAACCAGAAACTGGTTTTGCTTTCAAAATGCTTGTCTGTTGGGTGAGAAAATACTTGCCCATCAGAATGAGTATCTTATCTATCTATTATTTTTTCTAGATATGTGCTGAATTTTGTAGTATGCACTCTTAAGTTGTGTAGGAGTTTAGAATATGCTAGGCTAATTAACAGCTACCTTTTATTGAGTGCTTGTTACGTGTGGGCACTGTGTTAAATGTTTCTCATGCACTCTCAGATTTAATCCTGACAGTCAATCTAATTACACAGGCATCCCACTTAACAGATGTGGAACCTGAGGCCAAGAGAAGTTAATTGGCTCCAAATCATAAAACCCAATTTAGGCTGCCTACCATGTAGGAGGTCTCAATGTCTATATTTTACAACAAATAAAGCTTATTTTTATTTGGTATTTTATTCGTAGGCAAATATAAACTCCCTTCTATAACAAGCTCCCTTCTGTATTGGTTAGCTATTGCCACAGCAAAGCTGCGAAACAAGCCATGCCAAAACTCAGTGACTTGAAACAATAATCATTTATTATTGCTCACACATCTGTGGGTTGATTGGAGAGATTCTGCTTCAGGACACCGCAGCTGAGACAGCTCTGATCCATGTCTCTCTCTCTCTCTCAATCTCCTCTGGAACCAGCAGGCTAACCAGGATATGATCTTAGAACGATGGCAGAGAAGCAAAAGAGCAAGTCTGTCTTTGCAAGCACAATCACACAAGCACATTTCAAGCCTCCAATCACATCTGTGAACATCCTGTTGGCCAAAGCAAGTCACAGGGCTGAGCTTAAAGTCAAAGGGCAGAGAAATATACAACAAATATGTGATGAAGGGCATGGACACAGGGAGGGGTGACGAATTAGGGCCAATAACATAGACTCCACTCCCTCTTTTTAAGCACAGGAATATATCCCTTTCTGTGACTCTATCGGTTTCCTGTTTATCTTCTTAGCTGCAAGGAGCATCTTAAGGCAATCCAAGTTCAATAGCAAGAGTGTCGACCTACAGAAAGGAGGAATGTCCTAGTTCTATGTACCTAATATAGTCCTCTTGGTTTTCATCATGAAGAAACTAAAGTCCAAGGAGGGAAAAGGCCTTTCCCAGGTCAAAGAATGAATGGATGGCAGAGGGGGCAGTGGACCAGGATTTCCCCACTCCCATCTAGCGAGGCTCCCTCTCTGCAAAATCAATGAGGTCAGAATCGGGGGGGTTTTCTTGAAGATTATTTTTAAGTAAACGAGGGAGGTATTTCACTCCACAGAGAACAAGATGTCATATTTGAGTTAAAAGAGCAACACAATAAAAATGTTTGGAAAAGTTACCATAGAGATATTTTGGATTCATCCCTCCATTGTCTCTAAAATCAGATGTTACACATGGACGTAAGCTTACATTTAAGCTGATAATTTGAGATTGATTTGTACTGCTTTAAAGTATTTTAAAAACAAAAATATTAGTGAAATTTACATCATGCCATTTCAAACATGTTAGTTTTGTTTACACTTGGGCATGCACGTATTTTCATTTCGGGTCTTGATGGTATAGCCTTTTATTTTCATGGATGAATAGAGTTCAATTTTACTTGGGTAGGATTGACTACTTCCAAAGCTAGAAAAGGAAACAGAATGCCCATGAGGGAAGAGACACCTGTCTCTCCCAAGTAGTGAGTCTGGCTTTGCAGAGAAAAGCATGGACCGAGAGTCTGAACATCAAGTGTGTCCTTGCCTGGGCAAATCCTCCGCACTGTATGGTGGCTCATCCCAAGACTGGAGCTGTCAGAAGGGTCATTGGCCTGCTCTGCCCACTGTACTCTTGGTCCCATCTTTCACATACCCGAGTGCTGAGCGCTCAGTCTGCGCAGTAAAGCTCTTTGGAATCCCTGCTAGAAGACACAGACTACAATTTGGGGGAGAATCAGAGAACTGCCAGAGCTGAAAGGATCTAAGAGGACATCTGGTGTGAGAGTCTCATTTTTGGGTGGGAACAGAGGCCCAGAGAGATGAAGCGTCTGGCCCACGTTAGCACAGCTCCTAAATGGTTGAGCAGAGGCTGGATCAGCTGATGTTATTTACGAAGATATTGTTCTGTTTTCCATAGTGAGGGCTCCTTGAGGGCTGGGTTTCTGCTGATTTCATCTCTGTCATCCCTGTTAACTTATTCGTGTCTTCAGGACTGACACAAGGATTCTCCACTGCTCCGTGAGTTATTGCCGGGGTACCGAGGACATTCCTATGCCTGTTGCAGGAAAGACTTGAAAATATGAGCTGCAACCAGTCCTTCCACTGCATTACATTTTGTGGTTTTAAATAGCATTTTACAAATTGGAATTGTGTGCTATTGACTCAGTAATTCCACATTCCCTGGAATTACTTTAAAAGAAAAGAAAAAGTACAAATATATTTAAAATAGTAAAGCACAAAGATGTTCATGACAGTGATTTTTATAATAGCACAAGGTTTGTAGCAAAGCAATGTCCAACAATAGGGGACTGTTGGAGTAAATGGTGGTCTTGTGTAGCCATTTCAAAGATGCAAAAATACAAATGGGATAATATTAAATAGAAAATAAAGTGTAAAACTGTATGTACCCTATGATCAGAACATGAGAATCAAAATATTTTCTTCAGAAAGCCCAACCCTAAATCATGAATGTTAGGAAACTAGAGAAAAAGTCCATATCATTGTCTTGGACTGGGTAGATTATAGGTAACGGATTTTAGAAACTGTATCTGGGAGTTTCTCTGTTTTGTTTAATGAGCATTTATTGTAGAAACAGCCTTTATTTCAAAATGAAGATCATACTGACATTTATTATCTCATTTGATCACTGCAGCCTCCTAACAGCCCAGATAAATCACCCCCCATTCAATATAAACAATGAAACTGAGGTTCGGAGATGTTTTTAAAAGCTTAATTCTTCTAGTAAATGTTGGTGCTGAAATTCATGATAAGATTTCCAGACTCCTGAACTGATGTTGTTACACAGTCCCCTCTGCTGGCTTGGCATATGCTCTTCAGTTTCACCCAGCAACACAGTGCACCTTGTGGCAACTATGAAAAACCAGCACTTGATTCTGTCATATTGGTTGGGTAAGAGGACCCTGTTCTGTTTTCCTGTTCCTTTATATGCTGTATTAATGTGCCTTTCTTAGTAGCAGGAAACTAGCTGTCTTGGCTAGGGAACTCACTAGGAAAGCTCTTTTTTAAGATACTTTTCTCAAAACCTGGAGCAGAGAGAGTCTTAGAAACCCTAGGAGGTAGTGATTATTATTATTCCCATTGCACAGATAGGGAAGCTGAGGCCCAGAGAGGTTAAGAAACTCTCCCAGGGTTACCACTTAGGAAAATCTAGCACTGTCAACCCCCAAGTCCACTCCCTTGGCTATTATGCCAGGGTCCCCCAAACTCATCCGATAGTAAGAAACCCATGTGGTCATGTAAAAATATAGATTTCCACACCTAACAGTCAGCAAAATCCAGTGCTGGATGCCCCATGCCAAACAACTAGCAAGACAGGAACACAACCCCACCAATTAGCAGAGAGGCTGCCTAAAATCATAATAATTTCACAGACACCCCAAAACACACCACTGGACATGGTCCTGCCCACCAGAAAGACAAGATCTAGCCTCATCCACCAGAACACAGGCACAAGTCCCCTCTACCAGGAAGCCTACAAAACCCACTGAACCAACCTAACCCACTGGGGGCAGACACCAAAAACAATGGGAACTATGAACCTGCAGTTTGTGAAAAGGAGACCCCAAACACAGTAAGTTAAGCAAAATGAGAAGACAGAGAAATACACAGCTGATGAAGGAGCAAAGTAAAAACCCACCAGACCAAACAAATGAAGAGGAAATAGGCAGTCTACCTGAAAAAGAATTCAGAATAATGATAGTAAAGATGATTCAAAATCCTGGAAATAGAATGGAGAAAATGCAAGAAATGTTTAACAAGAACCTAGAAGAACTAAAGAGCAAACAAACAATGATGAACAACACAATAAATGAAATTAAAAATTCTCTAGAAGAAATCAAAAGCAGAATAACTGAGGCAGAAGAACGGATAAGTGACCTGGAAGATAAAATAGTGGGAGTAACTACCGCAGAGCAGAATAAAGAAAAAGGAATGAAAAGAATTGAGGACAATCTCAGAGACATCTGGGACCACATTAAATGGACCAACATTCGAATTATAGGGGTCCCAGAAGAAGAAGAGAAAAAGAAAGGGACTGAGAAAATATTTGAAGAGATTGTACTTGAAAATGACCTCTAATATGGAAAAGGAAATAGTCATTCAAGTCCAGGAAGCACAAAGAGTCCCATATAGGATAAATCGAAGGAGAAACACGTCAAGACACATATTAATCAAACTATCAAAAATTAAATACAAAGAAAAACTATTAAAAGCAGCAAGGGAAAAACAACAAATAACATACAAAGGAATCCTCATAAGGTTAACAGCTGATCTTTCAGCAGAAATTCTGCAAGCCAGAAGGGAGTGGCAAGACATATTTAAAGTGATAAAAGGGAAAATCCTACAACCAAGATTACTCTACCCAACAAGGATCTCATTCAGATTTGACAGAGAAATTAAAACCTTTATAGACAAGCAAAAGCTAAGAGAATGCAGCACCACCAAACCAGCTTTACAACAAATGCTAAAGGAACTTCTTTAGGTAGGAAACACAAGAGAAGGAAAAGACTTACAATAACAAACCCAAAACAATTAAGAAAATGGTAATAGGTACATACATACTGATAATTACCTTAAATGTAAATGGATTAAATGCTCCCACCAAAAGACATAGACTAGCTGAATGGATACAAAAACAAGATCCATATATATGCTGTCTGCAAGAGACCCAATTCAGACGTAGGGATACATACAGACTGAGAGTGAGGGGATGGAAAAAGATATTCCATGCAAATGGAAATCAAAAGAAAGCTGGAGTAGCAATTCTCATGTTAGACAAAATAGACTTTAAAATAAAGCCTATTACAAGAGACAAAGAAGGACACTACCTAATGATCAAGGGATCAATCCAAGAAGAAGATATAACAATTGTAAATATTTATGCACCCAACATAGGAGCACCTCAACACATAAGGCAAGTGCTAACAGCCATAAAAGGGGAAATCAATAGTAACACAATCATAGTAGTGGACTTTAACACCCCACTTTCACCAATGGATAGATCATCCAAAATGAAAATAAATAAGGAAACACAAGCTTTAAATGACACATTAAACAAGATGGACTTAACTGATATTTATAGGACATTCCATCCAAAACAACAGAATACACTTTCTTCTTAAGTGCTCATGAAACATTCTGCAAGATAGATTATATCTTGGGTCACAAATCAAGCCTTGGTAAATTTAAGAAAATTGAAATCAAATCAAGTATCTTGTCTGACCACAATGCTATGAGACTAGATATCAAATACAGGAAAAAAAAACTGTAAAAAATACAAACACATGGAGGCTAAACAATACACTGCTAAATAACCAAGAGATAATTGAAGAAATCAAAGAGGAAATCAAAAAATACCTAGAAACAAATGACAATGAGAACACGATGACCCAAAACCTATGGGTTGCAGCAAAAGCAGTTATAAGAGGGAAGTTTATAGCAATAAATCCTACCTCAAGAAACAAGAAAAGTCTCAAATAAACAACCTAACCTTACACCTAAAGCAATTAGGGAAAGGAGAACAAAGAACCCCAAAGTTAGTGAAGGAAAGAAATCATAAAAATCAGTTCAGAAATAAATGAAGGAAACCACAGCAAAGATCAATAAAACTAAAAGCTTCTTCTTTGAGAACATAAACAAAATCGATAAACCATTAGCCAGACTCATCAAGAATAAAAGAGAAAAGACTCAAATCAACAGAATTAGAAATAAAAAAGGAGAAGTAACAAGTGACACTGCAGAAATACAAAGGACCATGAGAGATTACTACAAGCAACTATATGTCAATAAAATGGACAACCTGGAGGAAATGGACAAATTCTTAGAAAAGCACAACCTTCCAAGACTGAACCAGGAAGAAATAGAATATATAAACAGACCAATCACAAGCACTGAAATTGAAACTGTGATTAAAAATCTTCCAACAATCAAAAGCCCAGGACCAGATGGCTTCACAGGTGAATTCTATCAAACATTTAGAGACGAGCTTACATCTATCCTTCTCAAACTCTTCCAAAACATAGCAGAGGGAGGAACACTCCCAAACTCATTCTACAAGGCCACCATTATCCCAAAACCAAAACCAGACAAACATGTCACAAAAAAAGAAAACTACAGGTCAATATCTCTGATGAACATAGATGCAAAGATCCTCAACAAATTACTAACAAACAGAATCCAACAGCATATTAAAAGGATCATACACCATGATCAAGTGGGGTTTATCCCAGGAATGCAAGGATTCTTCAATATATGCAAATCAATCGATGTGATACACCATATTAACAAATTGAAGGATAAAAACCATATGATAATCTCAATAGAGGCAGAAAAAGCTTTTGACAAAATTCAACACCCTTTTATGATAAAACTGCTCCAGAAAGTAGGCATAGAGGGAACTTACCTCAACATAATAAAGGCCATATATGACAAACCCACAGGCAACTTGGTTCTCAATTGTGAAAAACTGAAACCACTTCCAGTAAGGTCGGGAACAAGACAAGGTTACCCACTCTCACCACTCTTATTCAACATAGTTTTGGAAGTTTTATCCACAGCAATCAGAGAAGAAAAAGAAATAAAAGGAATCCAAATTGGAAAAGGAGAAGTAAAACTGTCACTGTTTGCAGATGATATGATACGATACATAGAGAATCCTAAAGATGCTACCAGAAAACTATTAGAGCTAATCAATGAATCTGGTAAAGTAGCAGGATACATAATTAATGCACAGAAATCTCTTGTATTCCTATACACTCACTAATGATGAATACTCTGAAAGAAAAATTAAGGAAACACTCCCATTTACCATTGCAACAAAAAGAATAAAATACCTAGGAATAAACCTAAGGAGGCAAAAGACCTGTATGCAGAAAACTATAAGATGCTGATGAAAGAAATTAAAGGAAATACAAACAGGTGGAGAGAGAGACAATGTTCTTGGATTGGAAGAAGCAACATTGTGAAAATGACTATACTACCCAAAGCAATCTCCAGATTCAATGCAATACCTATCAAACTACCAATGGCATTTTTCACAGAACTAGAACCAAAAATTTCACAATTTGTATGGAAACACAAAAGACAACGAATAGCCAAAGCAATTTTGAGGAAGAAAAACAGAGCTGGAGGAATCAAGCTCCCAGATTTCAGACTATACTACAAAGCTACAGTAATCCAGATGGTATGGTACTGGCACAAAAACAGAAATATAGATCAATGGAACAGGATAGAAAGCCCAGAGATAAACCCACACACATATGGTCACCTTATCTTTAATAATGGAGGCAAGAATGGAGAAAATACAGCCTCTTCAATAAGTGGTGCTGGGAAAACTGGACAGCTACATGTAAAAGAATGAAATTAGAACACTCCCTAACCTCATACACAAAAATAAACTCAAAATGGATTAAAGACCTAAATGTAATGCCAGAGCATATAAAACTCTTAGAGGAAAACATAGGCAGAGCACTCTATGACATAAATCACAGCAAGATCCTTTTTGACCCACCTCCTAGAGAAATGGAAATAAAAACAAAAGGGACCTAATGAAATTTAAAAGCTTTTGCACAGCAAAGGAAACCATAAACAAGACGAAAAGACAACCCTCAGAATGGAGAAAATATTTGCAAATGAAGCAACTGACAAAGGATTAATCTCCAAAATATACAAACAGTTCATGCAGCTCAATATCAAAAAAACAAACAGCCCAATTCCAAAATGGGCAGAAGACCTAAATAGACATTTCTCCAAAGAAGATATACAGATTGCCAACAAACACATGAAAGGATGTTCAACATCACTAATCATTAGAGAAATGCAAATCAAAACTATAATGAGGTATCACCTCACACTGGTCAGAATGGCCATCATCAAAAAATCTGCAAATAATAAATGCTGGAGAGGATGTGGAGAAAAGGGAACGCTCTTGCACTGTTGGTGGGAACGTAAATTGATACAGCCACTATGGAGAACAATATGGAGGTTCCTTAAAAGCTAAAAATAGAACTACCATACGACCCTGCAATCCCACTACTGGACATATACCCTGAGAAAACCATAATTCAAAAAGAGTCATGTACCACAATGCTCATTGCAGCACTATTTACAATAGCCAGGACATGGAAGCAACCTAAGTGTCCATCGACAGATGAATGGATAAAGAAGATGTGGCAGATATATACAATGGAATATTATTCAGCCATAAAAGGAAACGAAATTGAGTTATTTGTAGTGAGGTGGATGGACCCAGAGTCTGTCATACAGAGTGAAGTAAGTCAGAAAGAGAAAAACAAATATCATATGCTAACACATATATATGGAATCTTAAAAAAAAAAAAAGGTCCTCATATATACCCTACTAAACATAAAATAGATAGCTAGTGGGAAGCAGCTGCATAGCACAGGGAGATCAGCTCGGTGCTTTGTGACCACCTAGAGGGATGGAATAGGGAGTGTGGGACGGAGACGCAAGAGGGAGGGGATATGGGAATATATGTATACGTATAGCTGATTCACTTTGTTATACAGCAAAAACTAACACAACATTGTAAAGCAATTATACTCCAATAAAGATGTTAAAAATATATATATAGAGAGAGAGATTTCCAGGTCTCTCTCTTGTCAATTATGATTCAGTGGTTCTGGGGAGGGCCTGGGAATCTGGGTTTTTAGCATGTGCCTCTCATGATTCTCTTGATCATGTAACTACACTGTCTCATTTTAAGACACCAATCCTAGAGTCTGCCTGGCAAACACAAACTATTCCTGTTTCTCTTTTCTCTATTCTTACACCTGAACGCAGGTCGTACTTTTAAAATGTGAACTCAGCTAAACACAGCCCCATCTTTATGTCCTGGGGGACAGCATGGTTGCTTTCTTCTCAATCAAAGAAAATGGTAGGTTGGGAATGCACAGTGATTGGGTTTTTTTGAGAATACATATGAAAAAAATACCCAAACAAATTAAACCCTTGATTCATAATTGCCATTGGGCATCATTAAAGTTCTACTCAAATATATCATCAAAGTTTCGGAACATTCCTTAGCCCTCATGTCTTAGGAGAGGGAATGCTCTTATTGGTGCTGCTGTCTTTCATTTTTAAAAAAATTCTCCTCATATTACCAGGATTATGATAAATAACTTGTCTGAGACAACACAGTGTGATAAAAAAAAGTGCTGGACTGAGACTCAGGAGATCTTGGCGCTCCTGCAAAATGGCTGTGTGCCCTGGAGAAAAGCATTCCCCATTCCCTGGACTCAGTGTTCCAGTCTGTAGAATGGGAGGTAGGTGGACACGGTTCTCTCTAAAGCCCCTGCTATCCATGAATTAAACAGACAAACAAAATAAAAAAATAAACAAATAAATAGAACCAATAACACAAAACCAAAACCAAAGACAGCTGTTCTAACTTGCAGCATGCCCAGCTCAAAACCCTTCCTGGTGGGTCGGTGCTGATATATTTTTCTGATAAGATATTCAACAAATGTTCTTTGGGCCCCTGTTCTGTACCAGGCAATTGAGGCAGGAGCTGGGGATAAAATAATAAGCCTCCCTAATCCCACTGAAAACCAAACCAAACCAAACAGAATATTCTGATCTTAGAGTGTTTACAGTCTAGTGGAAGAGAAAGACAAGTAATGAATTGCATAATAATGATATGCTTCATAATATATAATATTATACATTATACCAATAATATGTTGATTATTTATATAATATCGGAACAGGGGCAAGTGCTATGAGGAAGAGGGGTCTCCTGGAGGAGGTAAAGATGGATCTGAGAATAAAATTGAAGTAGGAACTAAGGGCTCACTGGGCCTTAAACCGTAATGGTTGTCAGTCAAATCTGATTTTAAATAAATGGAAAATCCAAAAAGAAATAAATAATCCCAAACAGCAATAATCTTTGTTTATAATCAGTAAACTTGCTCCAATTCCAGAAAATCTGAACAGTTGCTCTGGCCTGAGCCCTGTACCTACTCATGAAAACTAATGGCTACATTTTCAGGAATTTTGCAAGCTGTTAAACGCAGCTGTCATTAAAAATGAAACAGTTTAACCTTTCCATTAAGTAAATCATATTCAAAACAAAGGTAATATACTTTTAAAGGTCATCACTTCCTAATTATTGTTACTGTATTGCTGATCATGAGATTATTTATACATCTGTGGGATGGAAATGCTATGTTGTACATACTATTCCAACTATGCCTCTTTCCCCAACTTCATGTTCTGTGATATATTAGTAGCTGTAAATTGACTACGGTAGGAGTATTTACCCTCCAGAAATCAGCCAACATGAGGAGTCAGGACTTCCCTTTTCTCCACCCTGCCGAGCCAGCCAGTTGTTAAACCAATGTATCACGACCTGAGCTGCCCTTCAGAGCCGCTCCCTCCAGGTGGCCATTGAGTCCATGAAGTCCAATCAGTCCACCCACTGCTGTGGGAGGACCAGGTGGAGGAGCTCGGTCCCCAAGGACCCACAGTTGCATCGGGTTGCCTTAGGAAGGCAGAGCTGAACCTCGGTGAGGATGAGCGTAGAATTGAGATCATTGCTGTGCCTCCAGGGCATTTGAGGCTCTGTCTGACTCAGTCGGAGCTGGCATCACTGGACACTTTGCTGCACTGCAGGCGGCCCTGCCACAGAGGTGAATGAATGAATCAGCGTTTCCTCTGTGCTTGGATGCCAAGCCAACGGATGAGAGGCAAAGAGGAGGGAGGTGGAGGGTCTGTAAGGAGGGAGAATAAAAGGAGAGGTCTGTGGCAATTTCCTCCTGGGGAAGTTTAATAAGTACTATTTAAAAAAATGTAGTAATTCATTGTCATGATTTTAAAATTTTGAAACCAGGATTTATGAGGAGTGAAAAGGAGAGTCATCTTCCCCATCCACTCCCCAGCTGTGCTTTCCTAGGTAGCCTTCCAGACATTTCTATGCAGATGCTAAATTTCTTGTTCTCACCCCACACCAGCTCTCTGTGTGTAGTTCAGTAACTTGTTTTGTTGTTGTTGTTGTTACTGCTCGCTTAATGATGTAGCCGGGCTCTGCAGAGAGGCAGTGCAACCTAGTGTTTAGAGCATCACTCTGGAGCCAGACAACCTTCGCTCACCAGCTACCAGCAATATAACCTTGGACAAGTTACTCCCCTTTCTGACTCCGTTTCCTAATCTGTAAAACTAGAACAGAGTAAAAGCATCTATCTCGGGACTTTGTGAGCCTTCTGTAATGAATATACGCCAAGCATAAGAGAGGAAGTGACATGTGTTAACTTTCTATATCAGATCATTTCTCTCACATTATTTTTTAAGTCACCTACTATTCCATTATATGAATGTACTAAACTATATTTAAGCAGGCTCCTTTATATTTAGGTTATTTCCAGGTTTTTTTTTTTTTTTTTTTTGCTGCTACAAACAATGCTGCAGTATAATCACACAAATATATTTGCACAATTGTGTGAGTTTATGCATGGGAAAAAAATTCCTGGGAGTTAAACTACTGAGTCAAAATTTGATAGCTATTACCAAAATTACTCCAAATCAGTTTGCAACAAATATATGTTCTGCAAACAGAACATCAGAATGTCTGTTGAATTTCAAAGGCAATAACTGTAGACATTACCCAACCTTCTCATGTTTGCCAATGCAGTGAGTGAAAAGTGGTATCTTATTGTTTACATTTTCCAAATTACTAATATGTTTAACCACCTAGTCATATTTTTATTACCCATTAGTATTTCTTTAAAAAACATGAAATGTTTATGTTTTTTGCCCTTTTCTTTATATTTTTGCAGTTTGTCTTCTAATTTTTTTTTTAGCCACACAAAATATTTTTAGGTAGTCAAATTTATCAATCTTTAACATAATAGTTTCTGGGTGGTATGCCATATATGGAATAGCCTTCTTCTGCCCTTTTATTAAAACACAATTATTTGGCCTCACTTTCAGTTCTTTCATGGCTTCACATTTTATATTTAAATATTTGAGACATCTGTAATAGTTGTAAAGTGCATTCATGATTAATTTCATTTTTTCCCAAATATTTAGCCAGTTTTCTCAGCACCATTTATTGAATAAGCCAGTTTCTTCATCAATTTATTTTTTTATCATTATTTTTAACATCTTTATTGGAGTATAGTTGCTTTCTCCATCAATTTAAAATGACACTTTTATTATATGTAAGATCCCCATATGTATTTAGCTTGAATTCTTTTAATTCACTGATCTGCCTCCCTAGCTCTGCAGCAGGATCATACTGTTTTAATTACTGCAGCTTCATAGTATGTTTTAATATACAGTAGTGTTAGTTCCTCTCAATATTTTTTATTTTCAGAATTTTCCTGGCTATCTTATAAGATTGCTTTTCTGTATGTATTTTGATACCCTTATGACAAGTTGATCCCCAAAATCTCAGTGAATGTTTAATTAATAATCACCTCCTTGATACATGTAATTAACTCAATGGCAGAGGTCCTTTTACAAGGTATACATATATTAAATCATCATATTGTACACTTTAAATATCACAATTTTAAAAAGTTGTACCTCAACAAAACTGGTGAAAAATAATCACCTCCTTCTTTGAAAAGTCCTTCCTGACTCATTTTCTCTTTTATTCCTCATAACAATTCTGGGAATCCCTCTTTACAGGTGAAAAATCTGAGACTCAGAGAAGTGATGACATTTGCCCATCGTCACCCAGCTGACACAGGGGCAATGTCCTAAGACTCAAACCCAGGTTTTCTGATTCTAAATCCAATGCTCTTTCCATCATGCCCAGAGAAATATAAATGAAGGAGTAAGTTTGGAAAAGTGAGGAAAAAATACAGTTATCTTTATCAAGAGCCTAAAAAAGGAATCGGCCAACTTGAACTCACCTGGAATCCAGGTGTATGTAGAGCTGTGCAATGTGTAATATCAGATGAAGCCCCTGGTCCACCTACACTGTATGATTCTGACCTTCCTCGTACTAGTGCCTACGGCTGACTGTGGAGAAATAAGTAACAGAAAGTGCTACAGAACTTCTTGCTAATATTATGTGTTAAGTACAACCACACTGCTGCTTTGGGCTGCTTCCTTAAGAATGCAGAAAAAAATAATGCTGACACTTCGATCTCATGTTTTAAAGCTGGCTGTTATAAATAGATAGAATTTCAGCTTAAATATACTAATGATTTTTTTTTGCTATGCAAATTACATTGGTTCCTTAGCAACAGAATAAATAAGTGTTTCTCCTCTAATTCTGTGTATGTTGGTTTAGAGAAGGCACACAATAAGTTAATTAGAGAGTGGTTGGGGGTGATTTGTAAATGTCATATTAACATGCTACTTGCTTTGTAGCCCTGAAGACTTTAAAATAAATAGACGCCATTTTCTGGCATGGTTGATTTTTTTTTTTTTTTTTTTTTTGTCTTTGGAACCTTTTCCCAACTAATATTTGGAATAAAGATTTAGAAGTGATATGCAAACCAAACATACCTTTGGTTGCAACTTCTAATTACATATGTGCTCAGTTTTGAAAAAACAGATATAAAAATCTAATCTGAAAAATGAAGATAAACGGGGCATTATTAGAATCCTAGCGTATTAGAGGTAGTCCTTATAGCCCTTTCATTTACCGAGGGGACAAATTGGGCTTAGATGGGGCAAAGGTCCAGCATCTGTGCTTGGCTGTGAGGTAATAGAAAGTATTTATTGGTCTCTGCCCCCGGATCCTGACACAGAGCTCCTGAAACCCTTGTGATTTCCTGGGTGATAGGAGTGTCTTTTGTGCCAAGGAAGCGACTCAGGTGGGCTCCTTGATGAGAGCTGGTCACTGGAAAGACCAAGTCACGATTAGAAGTTTAGAATTTTCAGCCGCACAGCCCTCTGCCCCCATTCTCAGAGAAGGGAGGAGGGATGCAAACAGAGTTAATGATTGATCATGCCTACGTGATGAAGCCTCCATAAAATCCCCCAAATATGGGGTTTGGAGAGCTTCCGGATTGGTGAGCATGGGGAGGTGCTAGGAGAGTGGTGAGCCTGGACAGGGCATGGAAGCTCCGTGTCCCTTCCCACATGCCTTGTTGTCCTGCACATCTCTTCCATCTGGATGCTCATCTGTATCCTTTAGCATATCCTTCAGTAAACTGGTAAACATAAGTGTTTCTCTGAGTTCTGTGAGCTGCTGCAGCAAAATAATCGAACCCAAGGAGGGAGTCATCGGACCCTCCAATCTAAAGCCAGTTGGTCAGAAGCACAGGTGACAGACAGCCTGGGCTTGCAACTGGCATTTCAAGTGTGTGCATGGGGGACAATCATGTGGGACTGAGTCCTTAACCTGTGGGATCTAATGCTATCTTCAGGTAGGAGGGGTTCAGAAGTGAGTTAAGTTGTAGGATGCCCAGCTGGTGTTGCAGAGAATCGCTTGTTGTGGAGGAAAAACATATTGGTGACCAGAAGTGTCAGAAGTGAAGTGTCTGTGTGAGTGTGGCATTAGTGTGAGAGTAAAGGGGACACACAGGAAACAAATACACAGTAAGAAAGAACTGGGTTTTTCCCACACAGGTGGGAAGTTGAGTTTTCCCTTTACACTGGTGAAGCTTCAACTCAAACCCAGGACTCCCTCTTCTGTCTGCCATGTCCCCTCTCATTCCAAGGCTTGCCCTTATAGTCCTTAAATAACCAGCTCTTTACTGTTTGTTGGTAAGGCTGTGTTTATATTTCCGTCTGTTTTGGACTCGATTTCTACATATGTCATATCAGTTCCCAGTGGCTTCCAGTGGGATTGAGCTCCCGTTGCCCACAGAGGTAACTTGTTTGTCCGTGCACTCCGAATTTGCTTCTTTGCCTTCTCTGTCTTGCTTCTCGACCCTCGCACTGGTATTTTCTGAGACCATCTTCCAAAGAAACCACTTGTATTCAAGCCTTGCTTTTGAATTAGCTTCCAGGGGGAATCCGGTCTAAGATACTAGCTATGTGAACCTCCTTAACTTCAATTCTGCTAACTGTAGAAAGGAGATAATAATCTCCACTCGGGTAACCACTTGTGAGGGTCAATGACAAAACATATGTGAAAATACATTGTGAACTATAAAGCATTAAATGGACACAGGGATAATGTGGGATGGAAAACACAACGTGTTTTTCACCCAAGCCCTCAGTTTAGATTCCATTTCTGTAATTTTACCCAAACTTGCCAAGGACTGAGTCTTTGGGCAGAGATCCCTTCTTTTGACAGGTAAAGGAAGTGTAATTGCTAAAGTGGTACTTCCCCTCAGTCTCAGCTGAGAGCCTTGCTTTTATGCCTGTTACTGCACGAGGATTCCAGTTAGCTCTTACTCTTTAGAGATGGGGGGTTGGTGATAAAATGGTCTTCGCAGCTGCATTACAGTTCTCAATATTCAGTATGTTGACAAAGATAAACAGTTAATTCTCTGTCACAGGTACTCAACTGGAAATCTGTTGGGACTGCCTCAAAAAACTTTACCCTTGGTTTCATTTCTCCACGGGGGAAAAAAGGGCATCTTGACGCATTGAATACAATCGCCCTAATGAAGCCACGCTTTTAAAAATAAGAATCAAAGTCATCTATTTCCACGTAGTGGAAACCCTCATCCTTTTAAAAAAATATTTGTTTAATTGAAGTATAGTTGGTTTACAATATTGTGCTAGTTTCAGGTGTACACAAAGTGATTCAGTTATACATACATATATATTTTTTCCAATTTGCTTCCATTATAGGTCATTGCAAGATATTGAATATAGTTCCCTGTGCTATAGAGTACTCATAAAGGTGAGAGCCATGGTCCTTTCAGGGTAGGGTTGAGGTAAATGTACTCTGTATGACCATCCATGCTGTGACCCCCATCAGTCTGATTACATTAAACCCTAAAAGTCAAACCACTGCTGTTTGAATTTAAAGTTGAGACAGCAGGGCAACTTTGGTGATGTGAGTACTACAGTGAAGAAGCCGCAGATACTAGAAAAACTATGTCAGGAGGAAGCACATCTCTATCTTCATGATACTGTGAAGTGTCACATAGACGTTCAGTGTTTTATAAATGTCAAATTTGACCCCAGAATTTTTACTTCTTATCATGGAACTTGGCCCCTGCTCCTTGGGGGTTAGTAGGCTGGGGAATGGGGAGATGGGGAGCTCCTTGTTAATTCTAGAAGTGGTTTTCTCCAAAAAGTGCTATCCAGGGGGTTGGAAATGCTCCTTTGGGATATGGGATGGAAATATTAAAATGATCTTACTTTCTATATTTTTTAATGACTATTTTATATATACTTAGGTTGTATATATTATATATACTTAGGTTGTGTATAAATATAAAACACATGCATGTAATTTACAAACAAACACACCTATATTTGGGATGCACCTTTAATTTTTACTACTAATAATAGACATTTCCTGGTCTAGAAGAGAGGTCCTTTTGGGAGATCACTGGCGCCTCTAAGAATCTGATGAAAAATGAGGATGCCCTCTCCCCAGAACACTGCACATGGACACAGTTCTACAGACGGTTTGAGGGAGGTTCAGAGCTCCCCAAAGTCCAACTGTGGATCCCAGGGAAAGAGTTCTTGCTTCCAAATTTCCTCATCAGGAATTATTCCAGTGTGCCTTTAGGCCACTGTAAGATCTGGTCACCCAGCAGGGCCCTCAGTTCAGGAACCTGCCAGCCGGCTCTGCAGAATCTCTCTGTTCATGCTCTTGCAGACTTCCAGAGACAAAAGTAAGGGACCCAAAATAATGGGTACTCTCTTGTCACCCATCTCAACAGGACAGCCCCAGGGAGCACAACCATCCTTTCTATCCATCTCTTATTGTTCACAGTTGTGTATGTACACACACACACACACACACACACACACAGATTTATTATGTATTCTTCATGATTAAGCACAATCTTGCAGAAAATTTGGAGATATAAAAATGTAAAAACCAGAAAAGTGAAAATACCCATAATCTCATCTTCCAGAGAAAACCACTGTTCTCATTCTGGCACGTGATCTTGCAGTGTCTTTTTCTCTGCGTGTTTGTACTTATGAAAAGATGATTTTAACAGCTTTATTGAGGTATAATTGATACACAAAGTGACATATATTTAATCTATACAATTTGATGAGTTTGGACTGATGCATACACTGGGGAAACCATGACCACATTCAAGGTAACAGATATGTCCATCACCTCCCAAAGTTTCCTTGTGTCGCTTTTTGTGTGTGTGTGTATTTTTAAATAAATTTATTTATTTAATTAATTTATTTTTGGCTGTGTTAGGTCTTCGTTGCTGCGCGGGCTTTCTCTAGTTGTGGTGAGTGATCTTCTCATCGCAGTGGCTTCTCTTGTTGCGGAGCACGGGCTCTAGGAGCACAGGCTTCAGTAGTTGCGGCACACAGGCTCAGTGCTTGTGGCTCACAGGCTCTAGAGCACAGGCTCAGTAGTTGTGGTGCACGGACTTAGTTCCTCTGCGGCATGTGGGATCTTCCCGGACCAGGGCTCGAGCCTGTGTCCCCTGCATTGACAGGTGGATTCTCAACCACTGCACCACCAGGGAAGCCCTGTGTGTTTGTTTTTGTTTTGCGGTAAGAAGACTTAACATGAGATCCACCCTCCTAAAAGGTTTTCAAGTGCACAATGCAGTATTGCTAACGATGGGCAGGTTTCTCTTGAACAGGAATGAGGCAGGTAAATCACACTTTAGCCAAAAATCAATAAGCAGATGCATATATACTGAGGTTCCCAGGATCTTGAACTCAAGGGCAGAAATCTGGGCTCTTTTCTTTTCAGATGCTTTTGATTTACTCTCCAACTCTCTGTAAACCTCCCCTTCCCCTTGCTTTGTCCCTCTTTTCCTTTTCTGGCCTTCCTCTCTCCTTCCTCATTTATTCACCTTTCCAGGTTGGGTTTTTGGGCATCTACCTCTGATGGGTCACTGAGCTTGGTGCAGGGAGCAAGGTGGGCAACACTGACTCCTTTCTGTCCCTCGCCCCCATCCCCCGACTCATCCCGCCATCTCGTTTTTTTCTTTTTTGTCCAGAGTCACTTTGTATCATTCCATGCCACCTGTAGGCTTTCAATTTTCTCCTTATAACTTACCCCTCTAGAAACATTCACATATTCGAGTGCCTTCTGTGACAGTCAGTATTCCATAAACTGTCAGCTCCACACAAGAAGCCTCTCTCTGCTGAATTTATGGCTTCGGCAAAGCCATTTCATAAAAAATGATTAATGATAATTAACATTTTAACTTCAGGCCATTTAATGGCACCCAACAAAGGGGTCAAGTGAAACTCATGGGTGTCATATGTCAAATGTCACAGTGAAGGGATGGGGCTGAACAGGAGCTGAGAGTTAGGTGAGGAGAGAGTGGGAAGAACTGCAGACAGGGCTTCTGCCTCCTTGCCGGGGCCTGTGGCCTCCTTGCCCACCGTCAAAGGGCTACCGCCTTCACCCCACATTAGAAGTATCTCTCCTTCAGTTAGAATGTAGGTTGGAGTGTTTGGTTTTGCATAGAATGTAATAATAGCCCAGGCCCTTCTGCCGCACGCGTTCAACGCACAGCGTGTTGCACATTAAGGGAAGTCGGCTGGATGCTCAGCATTGAGGGCCTTCGTTTCTTTTCTTTTCTTTTTTTTTGCGGTACGCGGGCCTCTTACTGTTGTGGCCTCTTCCGTTGCGGAGCACAGGCTCCGGATGCGCAGGCTCAGCGGCCATGGCTCATGGGCCCAGCTGCTCCGCGGCACGTGGGATCTTCCCAGACCGGGGCACGAACCCGCGTCCCCTGCATCGGCAGGCGGACTCTCAACCACTGCGCCACCAGGGAAGCCCGAGACTTCGTTTCTTGAACATCCCAAGTTTTTTCACCCTACACCTGGGTCCTCACTCTCTGAAGTCTCTGAGCTGACATCCTCCACCCTCCATCCTCCTCCCATTCATCTGCAGGTTCTCATTTCACTTCCTCCCCCCCAATCCAGGCTCCATCTTTGCTTCTCCCCCACGTATTACTCCCCCCTCTCTTTTATAACAAATTTTTATTGGAGTGTAGTTGATTTACAATGTTGCATTAGTTTCATGTGTACAGCAAAGTGAATCAGTTATACACATATGTACATCCACTCTTTTTTAGATTCTTTTCCCATACAGGCCATTACAGAGTGCAGAGTAGAGTTCCCTGTGCTATACAGTAGGTTCTTATTAGTTATCTGTTTTATATATAGTGGTATGTATATGTCAATCCCAATCTCCCAATTTATCCCTACCCCCTCTTACCACCTGGTAACCACAAGTTTGTTTTCTACATCTGTGACTCCATTTCTGCTTTGTAGATAACCCTCCCCTCTCTTCTCGCTCTTTGAAAGTTTACCCATCAGTGCTTGGGAAACCACTCCCCGAGGGTGGCCTCATCCCGCTGCTCTGCCCTCACCCCACAGATGGGACCTAAACACCAACCACTACCAACAAAAAGTTAAGCATAAAGTGAGGCCAAGAACCAATGCATTTCAGCAATGGAAGGTTGGAGTCCTCCTGGAAGGTAATGAGTTGAATGATCAAGGACTAGGCAACATGGCAGACACTAGGTACTAGACCTGAAGCCCTGGGAGGTAGGATCTTGGTGTTGAGATAATAGCTGGTAATGAACAGGAACACTCTCTTGGGTCAGTTCCCAAGAAGGAGAAAAGTGTGGTAGTGAAACAGTGCTTCCGTCCGAGGGTGATATCACACGCCCAGATTCCATCTTTGGGGAATGGCCCTTTGTCGACAGAATTAGGACCTCACAGTGGGGTGACACATGAGATACTCAGGACTACAGTCTATATCATGATCATAGCAGGGCCATGTATGGCAAGCTAAGGCAGTTTGTCACTTCCCTAGGGAGCCCAACTATAGTGGAGCAAGTTAATTCAGTCATAACCAACATTTATTGAGCATGTGTGTCAGCCCCCGAGCTATACACTTAACATCTCTCCGCTGAGTTCATCCTCGCCATCACCCCACGAGCTAAGCTCAAGTTCTATCCCATTTTACTGACGAAGAAGCTGAGGTTCAGAGAGATTAAGGCAGTAGCTCACCAGCCCCGGGGACTAAGTGCCGGGGCCAGAATGTGAATCCAGCTTTCCCTGCCTCCTATACCTATGCTCTTCATCACACTGCCACGCCACCTCTTGACCGGCTGAGTGTGTCATGGTGGCCACAGGGGAAGGGCAGACATAAAGAGTGGGTAACCACACCATTTACACACCCCATTTAGTGGGGTGTGTTTAAGGAACAGGAGGAAAAAATAAGGAGCTTTCCAGTGTAATAAAAAAAAATCCCCACCGTTAGGCCCAGTGACAGTCCCTCGATCGGCATCGTTCTGACCTTGCCTCGCGTGTCAATGTCAATAGCTGTTGTCACCAGTCAATGGGCCTCCCGTTTGGTGCTTAGAGATTCTCTTTATGCACTTAAAAGGCATCATTAGTACCAAGTGGCTATTAAAGCAGTCTTGCTGTTCAGAACGATTTTCTGAAGCAAATGCAGAGGAAACATGTTGAGGGTTGAAGTCATTAGCTGAGACCACAGGAGGACTGACCGTGGGCAATGGTGCCATTAATCTTGATAAGGGGAAGTGTGAGCAATTCATAAAATCTGCTGCATGAGGTTTCTCCCTAAATGGACACCCGAGAGAGTGACCCCATGTCTTTGTTCCAGGTAAGAGGGACATGTGTGAACTGTGACATCGACTTGGTAGAATAAGCAGGGCAGGCAGGACTGCTGGGGGTGGGGACACAACAGCGATTTCAGGCTTCACTGGAGAGGCAGGGACCACTGGTGCAGTAGTGGGCAAAGAAGTTAGCTGACATTTTACATAACGTATACTATGGACCGGGCACACGATTCTAATGCTTTACATATTAACCGTTTAATCCTCACAATAGTCCAGTGAGGCAGGCACAGGCACTATTATCATTCCCATTTTACAGATGAGGAAACTGAGGTCCAGACAGATTATGCTAATTGCTTCAGGTTGCACAGCTAGTAAATGGCAGAGCTGGGATTCAGACCCTGGTAGTCTGGTTTCAGAGGCTGTGCTCTTACCGCTTTGCTCTACAGCATGATCTTAGAGTGGAGGCACTCAGCCTCCTTCTATCTTCCCTTGGAGGACAGCAAGGGCTTTGGAGTCACACAGACCTGGATTGGAACCCCAACTCTGCCATTTTCCAGACGGGCACCTTGGAAAAAGGACTTTGTTTCTTAAGACTCAGTTTCTTTGTTTACAGAGTGTTATGAAATCATATGCAGTGTCAGGCACTCAATGGCTCTTGAATATATGTCACTGCGTTCTTCTTCCACATTGAGGTTACAGACACATTGCCAGGGCAGGACATTTTAAAAATATATATTTATTTGGCAGCACTGGGCCTTAATTCCGGCATGTGGGATCTTAGTTGTGGCGTGCGGGAGCTACTTCCCCAACCAGGGATTGATCCCGGGCCCCCTGCATTGGGAGCACAGAGTTTTAACCACTGGACCACTAGGGAAGTCCCCAGGGCAGGACATTGATGGGGGGATATGATGGGCAGCTAGATGCCTGCCCCAGCCAGCACCTCTGTGGCTAGGGGCTGGCCTGGACCATTGGCGAGAGAATCAGCACCCTTTTCTTGGTCACCTACTTCCTAACTGACCTTGTCCATCTTGAGTTCTGGGTTAGGGTCTGTTATGAACTAAATGATTATGGCCCTCCAGAAGTCCTATATTGAAGCCCTAATCCCCAATGGGACTGTATTGGAAGACAGCGCCCGTGTGGAGGTGATAAAAGTCAAATGAGGTCATAAAGGTAGGACCCTGATCCAATAGGGTTGGTGCCCTTATAAGAAGAGGAAGAAACACCAGAGCTCTCTCTCTCCACCATGTGAGGACACCATGAGAAGACTGCCATCTGTGAGCCAAGAAGAAAGCTCTCACTAGGAACCAAACTGGCTGGCACCTTGATCTTAGACTTCCCAGCCTCTAGAACTGTGAGAGCATAAACGTCTGTTGTTTAAGCCACCCAGTCTGTGGTATTTTGCTACGGCAGCCCTAGCTGACTAAGACAGAACCCCAAGTCCATACGTTGAATGGGAGAGTAATAAAGTCTGGAACTGCATTCAGAACTGGGCCTTCAGCTATGATCTCAATTTGGGTAAAGATGGCTATGAACTCTATGCTACGCCTCCCATTAAATGGTAGAGTTGAATTCCTCTCCTGTCTCTGAACAAGCTTAGTGACTTGCTTAACCAATGGAATACAGTGGAAGTGACATCCTGGGACTTCTGAGGATGGGTCATGAGAAACCTTGTGACTTCCACCCAGGCCTCTTGGAACACTTGCTCTCGAAACCTGGCTGCCATGATGTAAGGAAACTCAAGCAGTCCATGGCAAGGATGGAAACCTCTGCAGGGGCTGGAACCCCACATCCTCCTTGGAAGTGGATCCTCCAGCTCCAGTCAAGATACCTCTTCTAATACCTCACGGACCAGAAACAAATCCTTCCCACTGAACCCTGCCCAGATTGCAGATCTGTGAGCAAAATTAATGACTGTTGCTGTTTTGAGCCATTAAGTTTGAGGGTGATTTTTCCCTCTGCAATACATAACTGGAACACCAAGAAACACTTCCGAAGGGCTCTTACCCAGCTCAGGGCCACCTCTGAGCTGTCCCGGGGATGACTTGGCTCATGTGCCTAGGGTCTTCCACTCTGTGTACAGGCAGCTGGTATATGAGATGGGCAAGGCTCAAGGAGGTCTCCCTGGCTTGACACTGGCCTTTGATGTCCAGGATGACATCCACCTTTGGGCTCCTTTGTGAATTATGTGATAAACTGTAACTATCATATCTCATTTTACCCTGGGGAAAATGTGAAGTCCGTAGACTCCAGGGAGAAACCACAGGCTTCTAGACTTTGTCTGCCAAGCCCCATCCCTTACTCCAACACCCTTCTAGAAAATAGTGGGGCTGGAAGGAGAAACAGCCTAGTTGTAGTTCACTGGTTCTCAACCTTGGCTGTACATTGGAATCACTTAGAAGTTTCAAAAATACTGCTGGGGCCCACCCTTAGAGACTGGATTTAATTGGTCTGAGGTACAGCTTGGAGGTTGGTATGGAAAATCAAAACAAAGGCAAACACCTCCCTGGCTGATCTGATGCATCTCCAGGGTTGAGAACAAATACTCTAGACTCATTATCCTTGTGGACATTACTGTTCTAAGGCAGGTTGTCTAAGACTTTAAATAAAGCCAAGTTGGAATTTGGAGACAGACCCAGGCAATGAGGGAAGACCTCAGTCTCTGATGATCTCTTCAATAATAATCACCCTTTACATTCATACAGATTAACTCACCAAACAGTCAAATGTGTACAAGCCGTGATGTGAGCTGGTCATGGCATTAAATAACGCTGAATCTCAGAGTGACACAAATGGTTCCCTCTTCAACTTTCTTTCAATCCTCTTATTCACAAAGGAGAAGCCTCCGTTGGTGCTAGTTTGTCTTTAACATCTCTCCAACTCTTGGCAAAAATTAGGGGTGTTGCTTTGCCACTGACCAACATTCAAGTAACACTGATCTAAATCTTCGTCTCCACGGCAGCTAGAGCAATTATGAAAGAGCTACATGGTTTAACATGATCCCACCTACCAGGAGAAAGCTGAATCTCAGAGGCATTTGGTGACTTGCCCAAGGACTCAGGTCACTATTTCTCCACCCTCTCCAACTTAGTGTTTAATGAAAATCATGCCAACGGAGAGGGTCTTCCACCATATAACTGGGAGACAGCTGTTGGACTCCATTCTTACCCTGATCTCAGAGGAAGGACCAAGCAAGTCCCACTGAGAGGACGAGAGGAAGAGGAGGGTAGGACAAAGAAGAAGGAATCATGGAGAAGAGGAAGACTTGTTGGTTCAGGAAATTGATTTCAGAAGAGATGTGGAGAAAGAATTTGGTTCAAAAAAGAAAAGAAGAAAAGAAAAGAAAAGAATTTGGTTCAAAAAAGAAAAAACTTTCTATCGCAGCCAAGGCTGCAACAGGAGACAGTGAGAGACCCATCCCCTCCATCACTTTTTTTTTTTTTTTTTGCTTAGGATACAGTCTTCCCTTCCTGGTGTTGGCTTTCCCCAAATATGTAGTGATTCTGGACTGCATGCTTGTGTTTGGGCACAGAATTCTCTTACATGCTGAAGAGCAGGGGACTCCAAAGATGCTTCCAAACCTGGAATCCTAGTTAGTCTTCAGACTGCTCGGACAGGCAAGTTCGTCTCCTGGGTCACCTCCTCCCCCTCCAATAACAACAAATCTTTGAGCTTCAGGATGGGGCGTGGGGAGCCGAGCCAGATGAGGCGATTGCATGCCAATCCAGATTAAATCCTGGAGGAAATGTTGGTGCCTGTTACTGGGATGTGATTTATTCTTGGCCGATAGCAGGCATCCTAAGGTCTCAGGCTGAATTTGGGGTCTGACCACTTGAGGGTCAGCCACTGCTACTCAGATTAGAGGCCCACGAGGCCTCCTAGGGTGCTTGTCACACAAGCAGATCTTCCAGGCAACCTCCCAGTGGGATTCTTCAGTCATGGGCTGACTTTGATGGTGGAGATCCATGGGCTACATTTTGCCAAACACTGGGTGTTTGGCAGGGGTGTCTCAGACAGCCATGTCCCGGGAAAGTGTGGGCAGTGGGATGGGGGGGGGTGCTCTCAGCCAGGATATGGGGGCAGGTCCAGGAGGCACCAGAAGTCCTTTTCCACTGGATATTCCTGAGAAGGAAGAAGGGCAACCTGGAGTTCCAGAGGCATGAGACAATAGACTCATAGACAGAGTATCAAAGACATAGGCTCTTATTCATAATGGAATAAAAGAATTTTAAAATAAGAGAATGCATGAACAGTAGAGCTTAGTGGTTTAGAACCAGTCCTACTTGGGGTTTGACTTCTTTACTTGCTAACTGGATAACTGACATCAAGTTATTTTACCTCTCTGAGCTTCTGTCTCCTCGTTCGGTAGATGGACACACTAGTAAGTACAATATAATGGTCCCCGGGACCCTTGCGACGTATAAATGAGTCCGTGCATTGAAAGGACATGGAATTGAGTCTGGCACGTGGTAAGGGCTCCAGAAGCTCTTATCGTCATTGCCAGGGTCATAGGATGTTTGAGCCAAAAGTGATCATAGAGATCATCTAGTGAGTCCAATGCCAATGTCGTGACTCCTGGCAGGAAAGGAATCGATAAAGGAAGAAGACACGTGTTGTGGCTCCCTTGCCTTAGCTTCTTCTCTCTACCCAGTCCCCTCATGGTTCTCCCCAGCTGAGGGAAGGAGCACGTGAGCCATCAAGGGAGTTTGGAGGGCCAGTCCTACAGTCTCTCCAAACCTGAGAAAGTCACCTTGCCTCCTTGACTGCCACTCACTCTGCAGGGCTCACAGGCCAGCTGTCTGTGGGCCCCAGCAGGCTCAGCTGAGGACGGCAGGGTGCATCCTCCCTCCCCTTGCTCTGGTGTTTAATCAAAACAGTATTCAAAATATGATTCTGGGAGATTAGATTGGGAGATTTGCAGGAGGCTCTCAGTGGGGGCAGAGATGGTGGGAACAGATTGCCGCTGGGGGCCGGAGGCTGGGATAATCACAGGCTCAGACTCGCCATTCTCAGGCCTTCACCTGTGCTCCTGGAGCCCACCATCAGCTCCAGAGTGAACACTGAGAACCAGGATGGAGAACTAGATCATCTCTGTACCTGACAGCTGGGGAAACTAAGAGAGGGGAAGGGGGCTGTCCACGGCCACATAGCAAGGGAGTAATGGGATTGAGGTGGTCAAGCCGTTTCCTGGGATTCAAGGCTACTCTTTTTGGCCCTTCTGACACGCCTCTGCCTCCAGCTAACCAGGCCCAAGGTCTTTGGAACAACCCTGGGCCGCAGGCTCCTGCTCGGGGTTGTGGTGGGGGAGAGGCTGGACCTCTTAGACAAGAGAGAGAGACCACCTCTAGAGGTCCTGCTTGATAGCTGGGCCTCCTTTCGCAAGGCTCAGTGTCCTATAAAGGCTGAATGGCTGGAGGCAGGGTGCAGGTAAACCCTCCGCCCACTACCATCCTCCACTCTCTGCATCCTAGGCCCACATGACCTCGGGCTTAGGTGGGTCCCTTCTCTCTGGCCTTCACTTTCCCATCTGGAAATCTGACTCGATGTGATGCTAAGGGCCCCTCTCCTCTCCACTAAATGGTCAGCGGGAGCCCCGCTCCCAACTGGAGGCCCGAGGAACAAGCTTCTGCAGCCTCAGCAGCCTCCCGAGGGGGTTTACCTGGCCCCCTAGGAGGGGCTGGGGTCGAGAGCGCCTTGAAAGAAACCTCTAGCTAATGCGCTTTATTACAAGCGTTAATCCCACAAAGCCGACTGGAAATAATGTTTATCTTTTCGCAGTTTAATTTCCCGGACCCTAAGCCGCAGGTCAGTGAGGGCGACTGGAGTGTCCCTGGGGAGGCTGGGGGTAGGAGCAGCTGTCGCCCAGAAGCAAAACGAAAGCAGAGAGGTGGTTTCCCAACAGGAAGCTAGGGAGAGGGGCAAGAGCTAAAAGGGGCCTTGAACCCTCAATGGAGAGCTGGGTCCCTCTTCACCACTTTGAGCCAGTCCCTGCCCTCCCATCTGGCCTCAGTTTCCTCATCTGAGGAAGGGGTTTGTGCTTTTGTAATTCATTATCTCTGACTATTCTATAGAAAAGAAGGCAGGGTGGGGTGGGGGGAGGTGGCCTGTTCCCTTCGGTTTTTTTTAACCCCCTCTTTTCCTCTCTGCAGCCTTCAAGGTTCTTAAAATCTCCTCCCAAGGATAAGGATCCTTCCCGTCCCAGACTTCAGCGGCCCGTCAGCTGGCAGGGCTCTGGTCTGGAAGGCTGTCACTCAGCCACCTCCGGCCGGGCTGGAGCCCAGCAGTGGAGACACAGCTTCCCGAGGATCCAGCCCCTAGGCGCACACCCCAGCTGCCCTCCCTCCCGCCTCCCCGTCCGCATCAGCTGCCCGGACCTCCCCACTAGGGCGCTGTCCCGGGCTCGCCTCCGTCTCTCCTCGTGTGCAGCGGCGAACGCACTCGCTGGCTAAAGCCGAAGCCACTGCGTCGAGGACACGAACTCAGGGCTGGCAGCGGCATCTTTAAATGTCTCATCTCCGCCTCCGCACTCCCCAGCCCTACTCCAGACGCTGCTAGCCAGGGGGGCAAAGCCCCCTTCCTCGCCCGTCAGCTCCCATTGGTTGGCCTGTACCGGAAGTGTTTGCTGGCACTAGATTAAATGGAAAGAATGCCCCCTCTCGCCTCTCCTCGACCCGGCAAGCTGTCACACTTGGCCGCCGGGGCAGCGGGGAGGAGCGCGGGGGTCCCAGCGGTGCGCCCAGGGACGGACAAGAGGATCCCCATCGCCCCTCCTCCCAGCAAACTTAAAGCCCAAGTACGAACCCGGAAACAAATGCAGCTTCCACACAAATATCCTGACGGCTGCACGCCGCCTCTTCCCCGCCCCCAGTGGCCGCCCCCATCCCCAACTCCCAGGAATCGGCCGGGCGTCTGCCGGGCTCTGCGAGTTGGCTGGGGCCGCAGTTCGGTGGGCTAAGCCGCAGGCGCCGTGGCCTTGACCGTTCCCTTGTCAGTTTCTCTCCCAGCTCTGAAAGGGACTGAAATCTGCATCCTGTCCCCAGAACCACATTTCATCCTCCCCTCCACCCCGACCTTATCAGGCTCCCCTGGCGCAAAGAGGCCACACAGCTTGGGTTCGGTTGGATTATTTTTAAGCACACAAGGAGTGGGGAGGAGGAGAAGACCCACGTGGTCCTTAGGGGCCAAGTCAGCATTGAAGTTACAAAGTGAGGGTGATGGGAGTGAGCAGGAGCGGGAGTGGCTTCAGACCCTGAATCCAGAGGGGAGAGGGAGACTTGGATACTGAGTCCGTGCACGGTGCAGACTCGCCAAGCCTTCCCCCTTGACCTTCCCCAAGGTGCCCTGCCGCCTCCTCCGTGGGATCTGACAAAATGCACGTCTGCCAGCCACTCCCAGCTCTGCGTGCGAGGAGGGCCGGTAGGAGGGTTTCTGTGTGTCTGTCTCTTAGGCAAAGTGAGAGCCCCAGACCCTGGGGAGGTCTCTCAGCTTCTTAGTGTGGAGGTGAGTTCCAAAAAGTAGGGCTTATTTCCAAGATTCTTCTGCAAATCGCAGCCATTGCGCTAACCTGCTGAGAGAGGAAAGGTTGATTAAAACCGGAGGGCCACTTGGTGGTGATTCCTAGGAAATCTGAGGTCAGTGGTGTCTCATCCAAAGGGAGTCAAAGGTCTAGGGGCAATTTGCTTGCCAGAGGTAGCATTTGGACCCCGTTATGTGTAAATTCAAATAACAGTGTAACCCAATTTTCTAAGCCAGTAGCTAATCCTGAGAGAAATTACTTCAAAGAGCAGAATCTGACAGTAATTGCTGGAGGCTGCCAAATGCTTCGGGAACGTCCCTTTGTGGGGTGAGATTCCCTTCCACCAAACACAGCCAGAGAACCAGCCAGGGGCAGGAGACACTGACTGGCAGTCCTGCCCTGCTTGGGGGTGAGCTTTTGGTGGGGGGCGCGGGGCTTTCCAGGGACAGCACCCACCTGAGCGACGCCCATAGGGATTTAGTGGGCGGCACAGAGGGCTGCAAGCTGAACTTAAGCACTGGCCTTGAACCGACTGTAGGTATCTGGCCCTTCCCCTCAGACTTCCGGGAAAGCCCTGGTACCTGCCTAGCCCTGGCAAAGTCTTGGCACCGGAACAGCAGGAGCCAGCTGGCTTCCTCTGAAGGGCAGGCAGGGGACAAGGGTGGCTGTGCTGGAGAGGGTCATGGTGGTGCCCACGTGGCACACTGGCTGAACGTTGGAGAGATATTAGCTGTCCATCTCTTCAATGACTTTCTAAGGGTTTTCTAGGCAAGTTACTGTCTCATTCTGAGCTGAGTACTATTATTTGGTTTTAAGATTTGGTAACTAGAACTTTTATCTCTAAGCTTCTGTTTCAAGGAGTGCTGTGAGACAATCTTGCGCTAGGTCTGAACCTGGGCATGCTGGAGAGGCAGAGTGTGCAGCGGCTGGGCACCCGGGGTGGGGGGGGGGTGGATGGATGGATGTGTCGGGGGAAGGTGTCTTTTGGACAGACACTCCCAGCGCCGTTGGGGGCCCACTACCTTCTGCTCCTGACTGGTACTGGCACTGCACTGCCGGCGCCCTCCGCCGCGGGCATGGCGTACAGTCCAGAGGCAGGCCCTGTTGGGCAAACGAGGGGTTTCCAAAGGCTTTGGCTACTCGGGAAGACTCTTCGCACGCGGAGTCTCTGGGGACTGCGGGTCGCGCGCCGGGGCCTGGAGGCTGTCCAGGAATCAGATGGCACTCAGGACTTCGTGGCCTGGACAGGTTTGGGGGTGCACCTTCGACGCCGCTGGCTGCCGCAGTGCGCGCCAGAGACCAGATGCGCGGTTTCTCGCTGCGCGGGTAGTGCATGGTCAAAGTGGGGCCTCCTGGCTCGGCCCGCAGGAAGTCGGTTTCTCCCGACCTGGGGGTCTCAGTGAACGAGAAGCGGGGCGCCGCCAGACTGCACTCCTTGCGCTCCGGCCGGCCCTCTCGAGTTGTGGCACACTGTGCCGCCGGCAGCGACTGAATGTCTTGATGGAGCTCAGCCAGCCTGTCCGTAGCTGTGGCCGCTGCCTCCTCTTCATCCGCCTCCTCTTCCTCTTCTTCCTCCAGGTCTTCCAGGTCACTCAGCCCCCGAGCCTCCTGGCTAGCTGAAACATCTGCGGGAAATCAGGAGCGAATGAGAAAAGCCCCTGGCCCCAAGGGAAATCCTCGGGAGTGCCCATCCCTGAGAAGCTTTTAGCAAACGCGCTCTGCACTCAGGGCATTCTCGGTGTAATTCACCAGGATGGCCACACCGCCTCCTACATTTGCCCCTGGGCTGCCGGCTGCGCCGCAGGAAAAGAATTCCCGCCCCTAGACCTGCCCCCACCCTTTGGAAGACTCCTCCCCTCCGATACCCCAAGCAAATGTCCACTTTTCGATGCCTAAGACCTGGATCTCAGTTCCTCAGCCTTAAAAAAGCAAGGGAAAGTTTTTACCCAATTCCAACACCCACAGGTGGCTGGTGTGTATTACTTAATTGAGAAAATATTTACTGAGTACCAACTATGCTCCAGACATCATTTAGGCATTTAGGTATTAGGAACTTAGAGAATACAGCAGTGGACAAGACACTTTCCAGGGGAGTTGACATCCCTGAGGGGCTAAGTATGGCACATAAAGTAGGCTGACGTGATAGAGAATAAATTGGGAAGCTAGTTGGCATGGGTGGCCAGGGAAGGCTTTTCGGAGGTGGTACTTTCAAGTCGAGAAGAAGCCGGCTCTGTAGGGAATTCCAGGCAGAGGGAACCACACAGGCAAAGGCCCTGAGGCATGCAGGGGTTGCACGTGCAAGGGTAAGCAAGGGGGTGCCTTCCTAAAAGCTACCCCACGGGGTGGTTGTGAAAAGCCAATTAAACTGCTTGATGGCTGGAAACCCACGCAGGTTGGGGCAGTGAACATTCGGTACCTTTGGTGTCACCATTTAGGCAGCCCAGCAATTCCTCTGCTCCACCCTCCTCCTTCCTCTCCTCCCCGCCTTTGTTCTTGGGCGCCCAAGTCATCTTGTTCTCCTTCTTGAGGCGCCGGCGCGCGTTGGCGAACCAGGTGGACACCTGGGTGAGGGTCATCTTGGTGATGATGGCCAGCATGATCTTCTCGCCCTTGGTGGGGTAGGGGTTCTTGCGGTGCTCGTTGAGCCAGGCCTTGAGTGTGCTAGTGGTCTCCCGGGTGGCGTTCTTTCTGCGCCCAGCGCCACCCAACTCCACCGATCCGTACCTGGGGGAGAACTTGACTCACAGTTCTGGGGTGAGGAACCTGGGGCTGCAGGCAGGAGACTGTTTACGTCCTGGAAGTGAGGTTCTGCTCCCCATCCTAGCACACAGCCCCCCATGCTCTGTAGATTGGTCCTACCTTGGCCAGGAAGGGGGGAAAGGACTTGAGATGACAGCCACCAATGCCCCATGCCTTACCGGTCATACTGGTACTGCCCCAGGCTCTGCTCGTAGGGATAATAGGCTGCTGGTTGCGCCAGGCCGGGTGTAAAGTTCCCTGCAGCCTCCTTAAATTCATACTGTGGATTCTGGTGGGGGAGGAAGGAAGAATTCAGAACTACATCTGGGGAGGAAGAGGGGTGGGGAGTTGCTGAGGGTGTGAACTCTGGAGTCAAGTCTGGTTCCAATTGCAGTACCACCACTCGCATTGGCTGTGTGATCTTGGGCACAGTTGTTTAACCCCTCTATGCCTCAGTTTCCCCTTGGTAAAATGGGATAACAATAATGCCTAGAGGTTATTGAAGAAGAATGCTTGACAGAGTTCCTGGTGCAGAATAAACAATAGTTAAATATTAGCTGTTAAGATTACTGTTACTACTTGTCCCCCCAGCCCCTCCCCCCTCCCACCAGCTGGGGAACTTTCTTTACTCCCCTTCCAGAGCTATTCCCTGACCCTTTCTCTCTCGGGCCCCTCTGCACCTCAGTTTCCTCATGTGTACCCTGAGCCTAGTGATGACTTGCCTACCTCACGCAATTCATAGAGGTACAGGACGGACTCCTGTAAACTGTAAAGATTTTTTTTTCTTTATATACAGTCCTAACCTTTTCCTTTCCTCGGAGTTGTGAGTCCTTCCTAAATGGAGACATCACACTGGATTTCGCCCCTGCCGCTCCTGCCCCCAGGAGGGTAGGTTTTGACGCACAGACCCAGGCTCCACCCCAGCTACTCACCAGCGCCCCGTACAGCGTGGGCGGCTCCGGGCCGTAGGGCAGGTAGCCTGCGTAGCTCTGGGCGGCTGCAGCGGCCGAGTAGGGAGCTCCATAGATGCCCAAGGCCGCGCCCAGCTCGGGCCTCGCACTGCCCAGCAGCCGACTGTCGTAGGGTGCGAAGCAGAGCGCGGCCGCCGGGGTGGAGCCTGAGGCCACATCTGGGACCGAGCGCGGGGCGGATTCGCAGCAAGTGGCGTTGGAACTTGCAGACACCAGAAACTACGGGGGCGAGAGAGGGGGCACCGGAGGTCAGAGACCGGCGCCTCGGGCTGGCGGGAGCCAGCGGCGGAACTGCCAGATCGTTCCTTCATTCAATATAAACTAAATGCCACCTTGTGCTGTGTTGAGCGTTCTGCTGAGAACTGGGACAGGAATTGTCCGTAGACGCAATTTACCCAAACTGCCTTTATAAATACCCCTAAACCTTTGCTAAACTCCAGAGTTCCAGGGGCTCCGGGTCATGGGAAGGTTCTAAAACCCAAATCACAGAGGCCAACCTCGGCCAGTTCCCTCGCGAGCCCTCCCTCCCCGGAGTCACAGGATCCTACAAAGGCCGAACTTGAAGGTAGTCTTAGAGACCACGTCTCACTCCTGCTCCCATTTTATAGATCGGGAGTTAGGGCTAGAGAGAGTCGGAGGCTTATCCTAGATCACAAAGCGGGGCAGAGGTCAAGTGGGACTAGTCCTCTGGCACTCTGCGGAGAAACTGAACAGGGGTGGGCTCTCCAGAATTTCCCCAGGAAACCCTGTCACCGTACAGTACCCACCCAGGTCTGGAAAAATCGAAGGAACCAGAAGCAGAGCGCTTGGACCTGCCCATGGAAAGGGAAGAAAAAGAACAGAGGACAACAAACGAACAAGCCCAGAAAAACAGTGAGATGGACAGGGCTCTGGACTGGAAGTCTGAGACTCTCCTGGCCACCTCGGATATCTGTACGATAAGGAGGCCTCTCTGTAAGATTCCCGAGATCCCACCCACCTCACGGAGCTCGTGGCCAGAGTGCCCAAGTTTCGGGTCCCACGATTTTCCAGCCTACGCTGGGGGAGTTGAACGTTCTCAGCCAGGGATTGGGGCTGCCAGAGGGGTCGGTGGTGCATTACCCAGGTGCCCGCTCTCTGACTTCCCCGGGGACTCGTGTGAGAGGGGGGCGTTTACGAGCGGGCTCCTGCGCTAGGCGCTCCCTCCTTCCAGCCCGCCCCCATCCCCCAAGGGGGCGGCTCTTACCTGGGAAGCGCTGCCATAAGGGTGTCCAAAGTGCGGGAAGGACATGGTGGCTGTCCGTGACCCACCTCCCTCTTCTCTTGCGAGTTCCCGCCTCTGCCTCGCGGTTCTGCGCCTCCAGCCGTCCGCGGCCTCGGTTCCTTACACGGTTGCCGATGCCCAGCGCCGGGTCCTCCGCCCGCTTGGCGCGACTGGAGGCAGAGCCGAAGGCAGCCCGGCTGCCGAGCCCTGCGCTCCAGAAGGCTCCCCTCCGGCCCGCGTGGTCCGGAAGACAGAAGGGCCCATGGATGGGCAGGGGAAGGGAGTGGATGCGGGTTCCCAAAAGCGCGCGGTGGCGAGGCAAGGTGAGGCGCGGCGCGGGGCCGTGCAGCTCCCGAGGTGCCCCAGTCCAAGGTGGCCAGAGGCTCAATGTGACGTCACGGTAATCCCGGGCTGCCAGGCGGGCCCCCGAGCCCTGGGGCCCCGGGCCACCAAGCCTGCCAAGCGCAGCCAGCCCGTGCGCGCGCGCGCACTCACCACACACACTTGTTCCGGGAGGTTTGTGCAGCTGGTGAGGAAAGTCAAAGACCCTGACCCTCTCTGCCTGGCGCAGGATCCTACCGTTTTCGCCTTAAACTCACGCGCGCGCGCACGTACAATCTCACCAAATTACCCGGGAGAAGTAGCAGAAACGCCTCCCACTGTGCCGCGCAGGCCCCGGGCGCAGCGCGCTTACCTCCTCCCCTGCGGCCCGGAGGAGGAGAGAAGCACCGGGCAGCGAGGGAGGAGAGAATACAAAAGAAGAGACAGGAGAAACTACAGGAGAAAAGTGGGGGAGAAAGGCTAGAGGGAGAAGGAGGAGGGGAGAGGAGAGAGATGAGGAGTCTAACTGAATAGAGGCGCGCGGGGGAGGGGAGGAAACAGGGGTGGGCGAAGGCTGGGCGGAGGTTGAAAGCTGGCAGGTGGAGGAGAGCAGAAGCTCGGGGGAGAAGCCTCCAGCCCGGCCCCCCCATCCCGCCCCTCCGCTGCAGGAAAGTTTGTTCGCGCCACAGGCCCCGAGCTCGTTGGGGCAGCGCTGGGCAGCGTCAGTGGATCCCACTGTTCCGGCCGTCTTTGTCCTCGGGGACCTGGCTCCCCGCCCCAGTCTCCCTAGGACTCTAGCTCGATGCAGGCTCTCCATGCCCGGGGCTTTGCCAGGGCCTTGACCCCGGGGCTTCTCTGCGGCTTTCAGGCCCTCCAATAGGCCGAATAGCGCCCCCTCGAGGTCAAGGTTCAGATCCCCCCTTCGGACTCCGCCAGGAAAGGCGCCAAGTCTGACCCCTGGCATCTGCAGGCCACGGGCTGAGACTCCTGGGCGTCTCCTCCGAAGCCGAGACTTGGCTGCCTCGTGCGCACGGCGAACTGTGTCCACGGGGGAGCGGGGAGCCGCAGGAAGGCGCTGGGGCCGAGCTGCAGCCGCCGCGCTCCGCTGGGGGTGGCGCTGGCGAGCCGCGGTTCAGCCCGCGGGGAGGGCGGCCCATTCCCTGCGCTCCGCTGGGACGCCTGGCTGGGCCTAGCGGTCTGACCACCCCCTCCATCCCAGGGGCTCTCAAAAGGGCACCGATGGGCGGACGAGCTCGTTGGTGCCTGGGAGGGGGCCGTGTCCTCCAGGCCTGGCTCCCGGGCAAGCGGCCGTCAGTTTGCAAGCACCGTAGATCCTGCACTCCCAAAGGCTCAATCCCCAGGCCTGGAGCCTCCCCGCTGAGGGTCTCTAACCTGCGACGTCTGGGGGCGTAAAGGGGCTGCCGGCCTGGTGGTGGTGGTGGGTGGCGTTTCGGGGGCTGCTACCGGGATCGAATGCCTCGCCTTTCATTCACGGGGTCACCGCGCTTTACAGTTTACAAAAATGTTCCCCCAGGCCCTCTCTGCACCTCCCCGGAGGAATCGGGGCGGCGGGGTTGGTTCAAGGGCCCGGGTTTATTTTCTAGTTGAAACGCAAGAACGTGTGGCGCAGAGGTTAGGAACAACCCGTATCTCTGCCCTGGGTTCTGGCGAGGCAAGGAGGAAGCCCAGGGGACGGACAAGGTTTGGGGCCCTGGCCCGGAATCCCTGGCCGCGAGCTTTCCTTCGGCACCTTTCAGAGGAGACGAGTAGGCCCGGAAGCCAGCGACGTCTTTAGAAGGACATCGGCTTCTTTTTTCTTCACATATTCTGCAGAACGCGCACGGAGCTTGGATAAGCGCAAACCGAAGACTCCTCCGCCTAAGAGATTATTAACATGAGGACAAGCTCCATTCTAAATACGAACAAACCCAGCGAGGTTTCCTGGCTGCTGCTACAGCGTCGTTACCTTGGAGAAACCTTGCGTTCAACCCGGGAAACTCCTAGTTAGAAAAAGAATTATAGTTATCGCCGGATTGATTTAGTGATAAAAATTCACCGTAATAGATAAGATCCCTCGATTTTTCAAAATGCACTTTGGACCCATCTACACGTTTGCAGCGTGGATACATCTAAGCTATTTTTTAAACGTAAGAATTGGAGAGAATTCATTAAATTAGTCCCTTGGGGAAGGTTACTGCTAATTAATTAATTGCAAACATTTCCAGAGGGAAGGTATGTCAATTGTAAAGTAATAAAATTAGGTAGTTGAAATACTTACTCAGCAGCTTTGATTGCCCATTCGTTCCTAAGCAGATTTTTTTTTTTATGACAGAAAAATGGGGAGCGTGGTGAAGAAAAAGCATTAGTTCTGTCCCCTGGCAACCTGATTGCAAAGGAGAAACTACCATATAGAATTTATTGATTTTCATCTGATTTATAAGACCTCTGCGGTATCAATGCTGTGTGCAGGGCCTCCAGGCCTACCTCTTGTCTTTGCTCTCCAGGATTCGAGAAAAGCAACAAGATTTTTCAACAGAGAAAGAAAAGAGGAGGAAGAACAGTGGTGAAGTGAATTGGGAGGTGAGACTCTGAAGATGCTTCAGCATGCTTTCTTCATCTGCAGAAAAGAAAACAAACAAAAGAGCAGGTTTTCTGTTAAGGCATCTTTCTATTGTGTCCAAAGTTGCTTTAAGGTATCAGGATGTCTTGGGGAGGAAGGCTGCAATTTCCAGGCATGGGAGACCTTGATTTAACATTTCTTTCCTGGGGAGAGGCTGCACCCAAAGCAAACCTACCTGGTGCCGCTGACGTTTGATTGTCACCACCTTAAAAACGGGTCTATGTTCCCTAAAAAGGGGTCCTATGAAGTGTGCCTTTTCCCATTATTTTGGGGCCCTCATTACAAAACCAAACCATCAGGTTCAACCAGTATCAACCTCTGACTGGCAGAAACCTCAGGTGAAAAGAAGTCTTTCCTGGAAAGTGCTTCAGGGAAGCTGCCGTGGAATTTGCTCTTGTCCTCCTGACTGTCGACAGACACTCACCTCTGCAGCCAAGGTGCTCTGAGCTTCTCCACCGTGCTGGCTTTTCATTGCTTTATTCAGCACCGTCTAATTTAGTTTTGGGAAAAATGCCCAATTGTCTATGTGTACGCATTGAATTTTACTGAAGCAAGTAAATAAGCCTCTGAAATACAGACCCTCCCAGTTACATTTAAGGGAGTCATTCCACCTAAAATGTTTTACACAGATGATACAGATTCTTTTGTTGTATTATGCCACATGCCCTGATAGTTCCTCTAGCTGCTCATTAAAACAAAGTCAACAGTCAAAGGCCTATTTGGAGGAGGGAGAGCGCTAATCCACATCGTTTATTTGAAGTTCACGTTGCTTTGCTTGAAATGCACTGTAGGTCCTGAGCAGGCAGAGTAAAGGATGTGTCTTGACAGTAAGCCTGAGTGCAGGTACCATACACGCAAAAAATCACATTGCACTATTTTGAGTTAAACAGCCATGATTTCCTAATGATTTAGAAAGACAGCACATCTTACAGGGAGGGGATGATAACTCCAAAATGCCTCAAATCAACTTCAAATGCCTCAAGTCATAGATGGAATGCGTAAGTATATGGATAAAATAACACCGATGAAAATGTGCTAAATTATATTTTTTAAGTATGAGATTTTTAGTGACTGTTTTTGAACTGGGAAGAATGAAATTTCCTCAAATCTATGCATGAATGAACAAGTGCATCTGGACAGAAGCATCTATAATTTATACTGATCAGTCACCGCAGGTCTCCCCGAGTAAAACCGAAATGAACACTAATTGTTTTGACGGAAGTAGTGTGCGTGGCATCTGATTGTGAAACACAGCGAGCCCCTTGCCTGAATACATATTGTCAGCAGCAACTCTGGCATCAGGAGGGGAAAATAAAAAGGCAATAATTCCCAGATGAGGGTGTTGATGTTGCTTGTCAGGAAGGTGGCAAAGAGAAAGAAAGAATGAACTTCCGGATAAAGTAAAAAACGAGACAATGCAGCGATCCTGGTGCGTCAGTGAGCCAGGTACAAACCTGAGCTTAGAGTTAAAAATCACAGCTCTTGCTATGTGGTATTCTTTTGCATTTGTAGCATGCTTGGGGGCTATCCTAAACACCCCTGCTTTACCTTACTTAACGTTCATGATAAGGAAACTGGAGAGGTGGGAAGCAAATCTAAGATTACATAACCCAATAGATGAGAGAGGAGGAACCAGAATTCAGACCTCCCCACTTTGGGTCTTTCCACAAGACCTTATTTCAAACATACATAAAGCCAGATACAGCTGGAGATGTCGTGCCCTGGGATATCACCGTGTAATTTAGCAGAGAAAATATCTAAAGAGATGCTGCAGTAAGCACACGAGTTCAGGGTCTCTACTGTATGTTTTTATATCAGCTTGTACTATGAAAGAGCTTCTGTAATACTTTGGGAGTTTTAGAAATTTG